>NC_044996.1:21997459-22344981 GCF_008728515.1 Papio anubis
TGGCGGGCGCCTGTAATCCCGGCTACTTGGGAGACTGAGGCAGGAGAATCGCTTGAACCCGGGAGGCAGAGGTTGCAGTGAGCCGAGATCACGCCATTGCATTCCAGCCTGGGGGACAAGAGCGAGACTTCGTCTCAAAAAAACAACAACAACAAAAAAAAACTGTTGACTAGTGTCTTCTGTTTGGGCCGGTTACAGACAACACAGCTTTTTGTCGTGATTTCTTGTAGGGCTACTGGTTTAAGTTCCAAATGTTGCACCTGAATACTCTAGAAACTATCATTTAGCTGATAACCTTGAATAATTTCCAGTCAGCCCTTTTTTTATCCCGAAGGGGTGTCACTTAAGATGAAATTCATTCAGGGAAGTATTGATCCACCAGCTGTCACTCTCCATTAACTCTCCCCTCCCCTAGCGGCTGAAAGAGTGCCCTTCTTGGGGCCAATGCATGTTTATATCACCCCTAGGTACGATTGTTCCTCCAGCAAGAGCCTTCATTAAGCCTAGCAACAGGATAAGGTAATGAGGCTTCTGCTTTAACACAGCAGAACATATATATCCAAATGAGCATGGTTCTTTGGCTCTCCTTTTTTATTATCCTGCCTTCTCCCAGGAGAAAGTAGTGCATTGAGGGGACCATCAAAACAACTCCTCCCTTCCCCTTCTGCTGAGTTCCCCAAGACACCTGGTCTCACCTCCTATTCCAAATTGCCCAGAGAAAGAGAGATGATATGTGGACAGAAGACATACAGACAGGCAGCATGGCAAAGAAGCCCAAGACTGGCAAAGAAGGAAAAGCGCTGAATACAATGGGCACAACAGAGGACTTCTATTGGTCTAGAAGGGATGCAGAAAGCCAGACTGGAGTGGACTAATTATTTCTTTATTTCTTCTAAACATTCTATGACTGAACTTGAAGGGGCAAGGAAGATGGCTCATTGGAGTGTCCTAGAATTCCATATTACAATTCAGTAATTTTCTTTGAAAGTATGGAGCACATAATAGATACATATTTGTATCACTAGCATTTTGCCTGTAGCAGGTGGTAAGTGGGTTGTTATTGCAACAACAGTGGATCTGAGCTGTGAACTTATACAATAAGGCCTATACTGCCATAATTACTATAGCACCAGAATCATCACCACATTTTAATTATAAGAAATATTATTGTACTCTGTCATTTCCCACTTATAAGCATCATGACTCTGCAAAGTCAGGTGGCAAGCTTCGATCATTTTTACTCTATTTTTCATTTGTGTGAACCAAGGTATACCAATCACTTGGGGGGACTGGTGTGATGGCTTGGAATAAGAACTCCAGGTTTTCAGCTCTGCATGTGGCACTCCTCTCAACAATCTGGATGAAATCAGGAGCTAGCATCACACACTGTTGCTATTTACAAAAGCCTAATTAATACCTCTCATTCCCTAATGAGATACTTTTTCTGACTCCACAGACAAGCAGAGCCAAGCAAGTGATGTCAGAATGCCAGAGTGAATTATTGGGCTTGTGTCAACCCAAGCAAAGATGAAAAATCACCCCTGTGAACTTGCTCCAGGAACACTCAAAGGGCCAAAGTTTTAATTAGTGAGGGTTGTGATTTACATTTGCATTCAGCATCCTAAGACTCTACATTAGTCTTCAAGCTCCTGCACTTCCCTAGTTGTTGTCTGACACTGGTTAGGATAGTTAATATACTTTTAAATAACATTATATTTAATGGACCCTTGAAAGCACTGACATATGAATCCATTTTCTGACCTGTCAGCAGAACTCTTTTCATTAAAGAATTCAGTGAAAGATCACATGTTGGGAGGAGCTAAAAGTTGGTGGCAAGGGACATTTCAGCTTGGTATCTGGTCCTTTCACCTACATCTACTATGAAAATTAATGAAAAGTTATCTAGGAATACTAATATTAGGATTCATTTCCAATCAAAGGGAAAATGATGCCAAAGCACTATAGTGAATAAAGGAATGCAATGGATTTATTTTTAACAAACATAGAAGAACTGATATAATGGAAAAGGGTGCTGATTTCTTCAACATATTCAACATTTGCATGTTGCTGTATTGGTTAGTACATTTGACAGCTGTAGCATGTTCTCTTGACTCTGCTTGGTTGGGAGATATCTTTGTCCTTTGAGAGTGGATTGAATTTTGGGAATCAGTCAAATGTCCTGAGAAGATAATGATGATGTACTAATTGGATGATCAGACTGGGTTGGGGCCAGAAGTGAGGTGTGGACTACACAGTCATGAGTGATATTTCTCATGTGGCTCATAACTGTCTGTAAAGATAGTTTCCAGGGAACAGCTCTGGAAATGTGAATGCCAGCCGTATCCTTGGCATCTGTATACAGCCTCTCTGGATGACAACTTTGAGAGGACCAGCATGCATTGGGTATAATACAGGCCCTCGTGGGCTTGCTAAAGATCTGTTTCAAGACTTTGTCACACCGCCTACATTGGCTCCACATTTGCCAAGTAACTATGAGCATGGTTCTCCTTCCAACAATCTGGATGGAGCTAACATCCTCCATGAGTGTAAATTTACAAAAGTTTAATTAATATCTCTTGCTTGCTAATGAGTTACTCCTTTGACTCCATAGACATGCAGGGCCAAATACATGATGTCAGAATCCCCTAAGTGAATTATTGAGCTTGTGACAACCTGGGTCAGAATGAAAAATCACCTCAGTATATTTAATCCAGGAGCAAATAAAGGGCCAGAGAATTAATTAATGTGGGTTTTAATTTGTTAAGGTCTTAAGAGGGAGCCTCTGCTCTGGTGCCTTTTTGTGTGTATCCTCTTTGATTATGGGTGAATATGCCTTTGGGAAAAGATATCTACTTCTTTACTATGCCCCTTGGTAACCTATAGACAAGAAAGAAAAAAGTGGGTTCTTAGTCTTCAGAGAGCATCAAATCGTTGAATTTATTGTTTAGGTGATAAGCCAATGCCCTGTTTCGAGGAACGGCTTTCATGAGGAATTGCTAGGAGGCATAGAAAAAGAATTGCACATAGTGGAAGTAGATGATGATAAAATAAAACAAGTGCTAGAGCTGGACAAGAGAGCAACACCCCATGAGTCCCGAACAAAGAACTAGAAAGAGACCCAAGGAAAATCAGAGTGCTTCTCTGCAGCCTTTGGCTGTCTCCCTAGCTCCCAAAAGGATGTAGACAGCAGACAACACTGCTGATGAGAGGGCAGGATCCAGACAGGTGAACTGTGCTAGGGAAGGGGCTGCCAAGGAGAGCCCCAAATGCAATGGTACAAGGTGATCCAGTGGGAGCAATCCTTCCTACTGTCCCATGAGCAGGCAGTTTGGGGAGCCACTGGTCCAAGGCCTGCATTCAAATTCATGCCTGCTGGTTTTTCACCATCTTTCCAGGATCAGGTTAGATCACAGAAAGGCTGCCCATTTGCCACTTTAGCTTAGCTGTTACTGGCTATCTTCCAATGTGGCATCTCCAGCTGCTATTAAAAAAAATGAACATGAGTAAATTTTACTGAACGGAAAGTATATCCCAGTCAACTTGACTTTTTAAAATGTCTCTCTATATACATACATGTATGTGTGTATATAAATATAAATATAAATATATATATATATATGAATGACACTGTCCTGTGGAGACTGCTCCTACATATCCTGTAAAATCAGTGCTTCATGGTTTTGGCACCAGGAATAAGTTTGATTCTCCTGGCAAAATGATACCTTCTCTTTTATCACAAGTTGAGAATGCTATTATCCAGCATGTTTCTTTTATTGCCTTGGTTGCTAGGAAACTCAGAGCTAACCCCAGCATTCAATTTCAGTAATCTTGCTCTTTAAGATTCTGAGAATGAGTCTGTCATCCCTTCTAAAATATTTCTACTGATCTTGTTCTTCCCCAGGGTCATATTACAGGTATACTTTAGGATAAGCTTTCTCAAAATTGGGGTACTAGATGTGTTATAAACTATAAAAAATGGTGCTCTGACCCTAGTCTGTGGTGGTCCAAACACACCAACCTGTGTTCTTCCTGGCCCATGCTACTTGCTCTGACCTGGTGCTCCTTGAAATAAAGTGGATTTCTGTTAGTTACAGTTCCTATTTTTACACTAAGATTGATGCTTTTTTTTCCTATATTAGTTATGAATTATAATTTCTGTATGCCCCCAAATATCAAGACAAGTGGGGATGGGGAAGCAAAGAGCGGCATGCATCTCTCTAATATTTTTTCTTATCTCTGGAGCTGGTTGCATAAAGCTGTCAAGAAGGAAATTTCCACTTAAACCAGAACCCTCCAGCACTAGGAGTGCTGACCTGTAGCAATTACAGATGCTAGGATTGTTTTGGTGTCTTACTTGACTTTCAGTTTGTGACCATCACTTGACAGAATTAAAAATTGCCTCTGTTCTATCTGCTACTTTCTTGAAGGGGACAGCTTATTCCAGAAGAGACAGTCTGAGCGGAAACAAAGGCTCTGTACTGTGTCCAGAAACTAAAACTAGATAGGTCAGGGCCCATACCTGAAAGCAGTTGGTTCTCTACAGCCCATGGTTATCCATAGGTCATGGATACATCCTGGCAAGCAGGCTGTAAAGGAGATGACCCCTTAATTGAAGTAAAACACCCACCTAGGTGTACAAAGGATGAGTAGAGAAAGAGTCCTTAAGGGAAATTTTTAATTGTTTACCTTGATTGATTGATTGAGACAGGATCTCGCCCTGTCACCCAGGCTGGAGTGCAGTGATGTGGTCATAGCTCACTGCAGCCTTGACCCACCTGGCTCAAGTGATCCTCCCATCTTAGCCTCTGGAGTAGCTGGGCCTACAGGCGATGGCCACCATGCCCGAATCATTTTAATTTTTTTTTTTTTTTTTGAAACGAGGCCTCACTATGTTGTCCAGACTGGTCTCGAACTCAGGAGCTCAAGCGATCATCCTGCATCAGCCACCCAAAGTGCTGGGATTACAGGTGTGAGCCACCGTGCCTGGCCTGGGAAATTTTAAAAAAGAAACAGCAGCACTTTTTGAGAGTAAGAGGGGCGTACTCGCCTTCTGGGGTTTTATTTCCCCCTTGGGCTTCTGAAACTTTAATGCTGAACTGACCTCTCACAAGCCATAGACAAAACTGAGAATGTCAAAGGTAACTAATAAACTGCTCTGGGAGGGAAAAAAAAAAAAAAAAAAGTAAACGTCGTTAGAGTGAATGGGGTCTAAAAACCCATAATTCTAAGAATCCCAGAAGAAGCACTGAACAGCTTTTTAAAGCCACTTCTTTTGCCCCCAAGCCACAACGGATTGTTTATATCCCTTTGAGGCAGCTAGCTGGATGCCCCTCTTCCCAATTCTCGGATTCCCTGAGATAAATACCATCTTGTTCCCTTATGTGTCAACTCTACTTTCTGCTGTTGGAAACTTCTTTGCTACTTTCAGGGCCTTCTCCTTTCAGATCTGAAGGTCTGGTCTACTTCCCCAAGGCATGATGATAGACTGGCATTCTTGAGCCCCAATGAAGGTTCTAGTCTTTCACAGCTTACATTATCTTCCCATCTCACATAGAATCATTCTCTAAAACGTATATTTCTGAGGTGTCTGGACTCATACATCCTCCATTGAGAGGGGCTCTGAAAATTGTTTAATATGGTTTAACATTTATGGCATCTCTTCCTTGACAGCGTCAGTAACAGAGTAAAGATTGCCATTTTCTCACCAACGTTAAGGGATAGGGCAGGTTCTTCCTGTAGTAGCATCTGCTCCACCAGTACTGAGAACGTTCTCTGCAAGGAGTTTGCTCTTTATGTCGTTTAGACATTAGACATTTTAAATAATAAGCATGATGTCTACCTTTCATGTTTTTATCACTGGAGTTTTCTACCTCTCTACTTCTCCATCTGCTCTAAGCCAAGAAGTGCCTCCAGACAGTGACATCTGGCACTGTGATTAAAGTGCTTAGTATAGAGAAATGGGTGGACACCTGGTTTGTATAGGTTTAAATAATTTATTAAATAAGAAGTTGATTGTTTCGTGACTGGGAAGAACCAGAGGACCATTGTTTGAAAGCCCACAACCTATATTACAAAGAGGTGATGGAGATGATATCATGACTCTCAGGAAGCACAGGCTTTTGGAAGTGTTCATCAATTGGGTTGTGGCATAAGACTGACTTAAATTCTTTTTTTATTTTTTTATTTTTTAATTTGTTGTAGAGACAGGAGTCTCGCCATGTTGCTCAGGCTGGTCTCAAACTCCTGTCCTCAATTGATCCTCCTACCTTGGCCTCCCAAATTGCTGGGATTATAGGCATGAGCCACCATGCCCAGCCCTTAAATTCTGATTATATCAGAGCTAAGACTTTCTTGACGTTCTGAAGCCAAGTTGAGAGCAATAAGACCCATTTCTGATTTTCCACATAATAAAGGAAACAAACCAGGAACAATAATCAAAAGTGGATTTGTTGTTTCTTTGGGAAGTTATAACCATATTTGCATAAACTTTAAAACAGTTACGGCATCTAGTTGAGGTACTAAAACAGTTTCTTTTGTTTTTTTTATTAACTTTTGTTGCAATAAATAAGGCAGACTAACAAAAATATATCCAAAGCCAATAATTCTGTATTTGTTTGGTACATGATGCTTCCTTCAGCATACTTCAGGTCATCTTTGCCAGGAATTGATGAGAACAGGTTGCATATAATTACAAAGGCTTCTTGGTGGGATGAAGGATAGGATGACTGATGAAATACCACAGTTAATCAGGTAAGTGCACCAGGGAAAAGCAACATGTAATGGCTAGAAACCCAAGACACAAGACTTTTTTTTTTTTTTAGATGGAGTTTTGCTCTTGTTGCCCAGGCTGGAGTGCAATGGCGCAATCTTGGCTCACTGCAACCTCCGCCTCCCAGGTTTAAGTGATTATCCTGCCTCAACCTCCCAAGTAGCTGGGAATACAGGCACCCACCACCATGCCCAGCTAATTTTTTTGTATTTTTAGTAGAGACAGGTTTTCACCATGTTGGCCAGGCTGGTCTCGAACTCTTGACCTCAGGTGAGCCACCTGACTCAGCCTCCCAAAGTGCTAGGATTACAGGTGTGAACCACCACGCCCAGCCATCAGCAAATGAGTCTACTATGATGGGAATACTCATGCCCCCCGATCTAGTTTCTCCTTTGATCCCAAGCCTTCTGGCATTGTTCTCCTCTGAGTCCACTTTTCCTTCTCTGGTCTGTCCTCCTTAATCTTCTTCCAAGGCTATTCTCTTCTCATGCTACACACTCTCCCCATGTAATCTCTTCTAAAGGTTTGAACTACCACAGACTCCCAAATCTCTAAAGACCATTCTTCAGCTGAGGTCTCTATATCCAGCTAAGTTCTGCATCCATATATCCAATTGCCAACTAAACATCTCACCTAGAGGTACCACAGGCACACAAAACTCAACATAGCTCAAAACCGAACATGTCATCTTCTTCCACATACTCTCCCCAACAACAAAAGAAGGCTGCCCACCCTTCTTGTATGGCTGATATTGGCACATGGAGCCACAATTAATTCATGTTACATCATCTTTGATCCCATGCCTTCTGGCCTTGTTCTGTACTCCGTGGTGGCTATGGCCTTGTTTGCTATATGCTAGCTAAGTTCTGTCAAGTCAGTACTGCATCCTTGGATACTTACCTTGAATACATCCCTTCTTTCTGGACCTTACTTTTCTATTTCTAAGGATTCCTCTAACTCTATATTTCTTTGAGTTTTTCCCTTGTCTGGGGAGGGGTCAATAAAGAGCCTCACTCTTTGGCTCAGTTAAGCATCTTGGGTTTAACCAGACTATGATTAAAAACTCAGGTGCATGAAGAGAAGTAGATTGGTTTAAATTATACAAGGCTTAGCGTTTAACAGTGATTAGTGGGTGATATAAAAAAGATGTGTTTTGTTTTCATAAATTGTCAGAATTCTAGTCTTCTGTTTTCGTGCACATTAAAATAATGCTCAATTTTCCAAATCATAACACAACACAAAGAGGCTGACAATTGGGTTTCACCTGGAAAGGAAAATTAAAAGTGGCCAATACAGATCATAGAATAGATAATATTTGCAAAGGAGACCCTATTTAGAAATAACATTCATTCAAACAAAGGTATGATGCCTGAATGTGTGATAACTAAGTAGTTTAAAAATTGAAATAGTTTCATCTGTCCCTGTAAATAAACGTGAAGAGAAAAGCACAAAGTCCTTTGGTTTAAAGGGTCAATGTTTTTAACAGACATGAACGCGTAGTTTGGGGGAACTTTTCTTTCCTTACTACCCCGGAAGGCATTTTCAATATCTTGTTGGCATGGCCCTTCTACTTGATTTCTAAGGAGCCAGATGCACTGTTTGCTTTTGAGACAAGGTCTTGCTCTGTTGCCCAGTCTGGAGTGCACTGGTGCAATCACAGCTCACTGCAGCCTTGACTTCCCAGGCTCCAGCCATTTTCCCAACTCAGCCTCTCAAGTAGCTAGGATGACAGGCATGTGCCACCACATTCGGCTAATTTTGTTTTTATTTTGTAGAGACAGGGTCTTACTATGTTGCCCAAGCTGGTCTTGGACTCCTGAGCGCAAACAATTCTCCTGCCTCAGCCACCCAAAGTGCTGGGATTACAAACATGAGCCACCACACCTGGTCCAGATGCACTTTTAGGTACTAGAGACATTTGGCCCCCTAGAAAGTACTCAAGATGCCAAGTTCAGCAACAAGGAAGTATTTGAATACTCTTGGCTTTGGGCACAACATGGAGCTAGAGAATGGGTACCCCATGGCCCAATGTCAAAATCAGAAGTGTTGGTTAAGTAGGACCAACCCTGCCTCAATGACCCAACTTGTTCGAGTTCTAGCTATAAAGAGAATGTGACCTCAGCTCTTCCTGATTTCAGTGCCCAAGCTTTTTCCACAACACCAGGGCTGCTTCCAGTTAGTATGGCAACACCATTCTCCAAAGTTGCTAATTCTCACTGGTTTTACTCTACTTGAGTTTCCTATCTGTGGGCACTAGAGCTAAGAAATACTTCTGCAATAGGCTGTCACTTTTTAGTCATGAAGTGTGATTTAACATATAATTTGAACAAAAAGCCAAAGCCACATGACTCCTTTAGTAAACCTCTAACATAGTATGCGTCGGTCAGTCAATTCAATTCAATAAACATGTTAGAAGCCAAATTTACCAGGTGTGGTTTTCAGTCAGCAGGTGCTGAAAACCTTGTATGTGGCAAATGTGTGATCAGAGATATTGTGAACAGATGTGAATACAATTTGCCCTTGTCCTTAAAGAAGTTAATATGTAATGTGCAGGCAGAGTGGACATTCTTGAAAATCCCATAAGAACATATTAAGTAGAAAGTGAAACAAAGTGGTAATTCACCAGGGAGGAGGAAATGAGCCTCTCCACCAACACTTAGTTTGTATCATTCTGTAGTGTAAAATCAGAATCTCACCTCCAAATGAATAGGCTGACTGACCTCTCTTTGTTCTCCGTGTGCTAATTCTTGCCATTGCAGTTGACTCCTTTGGCTTTTCCTAAAAAGTTCACTGAGACTTTTCTGGCCTACTCTGGGGACTCCCTAATGTATAATGTTCACCAACTAGGCTCCAGTTGTGAATTTTTAATTATGCCGGATCATTTTCAGTAAATAGAACTTTGGGCTCGATTAATGCTGTCAGATCCAATCTTTGTCTCACCTATGGAGCTCTACTCTGTGGTGTTTGCAATAATTGCCACTTCCCCAGGAAAGAGGAGCTTCTGCAGAGATAGATGTCAGCAGCCCTTTGCATTCTCATCTGTCCTCCTCAGAAGCCCTACAGGGGGGAACTTTATCCAGCAGATTTGAATTTTGTTGTTTGGAAAGCAGAGACAATGGATACGGCTGATTGTTATCTTTCAATTTCCACCAAGTGTGGTTGTCTCATGCTTCCTGTGAGGCAGTAGTTCTCAAAGTGTGGGCCATAGACAGGAAATATTACCATCATCTGGGAACCTGATAGAATTGTAAATTCTCAGGTCCCATCCTAGACCTGCTGAATCAAACTCTGGGGATCCCCGCCACCTGCATTTTAAAAATACTCTAGGTTATCTGATGTATGATTAAGTCTATGAGCCCATTGTTGAGAGAGAACTGTTTCAAACAAAGGACAAGCATAATTTCATTCTATTTTGTGAAAATTCTCATAACCCATTTTTCTGATTTACAATGCTTCAAAAACAAAAATCCTAATTTTCATAATGGAAACTCACATTTACCTTTGCTTTCCCTAACTTCCCCAGGCATAGGCAGTTGTTTCCTGTTTTATTTCCCTAGCATTTTTTCACACTTGTTTATTCCACTTGGTACTTTACATTGTTATGTAGCTGTTAACGCTTGCCTTCTCCACTAGCCTTGCGGCCACCTGCCAGCAGGAACCTTGTCACACTCATCATGGTATCCCCAAGGCTACAGAGTAAACACATTCAATATTTTCTGAGAGGATAAATTGGTTAACATTGTATAATTTTCAAAACTAGGTAATGGCCTTAAGAAGTAGGACTGGCATAATAGGAAACTGAGACCCAGAGACATTAAAGGATTCAGTTGGTAAGAAGTTGCAGAGCCAGGGCTAACAACAAAAGCTTACCTCAGTATGGGAAGGGTGATGGCCACAGATCCCTCAAAACTGGCCTAATACACTAAACTCCACTCAGGAAGCTTGGGATACTTCAGCTCTTCAAGGGCAAAGCCCTTGATTTACTCCCAGACAGGTTGCTCTCTGCCCCCAGTTGTGGTGATGTTACTAAGCTTGGGCATCATGTACCACCCAGGATGCTAAGAGAGGGTAGCTTACCTCAGTATGGGAAAGGAGATGGCCACAGGTCCCTCAAAACTGGCCTAATACACTAAACTCCACTCAGGAAGCTTGGGATACTTTGGCTCTTCGAGGGCAAAGCCCTTGATTTACTCCCAGAAAGGTTGCCAGTTAGTGAGACACGTGCAGAGACAGAATCAAGAGGGAAGGGAATCATGTTAAAAAAAAAAAAAAGAAAAAGAAAAAAAGGAGATTTTAGTACTATTGGAGGTATAAATCCTAGTACTCAGTTAGTCTGTGGTAAAGAGAAAAGATGTGAACTGCAAGTGAAGCCAAGGTAGAAAGCTCAATTTTGCTCATCTGCCAGGGTGTCCTTCTTACGCCAAAGTGAAAACAGCATAGGATGTACTCGGTGAGGTGTTTGTTATAGGAATAGGTTGACAATGATTGCCACCCATCTCTTGGCACCCAGCTTGCCTTGTCATCTGTAAGCAATCTGAGTGGGCTGGGAGAATGGGGAGAAGCAGGCTATGTATGTGGGATGAAGAAAGCCACCGGCCTGCACCAGGAACGAGGCCTTCACTTTCACTCATTAACCTTAGCATTGATCTCTACATAACTAAGTTACCTGGCTTAGACTCTTTTACTTGGACCTCTGGCATACAAGTCTTTGTACACAGTTGTAAATCCTCATAGAGTGGGGTGGAAGTAAACAGATTCTGGCATAGGATGCTTCTTGAAACACTCCTTAATCATGGTGGATCATTGTCGCATCAGGCCTCACTGCTTATCTCATGGCTTTGAGTCTCACTTTGGAGCAATGACCGTACATCTGCCCTGTCTTTCTTCTTGAGCTCCAGTTCCATCTCTCTAATTGCCTACTGGGACACTGTCCATCAATACCCCAACTCGATAGGCCCCAAACTAAATCCGTCATCTTCTCCTCTAGTCCAGATCTCCCTCCCAACTACTCTGTCTCTTTCACTGGCAGAGTAAATTTGTTCTCAGTCATCCAGCTTGCAAACCTTCTCAGTGACTTTCATTTAGGGTTTATTCTCATTCTCCAAACATAGTCAATCCCCAAGTTGTCATATTTTCTTTGGCTATGCCAGGCATAGTTTCTTTCCACCCCTATAACCACCATTCCAGCCCAGCCTCTCATTATATTTCAGATCTCAATTACCCCAAACCATCCAATTCCATAACTATGATTTCTGCTCCTCAATCCCTGATGTGATGGAGAAGCCTAGAGTTAGATGCAAATGCAACGGTTGTATAATACCACTTACAACTGTTAGATACAGTTCTATTGGCCTCTGATAGTCTGTAACTAAGGTCCACCCTGTTGGTAAAGACACATGGGATTAGTCAGCTTAAATGAGAAAATAATGTAATTTAGAAACTGACTCATGTTCTTTCTGGATCCCAATGAGGCATTCAGTGATGTGACTGTCACTCTCTGGGCAAAAACAACATGTACCAAGAGGTGAAGAGAGCAAAATAGCAACAAAAATCAATGAGCCCATTGCTGCAGTCTCTGATGCCCTGTGGTGAGCTGCTAGAGTGAAAAGTTAATGGAAGGGGAGAGGGCAAGATAACATGAGTGCCCTGGCTGCCTTTTCCAAGTGCTTTTGCAATTCCAGAGTAACTATGAGCTTCATTGTGAATGGTTTACCTGATCAGTATAATTCCCTCTGCTTTGTAGATAAGAAGACTAAGAGAGCAAGAAGTTAAATGCCTTGCTGGCAGCCAGGATTAGAACTTGGAATTCCTGAATAAATGCTTTGAACTTATGAGGCTGCTTCTGAGAGATCATAGTTACACTGGGCTTCATAGCAATAAAAATGAGCTTTTCCCTTCCCTCAGAAATTCTCAGTTATTATCCATAGTTAAGCAAAGGGGAACTAGAAGAGGATGCTAAATAAAAGTACATCTCACTGAACTGAACTTTCTTTGCCAGATGATTATCAGAAATATAGATAATGGGCATAAGTTACTGAAAGGGGCAAGGACTCTAATTTAGACACCTTGGGCAAAAGAAATGAAAAAGTTTGGAACAAAGAAAACCACTCAGGACATAACCTAACAAGATAGAAAAAATGAAATGCAGAAGTATTATCAGCTTTAATTAAAGGAAATCAATATTTGAAGAGCTGTCTTGCTCAACAATAGAACAACGGCAAACATACTTCAGAAATGTGAGCCTTTTAGAAAAGAGAAAAGCAGGTTTTCATGGGGAAACAATCATGATTGAAAAACCTTTCAAAACATGACGACTTGGTGTATCTGTTGGAGAGGGGCCTTAAGCACCTGTTGGGGAGGCCGACTAGATGAACTTTTATCGCTGGGAGAGTCTATCTGTTTTAAGTGCATTTTTTTCAGTCCGGGAGTGTTCAGGAGCCTAAGAGGCATCTCTAGGGAGTAAAGAATAGCTAGTATTTCCCTCAGAGAGACTTTTAACAAACCCTCAACAATAAGGTGGGTTTCATCTCAGTTATCACAAGAACACACATTGGAAAACATTAAGGACTATACAGATACAACAGATGTGTTATTTCACAGGCACTCTTCAACCATCCAAGCAAGCTTACTTGAGAGTCCTTTCTAAGCTCACCTTTTTTGTGATACACATGATGACCAACCTTCAGTGACTGGAGTCCAATTCTCCCAGACCATTCCTCTTCAGGGATGGAAGATATGAGACATGTGTCACCACTTCCTTCTCTCAAACTGGTGCAAGACATTAATACTCAATCATGACACTTCTTTCCATTGAGCCCAAATGCAGCTTTTTAATTTATTCGCTCAACGAATATTTTTTGACTGCCCATTTAAAAGTGAGTTAGAGAGACAGATAAATAATAAAATATAAGCAACACCACGAGCACCACATGCTAAATGGCTAGTAAAAGATATGTAGACAATAAATATCATAGCCAAACCTGTTATTTTGAAATATAATTTCAATTTCCTGGGACCCTGAAAATTAATTTTTAAAATTTCAGTACTATTGTAGTTGTATCAGCACAACTATTTTTCAGGGATCTGAGATGAGTTAATTCCAAAAAGAGCTTACAAAGGAGATGCAGAAGTTTCTGTATGCCACCCATCAAGAAAGTGAATCAGGTGTGTTTTAAGCCATTGGGTTCCTCTCCCACAAGTACCTTTGACCAAACAGCAAAATTCAGATTGGATTGGGTCTGATTGCCATTTTGGTTTAAGTACACTGGATACCATTTCAGCATCAAATCATTCAATCAGAAACACTTTGAAAATGCTGAAGAGTTGGGTTAGTTGCAGTTTTCCCACCTGAATACAATGTGCATAATACTGCAAATTGTTTTTTCACTTTTGTAGTGCTGGAGACATTTATGGAGCCTGTGGGAAAGGGTTTTCTTGATGGAGATGGACAGCCAACCAGACAGAAGGAGTGCTAGCACTCATTAACTTTTCCTAACAGAAACTCACCTGTAATTGTTTTCATAAGCCTTTAATGAGGCTTGGTTGTGAGGCACTAGAGAGAGGAAAGCAGCTTATCCATAGAAAAGGATAGTTACTCAGGTGAAGTAGAGGAAGCCTGGATCCGTACCCTTGGAAATTGTAGGACATAGCGTTTGAGATTACAATTCAAAGACAAGATGAAAGTGACGAGGGCTGACAAGTAGTCTAGAGATGGGCAAATCAAAAGAACAACCACTGGGGTAGATCTGTTTCAGATATGTAAGTTAGGAACTCTAAATCAAGGAGCACCCACCCCCCACCAATCTCATATATCCAAAATTATATCTGTATTTCTTTGAAACAGATTGGGTTTATTCCTGTAAATCCCTGGGGTTGCGGGATGTTTCAGTGACCAGAATTCTTGGCAGGATCTTAATCTTTAGGTCTTTTCCCCAAAGATCTTTGAAGCTACCAGTCAGTCTGCAGCTGCAGCATTTTCTCTTTATTTCTCATGGGACCCTTCTGGAAAATGCAGTGCCCTTGATATCACTGCTTTGATCTCCTTCTCTCTCAAAGTTTCAGAATTGTGGCATCTTGCCCAGGCTTATCTAACTGACCTGGATTTTGGTGGAGGAATGAAGACTTTTTCTGTCAATGTTAGGTAAACTTTTCTATACCACAGTCAGTACATCTACAAAATTAAGCTCCTAGGATCCAAGCTAGCCACAAGTTCTTCTCGATCCCCCTTTCAGATACATTTCGTCACCGTTAATGGATCTGTTATTTGCATAGAAAAAACATTTCCAGTTACTTGATTAATTTTACCCCTATTCTTGGTGCCATGCCTTTCCTGTGTGATGTATTCCTGAAAATGTTTTTGTTTTCATTTCCCCAATATCTGCACTGTAGGTCAAAGGGGCCCTTATTCCTATCTTTTAAAGGATTACTGCTCCAGGACCACCTCCTGCTAGAGCACCAGTTGACAATAATAAGGCTGTCGCTGCCAGCTGATAGCTTTCCCTGTTGTCCTACTGTGTCCTGCATTGAGCTTAAACAGGGTCAATTATAATGTAGACTATAGAGGACCCTAGTGCCCAAGGCACAGACATGGAAATTTAGCAGTGGAGGATGTTGTTTTATCAAAAAAAATAAAAAAATAAAAAATAAATTTAAAAAAGTGAATGAATGAGCTTAGTGACTCAGCACTTAGTGATTTAGTGATGACTTAAATCACCACCTACTCTGAGCCCAGTAGTGTGCATGAGACACATCAAAAATATCCCTTGTTTCTGAATGCTTCCAGCCAAGTTTCCCACTGCCTACTGCTTAGGTGAGGGGCTAGGAGGAGGAAGATTCAGTGACCAGTGACCAGGGTGCAAGAGTGAGGAAGTTGACACCTACTTTTGTGACACAGAGCATATTAGCATATTGCATTCTTTGCATCAGGCTATGGCAAACTTCTGGAACAGACAATTTTGAATTTGTGAAGAGGACAGTCAGGATGATCCCTGGTCTCACGTCCCTAAGGAATCATTTGCCAGGAAGTCATCATGGATGGATAGAGGCAGCACCAAGTGAGTTCTTCAGTCCCCACTCAGAATGTGGCCACATTCTGGTGAGTCTGTGAGTGGTACAGGGTAATGATCCCTGCACTGTGCAGGAATCCCAGCACCTCATTCCAGTGGATTTCTGCCCCCTCCTCTGGGATAGAATGTGTGTCCACTCTCTCCAGAGCTATCCACTCCAGCAGCAGAGCCAGAGCTCACAAGGGTATCTCCCACTTCTAAGAGCTGTTTTTCATACCCCCTAGACGTTTTTTGTTTTGTTTTGTTTTGTTTTGTTTCTTGAGACGGAGTCTCACACTGTCACCTGGGCTGGAGTGCAATCGCGTGATTTCGGCTTACTGCAAACTCCGCCTCCCAGGTTCAAGCTATTCTCCTGCCTCAGCCTCCCAAGTAGCTGGGATTACAGATGCCTGCCACCATGCCCGGGTAATTTTTTTTTTTTTTTTTTGTATTTTTAGTAGAGATGGGGTTTTGCTATGTTGGTCAGGCTGGTCTCAAACTCCTGACCTCGTGATCCACCTGCCTCAGCTTCCCAAAATGTTGGGATTATAGACATGAGCCACTGCACCCAGCGTAGATGGTGACTCTTAAGTGCTTGGACAGTTGCTATCTCTCTGACTTTTCCTGATCAGCCTTTTTCCGTGCCCACACACATTTTATTACCTTTGCAATCACCAGGAACCCATGATTATCTCTTGTTCCAGTCATATCCATGAAGTCATTTGAAGCTGATGGGTGCATGGCAGAATATCTTTTGTGACCCCCAGCCCACCCCACATATAAATACAGCTACTTGCAGACACCTATTTTGGAGATACTTAAAAGGTTCATAAATATCTGAAAAGCTGTTTGACATTTTCTGAGGCAATATTCTTTGCCACTGGAAGGTTCTATTATACACATTAAATATGAAGATACATATTTTTCTTTCTTACCTTCACTTTTTATAAAAGGTTATGCTGACATAGAACTTACTAACAAAAAAAAAATCTTCCTGATGAAATCAGGATAAATAATTCCACACATCGTCAAGTGGAGAGAAAGACTTTGAATTGGTTTCCATGGAAATCTGAAGATGAAGTAAAGGAATAATTTCAAGGCAGAGCAGCTGAACTGAAGATAATGGTAAAATAGTTTGATAAAGGAAATAGAATAAAGTAATCAAGAAGACTCCAATCAATTATTCCTTTTTGTTTACCTTTAGGTGATTAATTCGTCTGCGTTTATTAACCTGATGAGATTAAGCAGGCCTTCCTTGTGATTTATTTCGTAATTGTTTCCAAGGTTTGACATAAGCTGTGGAGTTATTGAAGGTGGAGATTTAAATTCAATTACTCATGAAGCAGGTGGTGCTTCTTCTGAAAGAATATCTGAATTCACGGCCTTCCCATGTAACATTATGAGTGAAAATTATTAATTCATCTGATAGTATCTCCCAAAGACTTTTAGAAGTCATTTGGCATCCACATACTTCACTAAAAGTCAGCAGCTTCAGAACTGAACATGTAATGAAGAGAATTCAGTGCCTGGAAAGAAATGATTTTATTTTAAAGACTATATATATATATATATATTTTAAACTAGAGGCCCCCTTGGGGCCTGGGCTGTGGTGCTATCATTAATGGAATTCATGAGTTCAAGCTTTGAATGCCAAAAGGGTAGCTTTCTTTGAACTTGACCAGTGGTTCCCACTCTCTACCTTTAAAGGGCACAACTGGATAAGATCATACTTTGACAGGAGAGAGAGAGAGAGATTGGCCAGGGGTGGTGGGGGGATATGCAGGCTGACCTTGAAAGTCTTTAAATGAAGTGACTAATTGCTTTTTGTCTCTGTGGTCCTTGTTGTGTATATGTTTTCTATTCTTTCTGTGGGTATAGTAAGGATAAACGGGGTTCTCCAAACACTAACGCAGGCGCCAACTCTCCGTCATCCACAAAGACCCGGAACACATCTAAGAGTGGGAAGTAAGTGAAAAGTGCTTCTGTACATCTGACATAGCTGTCAACAAGTCAAGTGCTGTCTGCCTTTTGTCATTTATTCATATTCATTCAACAAAGATTTGTGGAGTGTCTTCTGTGTGCTTCCCACTGGGCTCATCACTGGGGAATTGAAACGAGCAAGGCATGTGTCAGTAATATTGGGTGCATGAAGAACTAGGGAAGAGGGAGGAGAGGGATGGGAAAGTCAGGAGATGACTCTGGAAAGATAGCTTAGGGCTGACTGTGAAGGGCAAGGACATAAGTCCATAAGGGCAATGTAAGAGTTGAATTACAAGTTTGAAGAATTAAAGCAGCAGCAGCAGCACTGATTTATGACTTACAAGGTCCATGAAAACCTGTCTTGGTCCATACACTGAGGTTTAGACTTGAGTTAGAAGAATCTGGTAAGCCTTTCCATAAATTTCCTGGTTTAAGTACATTTATGTTTTAACCATATCACTGATTTACATGATATGTATATTCTTTTCCTAGTTATTAACATGCACCAAGTCCTACATGAAACTGTCTTCTTGGTATTACCAAAATTTGTATGGGCTGAATATTTGCGATATTAGATTGACCTTTCTTGGGCTTATTCCAGAAGACAACACCAGCTGATCTCTCCCTTTGGCTTCAGCAAATTGTGGCAAACTCAGGCAGTGTGATCCCATGCAGATGATATACCTCTAATTAGACACTTCCCCTTGGAAGTTGCTTCAGCCCTGTGGTGAATGACTCCTCTGTAAGCTCTCTCTCCAGGGTGTGGGGCATTGTGACAGGCAGAAACACAGTCCAGAAAGAGCACCCAGCCTGCATCTAGGAGAAGATGAAAGATGCCTTCATCATGCTAAAAGCTCTAATCTAGCAATAAGATATGTCACTACAAGAGCACAGCTTTGCAATGAAAGGTGAATTTGTAATGGTCATATATTTTATGTATTCTGCATTGGACCATAAATGCTGCACTTTGAATATGATCTTATATTCAATTCCCAAAGCAAAAGATCTATTGGCTGCCTTTTTTTCCTTATTTTCCTCTGAATACCATTTCAGGTTTGCATATAAAGTTGAATGCAAGCTATCTTGCGGAATATAAAAAACGGTGTTAAAGGCATAAAACTAAATCTCCAAGCAGTTAGAACTCATTTCAGTTATTTATTGCTGAGCACCACAATCAAAATGCTGTATAAATTATGAAGGAAGGGAATTGATGCACACATTCCCAGGCAGCTGAATGTTTTCAAATTAGTCCCAATTCATTGTTAACACGCACTCTCAGTTAACAGGGATGGCATTGCAGAACTTCTTTTAACTCCATGCTTACAACAATGGCAGACCTACCTGGGCACCTTGTACCTACCTGTCACACCAACAACCACAGGGCACAATCTCCATCTATTAGACCCTGTTGTATAATTATGGATGTTTGTAATTTGCTGTTGCCTTTCCAAAGGGGCCTTCCCTTGTTTCTTTTGACTTTGCAGGAGTTCACTCTCTTACTTTTTGAGTGAAGAATCTCCGTGTGAGCTACAAAAGGAGCAACTGGTAGAATCTGAGTTAAGATGACATAGAGAATGCATACCTAATACCATACCCAGGTTTTCAACAGTGGGAGACCTGAATAAATACATTCTTAAGTAGATAAAAAATGATCTATATCTCACTTGCCATACTTGGACACATCCCAAGCTTCTGCCATGGTGAAGGGTCTCCCTCTTTGCACATTTTGAGCTAGGTGTCTTTTACTTGTCATGTATAGTGACTCATAGGCTGAGCTAGTTCTGAATTCTTCATTGTTTTTGTTGTGAAAAATTACAGGTTATCCGACATGCTCTTCCTAGATATGTGTGCCAGGGTTTCTTGCACTGTGCTCCTTCTCTTAGTCCTCTCCCATCAGTTTTCAGGAGATTTTTCCTTTTTTCCATTACTGCACATTTTCTCCTTCTCAGGATATCATTTTCAACGGGAGCAGTACTGACCTTCTGTGCATATGGTGAGACTGTGAAGGGCATTTTTCACACTTTATAGAACAGTGCCTGTGGATGTTTAGGCACTGTGTTCTAGTTCAGAACTGTGTTGCCAGTTCCTGCTGAACTGTCTATGCATTTCCTTAGCTTTGGTGTGTGTGGTGGTGAGGGGGGGATAGGTAGATGTCTCCACCCCAAGGCTTTTCCCCATGGTGTATTTTCACAACAACCAGCACAGAGGATGCCATGTTCTGATGTTGTTTGACCTAATGACAATAGGATATAGAGCAGTTTTTAAGACTTTTCCTATGTTCTTTTGAGGCCAGACACAGGCTAGGAGATAGAAGGAGGGTTTTCTTCCCTGAAAAGAAATTCAGTCTTCTCTGTTTTTGAAGAAAACAAAAATGCAAAAGTCAAGTTGCCCCAAATATGCATCGTGGCTAAAAATAAGGAATATGTGTTCACTGAGTGTTATGGGCCAACCTGTGTCCCAAGCACTTGGTACATTTTGTCTCATTAATCCTTGCCTACCAAAAGCTCATGAAACAGGCACTATTATTTCTGTTGCACACACGAGGAAATTGAGGCTCCAAGAGGATAATGATATGCCCACCTGAGGTACCCAAATAAACAATTTTGGTAAAAAACCTTCTTTGGCACCAATAATAATAATAGTAGTAGTAACTAAAATATATTAAGCATCTACTTTGTGCCATTGCACTAGACTCTGGAGCCATATAAATATAAAATACTATAGGTACCCTCGAGCAGCTCACAGTCTTAGTAGGGAGGACAGAGGATGACAACGTGGTATTTAAGTCCTACAAGTCCTAGCTGACACCAGGGTTGGGGTGGGAAATAGGTTATATGGGGATATCAATAAAGGCTCCTGAGAAGCAATCCCTGAGCTCTTTAATTTTATCCATTTACCCTTCAGGTAGCAAGGTTAGGTCAAAGGAAGAAAATGCAAGTCGGTCGCTCCAGAGGGGCAGAATCCTGTGTCTTGGTCAGAAAATGTTGGAGTTGTGGATTAGGTCAAAGCTAAAATGGAATGTCTAATTCCACCATTTTCCGACTTTCAATCCATTTGGAGCCTACTGAGATTCAGTGTAGCATGCTAAGTCGCTTAGGAAACCTACAGCTTGAATGTTGCATCAGTTCTGCTTGCTCTATTTCATTGCCTGGATGTGAAGCTGGGTAGCCAGCCCTCTGTTTCAGGGAGGAACAGATGGAATGGGATATGTCTGAGCAGCAGAGCCAGACTACCCTGGAAATGACTTTCAGGGAGGTGCAAGCAGTTTCTTCTATGCCAACAGTGAGCCAAATTGACAAGACAGAAAAACAAAAAATTCAGTGCAGAACTGTGTCACTGAGATCAGGAAGCACAGGTTTTGCAGAGGTTGACCCATGACCAATCAGGCCAGACCATTGCATTTAGCCTCACATATGGTTCCCTTTGGTAATGTGAACCTGTTATTCTGGCCAACACAACAGACCACCATCAATCCATTTGCTGACCCATTGGATTATCCCCAGAAAGCACTTAAACTGTCAAAGCTGGGCATGTGTGGTAGCCACCAAGAGCCTTTATAATGTTCATTTGGTATTGGAACATTTTCATACTTTACATGAGACCAGTTACTTTGCTGAACACAAGGACACTGAGACTCAAGAAAGGTAAGTCACTTTCCATGAGGCACACACCTAGCTACTAGCAGAGGGCAGTCTAGACTCCTGGTCTTCTGATACTTGTCCCATGATCTTTCCACTGCAATGTATGCTACAATTCTTCTCCCAGAGAGCAAGATACTTCATCTAATTGCACCAAGGGAGGCCAGGAGCCAGATCTCAGGATGTCCAGTCAGGTGCTCTTCCCTCTTTTTGTGTGGACTCTGCCAGCTACTGTGAAAATGGAGACCTTTGGAAAAATTAGAATCATCCTACTTTAAAAAAAAACGTAGCAGTAGTGGTGATGAAAGGAAAAAGCATGTACTTCTCAACTGCTTCATTTTTTCCTCTAAAATAATACCATTCTGGTTCTATTTGGACAGCTACCTTTCCTCAACAGTATTGTTGAGCCATCTCAAGCCTCTAATATACTCCATCAATGAAGCAATAGAGAACTCATATATCACTACAGCTATTCTCCCTCGAATCAGCCAACCAAAGCTGAGGAGATGCAGATTACATAGGTAGATAAACAGACACACATACATCTGTATCTATGTATGACATTCGGAGGCATCCATTTAAAAATTAAATTTTCCAAAGTTGAGATGATGATGGAACTTGATCACTCCTCTCAGTCTGAGATGTTTTTCAGATAGGCTCAGGCTAGGGAATAACAAGGACCAAGTCCAGTTTCCAAGTAATAGTGAAGGCCACAGATATTATGGGGCCAGGGCAGAGCAACCAAGCACAGTGCCTGGCAAATGATACTGTAAATGTTGAATTAAGCACTATAAGTGATGGGTTAAATGAATTAAGCTAGGGGAAGGAGGGATATTAAAATGGGGAAAAAGAAGGCATATAGAAGGGGAATATGAGATGATCAAGTCAAATCCTGCTTACTCCACAAATCTACTTGGAGCTGACTCTGGTAGCAGATGCCACAGGAAGACCGGCTCTAACCTGTCTTTGCCAGAAGTATCTCATAGTGAACGAACCTGTTTATCTATTCGGTAGTATCTAGATGAGAGTAGTCAAGAGCACATAGCTTCATAAATAAAGTAAACATACCAGTACCCCTGTGCTTTTGGCTGGCAGGAGCCAAATGAAAAACTTTTCTGCTTTAGAAAGATAAAGTGAAGGCTGGGCGTGGTGGCTCACACCTGTAATCCCAGCACTTTGGGAGGCCGAGGTGGGCAGACCATGAGGTCAGGAGATCGAGACCATCCTGCCTAACACAGTGAAACCCCATCTCTACAAAAATACAAGAAATTAGCCAGGCATGGTGGCATGCCCCTGTAGTCCCAGCTACTCAGGAGGCTGAGGCAGGAGAATCATTTGAACCCAGGAGGTGGAGGTTGCAGTGAGCCGAGATTGCACCGCTGCATTCTAGCCTGGGTGACAGAGTGAGACTCCGTCTCAAAAAAAAGAAAAGAAAAAAGTGAAAGATAAAGTGAAGTCTTGCTTGCTCTGTTTGGACTCAGCATCATGCAGTTTCATGTTTGGCTTCAGCTGTTTCTATGTTAATTGCTGGAATCAGAGTTCTGCATATTATATCATGATTATGTTTTTTCCTCTAATTGAGAGCCATGTATTTTTTCTAAGACATTAGGTTGTGACTGTTGCTAACCCCTACTAATTTTGCCACTGTGTGTGTATGAAAGTATGTGTGTGTGAGTGTTCTCTTCAAAATGTTTTTATGTTGCATGAACATAGCAATCCAATGGCCAAGTACTTGACTTTGCCAGTAATTGCTGTAGTTTTATATGATGATGTCAATAGTTCCTTAGTTTAGCTATTAGACTAAGTCTAATATCACAAAAACTTGTGACAAATCAAAGCATTAATATTACTGCTTATTTTTTCTTTCTTTCTTTTTTTTTGCAATTGCACCTTTGTAGAAAAAGACGAATGACAAAAGCATAAACTGATGTCAGAATGTATTCCTAAAGATGACTTTTAGTGGAGTGTGCTCGAGGGTGAATTCATTTGTAGCCTAACTACGTTTTCCTTCAGTAGGCCCCCATAGAGAATAGTGTGAGACCTTTGAT
Source organism: Papio anubis (assembly GCF_008728515.1). Taxonomy (NCBI): domain Eukaryota; kingdom Metazoa; phylum Chordata; class Mammalia; order Primates; family Cercopithecidae; genus Papio; species Papio anubis. The sequence continues at coordinate 22,020,939 of NC_044996.1, forward strand.
CACAACAAAAAATTCCAGTTTATCCCAGAAAGTACATTTATTAATAAGGCAGGAAAGTAGCCTAAGCTATTTGAAAAAGACTTTCAATAACAGGGAATAAATAACGTAGGCTGAACATACTTTGATATTTAACCTAGTGCTAATCAGCTGCGGCAAAGGGCTGTCCAAAGATATCTTTAAATAAATTAGGCAGCCTTGTGTGTATTTGAAAGAACATCAGCTTTGGAGTCAAATAGACCTGTATTTGAGTCCTGACTCTACCATTCATTAACTTTGTACCTACTTCATTGAGCTGTTGGTGAGGATTAAATGTCATAAAGTAAGTAAAGTTCTCACAGCACTTGGCGCATGACAAGCACTCAATAAATGTCAAACTAGTGATTATGCTTGTTTCAACTGCCAACATATTGCACCCGGGGACAGTATGACCTGGCTAGTCTGATTCTGAAGAGCTCTGGTTGGCTCAGTTTTTCTGGTTATCTGCTTTTGTCAGTTACTGAAATGTGGAAGCAAAAGCCCCAGCACCGCAATAACAATATAACATAATAACATAACATAAACAATGCCCATAGAGTAGATGCTACAAGAAATGAGTAACAGATCCAGGAAGAAAGAGTCCAGCAATGGAAACGTTTCTTAGCAAGTTCACATGCATCTCTGTGATGGTTAGGATATATGGTACACTTCGTGACATAATAAATCCCCCCCAACCCCACCTATGTGACTTTCCATGATGGTCATGCTTCTATAGCTTAGTCAAGAAGAGTGTTCTGTTAATCAAGCCTTGAAAAGCAGGAACCATTTTTGTCTCTCGTCAACTGCCATACAAAAATCACGGAGGCAATGTGCTGCTGCTCTCTAGAACAGGGGTCCTCAGTGACTATTTTTCTGCCTCTGTGTCATACATGGCTGAGAATTCTCACTTATATTGCTCTAGCAGAGTTCAGGGTTCTGTCCAGTTCCCAGGTACTGTCTGGAATTCCACTCCTCTCTCTCCCTATTGGGAAGGACTAAGAATGCAAGGAAGAGTGATGTTAAACAGTACGCTATTTTTTCCAAGTAATAAAAAGCAAATCTCTCTCTCTCCTCTTTCCCTTTTCCCTCCTTCCTTTCCTCATCTGTTTGTTCATTGATCTATGAATTCTTCCACCCCATTTTTTTTTTTTTTTTTTTTTTTTTTTTTTGGCTCTCAACTGAGCTTTCTGTGAACTACCTTGGTATCTTTCTTGAAGATCATTTGTGTATGTATTTGGGTCTATATCTGGACTCAGTGTTATTCCATTAATTGATAGGTTTATTCTTATGCCAGCACCACACTGTCTTGATTACTATAGCTTTATACTAGTATTGCAATTAGATGCTGTGAGCTCTCCAACTTGATTCTTTTTTCTTTCTCTTTTTTGAGATAAGACTGTCACCCAGGCTAGAGTACAGTGGTGCAATCACGTCCCACTTCAACCTCCCAAGTAACTGATACGACAGGCACATGCCACCATGTCTGGCTAATTTTTTTATAGAGACGGGGTCTCACTATGTTGCCCAGGCTGGTCTCAAACAATCCTCCTGCCTTGGCCTCCTGAAGTGATGGGATTACAGGTGTGAGCCAATGCACCCAACCATTCTTCCTTTATAACTTGTTTTGGATATTGTATGTCCTTTCTGTTTCCATATGAATTTTAGAATCAGCCTATAAATTTTTGCAAAAAGAAAAGGAAAAAAAGAAGCCTGCTGTGGTTTTGGCAAGGATTGCCTTGAATCTGTATATCAAATTTGGAGAAAACTGACATCTTAACAATATTGAGTCACCATGAACTCAGTGTATCTATCCATTTATTTGGATTTTCTTTAATTTCACTCATCCAGTGTTTTATAGTTTTCAGGGTACACGTTTCTCCTATTTTTTGTCAGATATATCCCTAAATATTTCACACTTTTGATGCTATGGTAAATAGTATTGTTTTATTTTAATTTCTGATTATTTCTAATAGATAATAGAAGTATAATTGATTTTTATAGATTAATCTTGTACTCTGCAAAACTTACTAAGCTCAGTCATTTGTTTTAGGGGCTTTTTTTTGGTAGATTCCACCGGATATTCATTGAATATTCAACATAGATGATTGTTGTCCGTGAATAAAGACAGATTTATTCTTCCTTTTCAATATGGGCATCTTTTTCTTCTTGCCTTATTGCACTGGTTAGAACCTTTAGTACAGTGTTGAATAGTGATATGGTTAGTGATATGTGTTCCCACCCAAATCTCATCTTGAATTGTAATCCCCATAATCCCCATGTGTCAAGGGAGAGACAAGGTGGAAGTAATTGAATCATGGGGGTGGTTTCCCCCATGCTGTTCTTGTGATAGTGAGTTCTAACAACAACTGATGGTTTTATAAGGGGCTGTTACCTCTTTGCTCAGTATTTCCTCCTCCTGCCACCTTGTGAAGAAGGCGCCTTGCTTCCCCTTCACCTTCTACCATGATTGTAAGTTTCCTGAGTCCTCCCCAGCCATACAGAACTGTGAGTAGTCAGTTAAACCTCTTTCCTTTCTAAATTACTGTCTTTGGCTGTTCTCTATGGCAGTGTAAGAATGGACTAATAAAATAGCTGTGAGTTTTTTGGTGTGTAAATAATTTCCACCCACTTAAGTTTGGAAAAAGACACATACAATAATGGAGAGATAGTTGAATAATGGAAGCATCCTCTGAAGATGCTATTTTGGGAACAAATGGTTGATCCCTGCCTTTATGGCATGGCCAAAGCTAGATTCCCATGGTACTGCACAGATATATTTCATCAGAGAAAAGTAGATCCTATTCATGGGGAGCGGGGGAGGTGGAGGAGAAAAAGTGAAAAACAAGAAGAAAAATAAACCCTAAAGTTCATAGAATCACATACACTCCTCTCATTATTCTCATTCTTTCATTCATATTCATTCTCTCTCCCTCCCCCCCCCCCTCTCTCTCTCTCTCTTTGTCTCTCTCTCCTTTGAAAGAGGTATTATAGTATAATGGTTAAGAGAGCAAATGCTGGAGCCTAATTGCTGCTTTAAAAGCCTAGCACTGCCCTCGGCAGGTTACCTGATCTCCCTCTGCATCAATTTCTTCACTTATAAGAAAAAGCTATTAGTAGTGCCTGCTTCATAGGGTTTTCTTGAGGATTAAATTCTTTATTCATTCAAAAATTTTACTGAGTGCATAGTAGGTACAATATGCTACTCTAGGCTCTGGGGATACAGCAGAGAACAAAACAGGCAAAATTCCCTGTCCTTATGCCCATTATAATAGAGGGATACAGTCATTAAACAAGTACAAGATGTATTATTTTAAAAGGGAATAAGTCATAATTAGGAAAAAGCAGGTGAGAAGTATAAGGAATGGTGGAGGCAAGAAACTTGTAAATTTAAAGTAGTTGAGGGAAACATCACTAAAGGTGACATTCGAGGAAGAGTTTGATTTATATTAAATCAATTAATGCATGTAAAGAAATTGGAATAGTTCTTGACATACAGCAAAAATATAATACTTTTATGAATTATAATTTATTGAGTACTTTCTGTGTGTCCAACACTGTGCAAGGTGCTTTACATATTATCTTGTTTAATTATTATAATAGGCCTATAAAGTAAGGGTTATTAGCCCTTTCTACTGAGGAGGAATCTCAGAAGACATTGGCTTGTCCAAGGTCACATAGTAGGTGATAGGACCAATACTCAGATCACATCTGAGCTTGTCTCATGAGGCTGAGTTCATCTACCCCTTCTGGAGACACCCTGCATACTTAGGGACCGTATTAGACTAGACTTTGATTCGCAAATATTAGAAGACTGGTCCTGCTGCTGGAGGCCTCAGTTAGATGGGATAGGATTGTATAGCTAAAAGCTTCTACAAGGGCTGTGGAGAGTGGTGAAATACCACCTTCTCTTTAGTATTTCAACTTGAGAATAAGGGCAATATTGCCTGGCACTCCAATACCAGCACCTGGCTCTGACACTTTCACTACTATGTATGTTGTGGGCAAGCAACCTAAGAATGGGAAGTGGGGAGGGCAGAAATAAAACAACATTATTAGTCAATAGCTGTTACTCCATTACAAAAGATGATTTGGGGTTTCAGGATGGTCGCTTGCTACAGTTTAAACAAAAAAGAAAAATGAGGCTGGACTCAGCTCACTGATGACTGAACTATAAATTTTGCTTGGAAAATGCTGGCAATGCTGTAAAATTCAGGCCACCATCTGTTAGTGCTTGCTTAAAGTAGCATTTGTACTGGATAATTAAGAAGTCACATGCATTTGAAGCACAAATCATCAGTGCATGAGTGCCTAGCATCCCTGGAAAGATTGTGGATGGTGAAGATGTTCTCAGAGGAATATCATGTTGCTTGAAGGATATATTTATATGAAATCACAGGAGCTAGTGTTTTGGATCACCTGAGTGGGGTTGAGTAGAGGAGGAGATGAGGACACTGAGGAAACAGCTTTCTTGAGTTACCTGGATCATTTAATCAGAATGATCAACTGGCTAGGCCCATGCAGTCTGGCAGGCATAATAATATGTTTGGCCATCACTATCTGCAAAGCTCATAGTGAATTGGGGGCTATAAGGAAGAAGGGAGGCAAGTCTGGCTAAGCCTAAAATTCCTAATAAAAAAAGAATTTGCTTATAAAGTACTTTATACTTTGCAACCAGCCTTCTCTTTTGTTATTTCATTTAATTAATTTTACCCACCATCCTAGGAAGCAGGAATTATATCTACATCTTACAGATTGGAAAACTAAGGAGGAGGGAAATAGCGTATTTTTGCCCAAAGCCACATGGATAGTAAGTGGCAGAGCCATGATTCACGCCAGGGCCCTTTTAACTCTAAATCCCAAAGTATTTTTCAGTCAAAGCACAGGGTGCTCTGATATTAGAGTCAGATAATTTTACGTACCTGACAAAAACATAAAAAAAGAAAAAAAAAAACATCTTTTATACCTTTACAGGCAGGTAAAGAAACTTACAGACTTCAATTCCAACAAAGATGCCAGAGACTGCCAAATATATCAAGGGCCCAGAATTTTTAAAGAATAAGAAGTAACATTTATTGAGTGCTTCCTATGCACCAGGCCCTGTTCTGAGTGCTTTAAATGCATGCATTATTTCATTTAATCCTGAGAACTACTCCATGACATTGATTCAGGGAGAGCTCATCAGTAGCTTAGATGGTGTTGCCCATACCCAAATTTTGAAGGTTCTCTTTGGGGTGATGTCTGGGTGCCTTCAGCAGACACAGCATGGCTGGATTGTGGAGCTGAGCCAGGATAATGATTCTCCCAGCTTTGGAGTCTAAAAAGTTTCACTTTTTTGGCATCAAATATCATAATTAATGGAATTAAGAAGGCTGGGCTTGCTTCCAAGTGGCTCTTCAAGAGTGTCCTTCTTTCTCATCATGATTGGGGAGGAGATTTGTGCTCCACAGGCTTTAATGAGATGTTCTCTACCCAACGTCTGCATGTTTATCTTCACTTCCCCAATACGTGCCTATGGACCCTTCAAGGATGATCAAGCTATGTTTTGCCTTCACCCTAGGCACCAGGGCATGTTCTTCAGTTGTGATATTTGTCAGAAAATATTAGGTTGGTGCAAAAGTAATTGCAGTTTTTGCCGTTACTTTTAATGGCAAACACCACAATTACTTTTGCACCAACCTAATAGTATGCTGCCACTGCCCACTCTCCTAGTACTGCTCTCCCTTCTTTTGTGAAATGCAGGTAATCATTCTCATCACTCCTCCTGGCATCACCAGGAGGATATGAAAACAAGCAATATAATGTCTCCAAAGAGCTCACAAAAATAAATAATTACAAGAACATACTTCATAGTGGTTTTCAGGAACTTTGGGGGGAAAAAGTGCATCTCCATATTAGTAAAGTTGACAGACTCTTACCCTTTTCCCTGAGAATGTCTTCTTGCCATCTGTGTGCCAGGTTTGCAGAGGTTGCCCCTTTTCTCCCACAGATCATTATGTCCTTTCCCAACCACATGCCTAGTGTTTCACCAACTGTTCACTTCTCACTTGTCTTCCATTGGCAGCCACATTTTCAGGGGCTAACTAGACATACCCAGCTCTGTCCTCAAAAACACATCAAGTCTGGAGGCTATGAGTTTCCTTACCTGATTATCTGGGTTTCTATTCCCCCACTTGGTGGTGAGGAAACACATGCATAATGTTGTGGATGGCTGTTTATTTTTTTCTGCTTTCTTGTAATTTGGGAGGCAGTGTGACCATTCATCACCGAATGCCTACAATGGGCAAGGAATTTGTGTTAGTCAACAGGAATACCAAGAAAAAGGCATATTGTCCCTGTCCTCTGCAGATACCTCCTGGTGGGGAATCTCTACCTGCCACTAGCCATTCTTCATTCCAATTCTGGCTTGTAGCAGATGAAAAAGGACTAAAAGAGGTATAAAGAAGCCACCCAGGCCATTGAGCCTGGGCTCATAGAGCCATTGTGATGCACTTACCATGTCCTTCCTCTGTGCAGACCAGTGGTTTTCAGTCTATGTTCTGTACAGCCCTTGGATTCTAAGGGAGGACCCCAAAGCCTGCCATGAGTGAAAGTGATGGGGTAGTCTGAAGTGGTAAATAGATGGGGCTCCAGGCCCTCACTCCACCTCTTCCTGAGTGACTCTATTTTAATCTGTTTTACATATTGAGATCTGCCTAGATTTCATTTTTTAAAGCCCTGCTGCTGCTAGAATGGAAAACCAAAAACCATATGTTCACACTTATACGTGGGAGCTAAACTATGAGTTTGCAGAGGCATACAGAGCAATATAATGGACTTTGAGACTCAGACAGGGGAAGGTGGGAGGGGGGCCAGGGATAAAAATCTACACATTAGATACAATGTACACTGCTTGGGTGACGGATGCACTAAAATCTCAGAATTCACTACTGTATAATTCATCCATATAACAAAAAAAACACTTGTACTCCAAAAGCTATTGAAATAAAAATAAATAAATAAAAATAAAAAATACAAAAGCCCCGTTGCTAAGAAGGAGCTGATAACTACCAGTGCAGACCCAGCCTGAGAATACTCAGGGAGCAGGGTACTTATTGGATAACCGCCTTTATCCACCATGCCTCAGCTCCCCAGTGACAGGCAAAGCAGTTCTGGCTATTGGACAATCTCATAGTCCCCTTTCTCAATTCTGCAAGCTTTTTTAAAAAAAGAAGAAAAAAAGAAATGCTTCCTTTCATATGGCCAAATTGCTCTGCACAGATGAAAGGGACCAGACTGACAGGTGATTGTTCCCTAAGATTACAGCCTACACCCAAGCTGAATCTGAAACACTTGGAGGAAAAAAAAAAAAAAAACTGCCACAGGTTTTGAGTAATGCTCCCCGACTGGCATCTGCTCTCAAGACTAAATGAACACACACTATTTCCACTCCATTTCCTTAAACTGGCCTCTGTGCTAGGCTGTAATGAAACCTGTAGGGGAAGAAAGATCATTAGCTTGGGGAGAGGATTATTTTAGTTGCTTAAGTCATCCTCTCCCCAAAAATAGGCGGATGGTTAGGCTGGAGTCTTCATTTTTAATTTAAATGTCATTAGGAGGCCCATGAGTTTTTCTCATATTTATTCATTGTAGGTATTTTATATAACCCTATAAACAATTTTTAAAATAAATTTTAAATTGTCTCTTTATATTATATTCACTAACGAATTCAACCTTATCACCAACAATATAATGTTATCATCAGGCCCAACCTTCATCCCCTTGGTTATACTGGTCTTCTTCTTGTCTACAAAACGTCTGCTTTTCTATACCATTGCACCTATCTCGAATGACCTGGGTCCTTCTACTACCCATGTCCAAATACTAGTTCATTGAAAGAGCTCATTCGTTTGAAATAAATAAGATATATGTTTCTGTCCCAACTCTAGTACCTTGGACAAGTTAATCTCTTTGAGCCTCAGTTTTCTCATTTGTAAAATGGGGATAACAACTGGACCTCCCTCTCTGCTAGAAATTCCTTGAATGTTCGCTGAGACGACTTAGGCAAATCTTCTGGTACATACTGGTACTCATTAAATGAATCATTGTTATTACCTATATTTCAAAACAATTACTGTGCCCCTTACTCCTGAGGGCATCTCTCCCTCCTCTGAACAGCATCTATTTAGCATTGAACTGGACACTAAGATGTGCCATTCATTTGTTTATTAATTCAATGAGCAACTATTTATTGTGCATTTAGAATGTGATAAGCACAGTACCAGATGCTGGGGCAGGGTGAGCGTAGAGAGGTGGATGTGAAAGAAGGAGGAGAGAAGGTGGAGACTTCGGGGCTGAAACAGATACTGCTCTTAAGCACCTAATTTTCTAGTAAAGAAGATATTCATATACACAAATAACTAGAATACAAGGAACAAAGCTATGTGCTTTGTAAGAAAGGTGCAGCTGGAGACTCGGCTGGAGGACTGTGGAAGCTAGACACTGGAAGACAAAGTTCTGGAAATGACAACTGTCTTCTTTCTTGTTAACTTTCCCTTTGTTTGCTTATCTCTCCAGCAAAATTCTGGCTGTGGCTCCTTGAGGAAGAGTGGGAGCACTTCTTTATCCTCACAGAGCCTATGAAATGAGCTCTCAGTGTATGCACTGATGTGAGTAAAGTATCTGCAGTATCTGTAGTAAAGTATCTGCAGTAAACAGAATAGGTATATAACACATGCCAGAAAAGACCATCTATTCTCTTATTCCATCTTATAGCAAGGGCAGAAAGTGCATGCACTGTAACTCGATATGTGAAAAGGTTCTAAAAAAAAAAAAAAAGATGGATAAATAAATATTCTTCCTCCTTGAACTTTAAAGATTCTTGAGCTTATTTTAAACAAAGAGCATTTTGTTGAGGATTTTGGTATTGAGCCAACTATAGTACACATTGCATTTCCCTGAACCTCATGATGTTCTAAAGACGGGCTAGGAACACTTCTGGAGTACATTTACCCTACAGGTGCTCTATTTGAACTTACTGCTTATCCCTGCCTTTCTGAATCTGAGAAATTGTACCTGAGAGTACTTTTTAAAAACCAGTTTACTGAAGTATGATTAACATATAAAAAGCTGCATATATTTATATTTAATGTATATGTCTCATTGAGTTTTGGAGGTAAATATACATCTGTGAAATCATCACCACTATCAAGGACATAAATATATCTATCATGCTCTAAAGGTTTCCTCCTGCCCCATGATTATTATTGTTTTGTTTTTTGATAAGAACACTTAATGTAATGTCTACCCTCTTAGCAAATTTTACATATAAAATCCAGTGTTGTTAGCCATAGGCACTATGCTGTGTAGTAGATCCCTAGAACTTACTTATCTTGTGTAACTGAAAGTTTGTACCCTTTAACCATCACCACCCCCTTGCCCAGTCCCTGGTAGCTACCATTCTCCTTTCTGCTTCTATGAGTTTGACCTGATTGTGCTTTTGATGGATGTTAGAACCATCTTCCTTGACCTGGCTTCAGCCGTAAAACACTGCTGCAGTGTCTGTTGAAAGTTGGATCCCCTACCCCATCTCAGCACAACATTCTCCTCCTCCTGTTCATCTTCCTCCCTCTTTCAACTCACAGTAGTCCTTTCATTAACAGAGTTGCTTACTCGATAGTGCACAATTCTTTTAAGGCAGATTCCAGTGACTTGGGGTTTGTCTTAATTAACTAAGCTGGATGCAAAAAAACCCTGAGAGTCGAATGACTGTGGACGTCTGTCCCCAGACCTAACCCTAACCAACTCTGACACCTTGAGAAAGTCATCTAGCCTCTCTGAAACTGTTTTCTTTGCTGTTAAATGAGGGGGCTGGCTTTGCTGACTAAAGTACAAACAAATTGTTAGACAAGCCCCCATCACCACTATCCTCACAAATAATCGAGCTAGAAACACGAGATCCTTTCCAGGTAATTTAATACTGCTGCATTTTAAAAGTGGTGGGCCGAGAAGATGAGTTTTAAAAGGAGGGGGGGGGAAGTAATTCACATCTCCCCAGATAGTGTTTATAATGGTCTATTAAGAACACATTGAAAGGAAATGGACTAATTCTGCAGTGTTCTACCCAGGACAGCAGGCCAGTTCAGTCAAAGCATTTTTTCAATAGGGCTATAAGCAAATCTCTTTCGGTGAAACCTAGAGCTGCTTTGCAGAAAGCAGAAAAGTGGAGTTTTCCCCTAATACTTTTAAAAATGGTCACTTCACCATTGCCAAACTTCATTACCACTCCTAGGAGCTAAAGCTTTGAGATTAATGATCCTCATCTTAAAGAGAAAGCGGTGACTGCTAAAAGAAAAGAAAAAAAATATGAGCACATGGTATTTACTGTTCTGCATTCTTTGAGAATTAATGTCAGTAATACTGTTGCAACATTTTTCAAAATAAAGGATGGCGTTTTCTAATTGTATAGTTAAAAAAAAAAAATTCCAAGTCTGAATCCCCAGAGAAGAAACCTGAGTTTAAATCATTAACACCACAAATCTCTGATAATTGTGGCATGTTTGCAAGTGCCTTAATCAGGATGGTATGTCTTAGTGGCCTGTTTTAATTTGATCACACTGATTAAGCTTCTGTAAGCTAATATACGGTGCATTTCCAATTCAATTAAATGAGAATCTCCTGCCATTGCTAGATATTAAAAAATGCCCTGATGGGTGAACACTAGACGTGATATTTTCAATTGCTACCGACTTCCTGATTATATAATCTTTGTATTAAATGAAATCGATGAAAGCTCAAATTAAATTCAGCAAACTTTAAGGAGTAAATATGTTTTCCCTGTATTTTTGGCATATTTTCACCTCAAGGTGTGGAGCATATTAGTCAGAACTCATTGATTACCTTTAGTGATAAATTTTATAGGGCTCTCTCCCCCATATACCAATTCCTAGAACAGTCTATCCTGTTAGAAGGCACTGTAAATGTGGGTGATGAATAGGCGCTCTCTCTGTTATATATGTATTATAGTTGTGCCTTCTTCAGCTGTAGATAAGAGCTATCTTATGTAAATGTGATTGCTTTGTAAATGTAAATGCCTATTGGGTCATTGATCATCCTGGAGATAGAAGAAACAGAACAATAGAGGGAGGTGTGAGAGAAACTGTCTAGGGACAGAAATGAAGAAAATTGCTAAGTGGGTAACAGATTGAATCACTGGAGCTGGAGAACTTTGTGGAGGTGGCTAGGATGGAAAGAACAGCCGCGAAACTACTGGAAGCCTGACTTGTGCCTGCAGAGCCCTCCAAAAGCCTTGCTTCCTTGAGGTTTTGAGGACTGACTGCTAAAGGAGAAATGGGCCTCTTCAGCGTAGGTTTGAAGCAGGAAGGAACTGAAAAGAAAAGCCCAGCTTCATTGTTAAGTGAGCACTGTGGGTGCCTGTCTTTTGCCTGTGCATAACAGGTTTGGAATCTCTCAAATCCTTCCCACTCTCAGCAACCCACACAAGTTGTGAGAGTCTTACCTAAAAACAGCCCCTTGGTGTGCCAGTCATATGCCACCTCCTGGAGGAAGAGGGTACTGAATAATACCTACTGCTGCTGATTCCCATGCCCTAGCAGTTCTCTCAATTTTTTGGGTGGTATCAGGAGGCAGGCAGGCCCAGCAGTGAACGCAGGAACCATCAGGATGAGAGTGCCTCTGGAATTTTCTCACAATCTGTTAGGCCCTTTTTATGGAGTCTGGTTTTCAAAATCTGCTATAAGCCAAATGTGTGACTCACAGAGTAATAAAGGCCTTTAAATCAATTTGTAAGACATCTTGAAGTTAAACAAGAAGGAAAGGAAAGGCTATTTTTGCCCCACATATTTTTTTAGATCCTACCTACTTCCACAAAGGATTTGAGATGACTTCCAAAGCCTTTCTTACTCATGCCTAAGAGTATTTAAGAACTATTTCCGAAAGTTGAATCCATGTGTACCATATAAATAGAGGAGAATGATTATATGGAAACACGAACAGACCGGGGCTCTCTCACTTCATACAATAGATCAACTCTGGGGAAGTGGTTAAGTGAGGGAAGTATTTGGGGCACTTGCTCTAGTCTTTCCTTGGTTGTCCTTTTACTTCCTTCTCCCAGCATCTGCACTTCCCAAGCATTGCCTTTCCTTCCAAGCAAAACTTCCCTGTCTTGTATTCCATACCTGCAAGGAACTTTATTTACTTTCTAATAAACTCTGCTAATAAATATGAAATAGTGAGTGCTAGAGGCTTAATACATATGTTAGTTGCTCTAATGTTCAAAGGAATTCCTACAATGGTAGGAGAGAGATTTGAGGCCAGAAATAATGCTATTAAGAGTTTATCCCAGTTGGGCACGGTGGCTCACGCCTGAACTCCAACAGTTTGGGAGGCCAAGGTGGGAGGATAATTTGAGACCAGGAGTTCAAGACAAGCCTGGGCAACATCGTGAGACCCCTATCTCTAAAAAAAAAAAAAACCAAACAAACAAACAAACAAACAAAAAACTGTTTTAAATTAGTCAGGTGTGGTGGCATGTGCCTGTAGTCATAGCCACTTGGGAGGCTAAGATGCAAGAATCAGGAGTTTGAGGCTGCATTGAGCTATGGTCACCCTATTGCACTCCAGCCTGGGCGACAGAGTGAGACCTCATCTCTCAAAAAAAAAAAAAAAAAAAAAAGAAGAGAGAGAGAGAGAGATCCCTCCTATGGATTTAATAATCATATCCTGCATTGGGGCAGGGGTGGGTTGAGGTGGAAAAAGGGGTGTGAAAGCCATGTTATAGAGATGGGCACTGAGACCGAGTTTTAAAGAAAGAAAAAGAGGCCAACAAGGATCACTGAGGACCCCAAAGGCAAACTTTGCTGCCTTAGAATTTTGCTGGGGCTGAGGACTGATCAGGAATCTCTGGTTTAAAAATAAATATGAAAGCAAAGATATTAAAGGCAAAGCACAAGGATTTACAGAGAAAATGAGCAGACTGATTTTTAGTTGAAATATGTCCACAATTTATAAATAAGTTATTGGTCCAAGCTCATATTCCATCCTATCACTGTTCTCCTGCACACTGACCTCCATACTCTAAGCAAACGAAACTCCCTGAGTCGCACATTGCCACCCCGCGCCTTGGATCATACTATTCTCTCCAGACACATTTCCTGCTCTATCTCTTTGTCCAAATAGGACTGACTTCTCAAGGCTTCATTCTTCCTGATGTTCACAGCTGAAGCAGCCATACCTTCCTCTGAACCTCCAGAATGGGTTTTCTGGACTTCTCCTAGGGGACGCTGTTCATCTGATTTTATCATGTGTATTCATGTCCAAGTCTTCTCTTCCCTTCAAGGCTGCAGACATCTTGGAAAGAGGGCAAGTCCTCTTTATATCTTGACTCCTCTCTTCGCATGGACCGAGCTGGTCCAGAATCTTGAAAAATAGCCAACCACTGATAAATGCTTTCTAGTTAAGAGTTCAAACTATGTAGTCAGGAAGTTCTGGCAGCAAGCCTCAGCTTGTGTTCATTATTTCACCTCTCCAAGTCTTGATTTCCTCGTCTGTAAGCACCTACTTCAGAGTTGTGATTTTTTCTTTTTTCTTTTCTTTTTTTTTTCTTTTGAGATACAGTTTCGCTCTGTCACCCAGGCTAGAGTGCAGTGGCACAATCTAGGCTTACTGCAACCTCCGCCTCCTGGGTTCAAGAGATTCTCCTGCCTCAGCCTCCTGAGTAGCTGAGATTACAGGCGCTCACCGCTACACCCAGCTAATTTTTGTATTTTTAGTAGAGACAGGGTTTCACCATGTTGGCCAGGCTGGTCTCGAACTCCTGACCTCAGGTGATCCACCTACTTCAGCCTCTCAAAATACTGGGATTATAGGTGTAAGCCACCACGCCCAGCCTGGAGTTGTGATTTTTTCAATGAGATAACTCATGTAGAGTGCTTAGCATGGTGCAAGACACATGGTATACATTCCACAATTATTTGCTATCGATGACATTTTTCCCTTAAGGAAAGGTGCAGTCCTCTCTGGCTCCCTGTGGCAATAATCCAACTGAGCCATTATTCCAGAGGGAAATCACATTAGGGGGCTTTTGGGCAAGGGTTTGCTAACTGCCCTCACTCACACTATGTCTACAGTGACATTTACCCCATCAAAATGCAGGGAAAGACAGGAACTGGTTTCAACTTGAATTTGATATTTCTGTGGCCCACATGCTGAATGCCACCAAAGCCTCCACTCCCTGAGCAGCAGTTTGTAGAGATGGAATAGCGACAGTTTTTCATTTTCCAGAGTCCACTCATCCTTCCAAGAATCTCAATGCCTCATTGATTCATAATACAGTGCATAAAGATTTCATTTTTCCTGCCCACAGTGATACATTATGGAGGCAATCTGTTTTGCCACTGAAAAGTTTGCTTAGTAGAAAAATTTGGAGTTTTGACATTCAGGAAATTACAGTCATCTGTAAAACACGATTGATATGCCAAGGCTAACATTTTCATTGCACTTGCAGAGCCAGAATAACTATGATAAAATATGTGTTACCCCACACACATTTCAGGATCTTTTAGAAACATTAGTTAGCTCTGAGAACCTCCTCCCAGGGTTCCAGGACTAGAATAGCTATCCCCATTAGTTGTTTGTTTGCCGCTCACAAGGATAATATCGCCATTGACCCAACCAAGAATCAGGCTGTAAGACAAAGTGATGGCTTTCCCATACCACCAGGTTAAAGGCATGAAAGAGAGTAAAAAGAGAGAGAGAGATCAAGAATTCCACCCTCTTTTGGAATTGTTAACCAGCCACAAAAAGCATAGGTATAGGTTAGGTAGAACTAGAAGCTGAAGGCTTACAAAAGAGAAATTAGACTGTTCTACATCTGCCTACAATTTAAACTTGTTCTCTGTGTTTTTACACCAAACCTTTTCTTTTTTTCTTTTCTTTTCTTTTCTTTTTTTTGTTTCTTTTTTTTTTTTTTTTTTTTTGGTCTCTTTCCACATGCAATTTTCAGTGTTAAATGACATCAAAAGCCTAGGGCTCTGGAACTATCCACTTGTTCAAAATTTGATTTCAGAATGATAAATACAGTTGTTTTAGCTGAAAGATGTAGTTGATTTCCGCTGGGATACTGAAGAAGTGGTCCATTCAGGGTCAGGTTTGGCCAGGTTGTGAGCACTTCTCACTTGGTCCTCATGCATTGGGACCCACGGGAAGTGCACAAAGTCTGTGGTTCCAAGGCAAATGACAGGTACCACTGCCTTTGACTTTGGAAAAGGCTTAGAGTGAACCCTATTCAGCCCTGGGACAGCTTCTTCAGGTGCTGAGAAACACATTCTGCCCAAAGAGTGTAAGTCTGACTCATGAATGAAGCTGTTTTTAGAGGCATCATAGAAGTCCTGCATGCAACCATATGTGAACAATTATTGCCAGTGCTTACTGACCTTATACTATGTGTCAAACACAATTCTAAGTGTTAATTCATTTAGTTATTACAGCCACTCTATGGGACAAGTGATAGAATTATCATTTTCACTTTATGAAGATACTGAAGCACAGAGTCTGAGCATCTCTCCCAAAGTCACACAGCTATCTCATAAGAGGTAGAGCTGGATTCAAATCCTCACCAGAATGGCTGCAGAGCTCATGTTCATGATCTATATTATATTGCCTTGCATAAAGAAATTTTATAAAAGCCCTCTGTTGTCAGACATGCTGCCTGGATTCTCTCGCAAGTGCCCCATGCCCACGGTAGGAAGGCTTTCTTGTCCTCCTGAAGCACTTGGCCAAACTTCACTCTCCTCCTGCCCCATGTTAAACCTCTTGCATCCAACAGCTTGGCTTCATTCATTTCCTACCAGTGTTTGCACAGATGCTAGAGGAGCAAGAATAAAGCCAATGGGTATAGGGAGGAGAGGAGATGGATGCCAAAGACAAAGTTGGGCAAAGACCATGCCTGCCTGGGAGTTTTGGTACCCTCCAGCAGGGGAATAAGGGGAAAAGTGATTTCCCAGAGGCATGTTAAGGATCACTTGCCTGCCCCCAGGCTGAAGCTTTGCGGGTACCCATATTCAGCTTTCTCTCCTGCTGCTCCCCTCTGAGCCTTATTTCAGCTGATTTGGCCACTGACAAGGGAAACTGAGAGAGAGTAGAGCAAAGAGGACTCATCAGAATACAGTGAGGGGACATAGATGCTGGAGGGATGGAGAAGATAGAGGGGGAGAAAGGGGAGTTACGGCATCAGGACAGGAAAAAAAGATGAAGAGAGAATGACGAAACAACCAGGAAGAGGGGGAAGTCACCGAAAAAAAAAGAGGGGATGCACACAGCATAAGGTGTGACATGGAGGAGACTGAGAGAGGAAGGAAACTGAGGGGAAAGGTAGATGGAG
Source organism: Papio anubis (assembly GCF_008728515.1). NCBI lineage: Eukaryota > Metazoa > Chordata > Mammalia > Primates > Cercopithecidae > Papio > Papio anubis. The sequence continues at coordinate 22,037,329 of NC_044996.1, forward strand.
ATGTTCGCTCTCCTTACTTCTGTGATCTCAGTCCTGTCCATATGGGCACTCTGATATGGTTTGGCTCTGTCCCCACCCAAATCTCATCTTGAATTATAGCTCCCAAAATCCCCATGTGTCATGGAAGGGACCCAGCAGGAAGTAATTGAATCACAGGGGTGGGTTTTCCATGCTGTTCTTGTGATAGTGAATAAATCTCACAAGATCTGATGGTTTTATAAAGGGCAGTCCCCCTGCACACACTCTCTTGCCTGCTGCCATGTAAAACATGCGTTTGCTCCTCCTTTGCCTTCTGCCATGACCATGAGGCCTCCTCAGACATGTGGAACTGTGAGTCCATTAAACCTGTTTTCTTTATAGATTACCCAGTCTCGGGTATGTCTTTATTAGCAGCATGAGAATGGACTAATACACACTCCTCACCACCAGTAGTCTTCCTTGACTGCCTGCTGGGCACCACTGAACGGCTCTTACATTGCATGGAGTGCCAACTAGATGGCCTTGCTCTTTTCCTTCTGTGAGCTCCAGGTACATTTAGAGTTGAGGCCTGTCTTCTTGTCCTGAATTTGGACACATGACTTTTTTTTTTTTTTTTTTTTTGACTAGGCTATGCACTCTCTAGGAGTTCAGATCAAATGTTTTGTTTGTTTGTTTGTTTGTTTGTTTTAAGAGACAGGGTCTTGCTCTGTTATTCAGACTACAGTGCAGAGCTGCTGTCGTGGCTCACTGCAGCCTCAACCTCCTGGGCTCAAGTAGTCCTCCCACCTCAGCGTCCCAAGTATCAGGGACTACAGGCACACACCACCACACCTAGCAGGAAGGATGTCTTAGAGATCATTTAGTCCGTCCCCCATGCAAATGACTGATAAGTCTTCATTGCTTTTGACCCTGTACTCCTTATCACCTATCATCCCCTACACACAGGAGGCAGATTCTTAAACCAAAGGAATAAACTTTACATTGTGGATTTCTGGCCAACTGTGTTGGGGAAGGGCTGTGCTTCCCAGCACTCCTGAACTCATGCCACCCTACAAGACTGGCCCTTGTTGCATGTCCCATTATGGTGTTGCAGAAAGCCCTTCACTGTCATGCAAAATACCTTTTAAAATAAAATGAACAAAGTGGCATGGGGTAGCAAAATGAGTCTGGATATCTAGACTTGGGTTTAAAACATATGTAACTTGATGGCTTACTGGCTGTGTGACCTTTCACCTCTCTGTGCACTAATATCAGTGTCTACGAACTGGACTGGGACTGTCTATTTCTCAGTCATGTTGTAAGGCTCTATGAAGAAGAAAATGTGCTTTGTTAAAAATATATATATATTTGCTATAAAGAACTTTTAGAAGTAGATGAGAAAGAGGGTGCTATTCCTTTCAAAATATTTGGAATAATAGCTCTTTAATCCTTGGAAATGAACTGAGAAATATAAATACTTCTAATTATTTAAAAACCTCAAAGGTGACCCGCTCATCACCTGAACTGTGCTTGGTATGCTGAAATGCAGCAATGCCAGTCTCCCAAAAATGTACCTGCCCATATTTCAACTGTCAACACATTCTTTCCACCACGTAGAAGGTGAAGGTCAACAGTGTTCTCCCTGCATGCATTTCTAGTAACACCTTAACTCATGAATGTTAAATGGAAGGAGGTGGGACAGGGGAACAACAGGACTTCAAAAATAGCCCTGGGGAAATCAAATCTTGTTTTAACTTAGTGTGTTCATGACCGATCCATGGTTCTGAAAAGCAAAAAGCGTTTAATCAAAACTGTCCCCAAAAGACCTCATTTTAAATTCCTTTACTTTCTTTGAGCAGAAAGGAATAGGTTTCCTGATTATGACTATTGAAGCAGCCTTTACCTGTGCACAATAGCTGGTCTCCTACATGCTGTGATTTTTGGATGGCCTCCTGCCCCATAGAACTTGCCCTACTGCTGCCTGAAATTCTACCATAAGAGGGCATAGCATTGCCCCTTTAAAATAGAAATGCTTCTGGTGGTGCTAAGTACATGACACTTGGACGAAATGAGTTTTTCTAATGACTTTCCTTCTAGATCTCAGATTTTGAACAGACTAAGCCCAGAGAGAGTCCAGTGGGGGAAAGGCTGGAAGAAGGGAGAGGTGTAGGAGGAGGAATGGAGAAGGATGGAGGGCTGAGGTCTCCCAGCTACAACAAAGGACAAAAGAAATAGTAACTAAGAGTGGGATTTCAGGCCTCACTGGGGAACATTTGGAGAAGGGGCCTCCTTTACCCTTCCAAGTTGTATTGTGGGTGCAGCAGTCTATCCTGACTGGTGAAATGCCAACCCGGGGACCTGAGGCACTGCACCAGCCAGAGGTGGGGTCGTTCTGGGACTCATTTCAGGGCCTGTGTAGTTTAGGGGACAATGCCCTTTGTTTCTGATTGGTGGGAGAGGATAAAATGGAGCATCCTGGGTGATTTCAAGGCTTCATGCTAGAAGGCTCATCACTTAACCCACCAGTCTGAATTCCCATAAGGTACTGGGCCCTGTGTTGACAGACAGGAGAGATACCAAATAGTTTGGCTCTTAAGGAATGTCTAGCCTGGTTTGCAAGACAAAATAAGAGAAATGGAGTATGCAGCCATTTATCTGAGGCTTAACGTGCAACAGAGAAAACATGGGGGAGACACTGAATTGGGAGTTGGGAAACCTGGGTTCTGGTCCTAGACCCACTGCTGACCAACTATATATCCTTGGGAAAGTCACTTCCTTTGTTTGAGGTTCAGTTTCCTCATCTGTAAAATGGGAATTTTGTATCTTGTCCTGTATACTTCATGGGATTGAGTGAGAAACTAAAGATATAAAAACAGTGGGCCGGGCGCGGTGGCTCAAGCCTGTAATCCCAGCACTTTGGGAGGCCCAGACGGGCGGATCACGAGGTCAGGAGATCGAGACCATCCTGGCTAACACGGTGAAACCCCGTCTCTACTAAAAAATACAAAAAAAAAAAATAGCCGGGCGCGGTGGCGGGCGCCTGTAGTCCCGACTACTCGGGAGGCTGAGGCAGGAGAATGGCGTGAACCCGGGAGGCGGAGCTTGCAGTGAGCTGAGATCCGGCCACTGCACTCCAGCCTGGGCGGCAGAGCGAGACTCCGTCTCAAAAAAAAAACAGTGGAAACCTGTTTAAATTTCTGATTGTTATTAATCAGCCCTCCCTCCCTGCCTCCTACCTTCCCACCTTCCCTTTTTCTGTCCTTCCCTCTTTCCCTCCCTCCCCTCTTTCTTCCTCCCTTCCTTCCCCCTTTCTGTCCTTTCCTCTCTCCCTCCCTCCTTCCCTTCTTCCTTCTTTCCTTCCTTCTTTCTCTCAGGCACTGATATCAATGAATTTTCTTCAGATGACTTTTCTGAAAAACTATTGTGAGAAGGGCAATGTCGTTTAAAGTAATTATCTCTGGCCTTATATCCACTTTACAGTGAGTCACTATTTCTGAGAATTAAGCTCAATTCCAGGCAAAAAAGCCCAAGCCAGGAGGGAAGGCTCTGTAGGTGGCTCATGCAACACACAAGCAGATCTCTCTTCTCATTGACATGTCCTCACAGTAAATGATGACTTGAAGAATCCGAGGCAGGTTCTGCCCTCTAGCATTTGCCTTAGTTGGAAAGTCAGGGTCAGACATCTGTCTTAATGTGGGCATTGACTTTGAGTCCTTCTTTATGGGTGTCAAGTCTTGCAGTAGAGAATAAATGAACGTCAACCAAATAGAGGGGTTGCCTTTGCCTAAAGGTCATTCCAGTTTGTTGGTCATCTTAAGGATGATATTCAGGAAAGTGAACAAGGAGTCAGAGACTTGGTTTTGGGTCCCTTCTGTGCCATAAACTGGCCAAATGACCCTGGATGAGTCCCTATCCTTCACCTCTGGGTTTTAGCATTCTCATTGCTAAAGTGATTGGAACAGGTGACCTCTGAGAGGTCTCCCAAACCATCTACTGTGTGAAAAATATGAGTTTGTCACTTTCATCTGTGAGTGGCTCTCATTGGTTCCCTTCACAGGGAGCTTACCTTTCATTGGGTGGCCAGTTTCCACACATGGAACATGGCTCTTACTCAACGAGAAAGTAATCCAGAGCTCATTGTGTGCAATGGAGGGAGGTGTGGAACACTCTTGGACTCCCCCTTGGTTGAACTGCCCCCAACCATGATGAGTAAAATGGCCCCACCCCCTCTCAGTGAAATAAGATCCCGTTTTGCACAAGATGAGGTTTGTAAAGTGCCATTTAAAAAAAAAAGATTCTATTCTGTCAAAAATTACGGAATGTTCATGCTTTCATCAAAGTAGAGCCATGGCTTATATTTTACAACATTCATAGCTGTCTAATTTCACATACTGTTTTTCTATTCTGTCACATTTTGGACAAAAATGTCTTTTCTCTAAGATTCAGGACATTGCAGTGTGACGTAAAATTGCAATCTGGAGGAACATACTGTCCGTGGAGAAGGGATGATGAGGGCAACTGCCCCCTGACTCCCCAGTACTAGGCCACTGATTTCAGGGAAGGTACCTTTTTTGCCTTAAAGGGGAAACACAGTTGTCCAAAGTCTCTATGCCATGAAAAAGAAACCTCTGATGCACAAAACTTACAGAACGCTTGTCAGTTTCAACACTAACATAACCTTCAAAATAATTCCTTCTGCTCAATCAGGATCTTCATTTCTTCAGTCCTCCTTCCTGTACTTGCCCCAGTTTGACATCACATTCCTTAGCTAGAGGGGTGGGATGGGGGATGGATGAATGTTTTTCACCACCCAGTATTATCATTGTAAAGAAACAAGGCTGTGCCTGTTACTGTATAGAATGCTTATTTCCCCACACATGTAGCCCAGCCATGTTATTCAGTAATTATGCCTTTTGTAGCTTGAATATCCAAAGGAAAAACTTTCCCAGGTGAAAGGAGGCATGACCCTGCCAGCCCTTGAAATCCTGAATAGCTCCAATTCTTCACAGTTTAAATGGTTAAAAAGTTCTGTTGCCCCACACCCCCTAGAAAAAACCAGGGTTTGCACTTCATATCTCTCAGCACCTTAAAACAATATTAGAGCTCATTAAAATCAACCCAGGGCTCAAGAAGGGAAGCCTTCATTTAGGGGGAAAACTTTTCCCCTGTGCTGCTCTGGAAAATAGCACAATGCTGAGTGCAGGTATTTTACCTGACTAGGTTTCCTCTAATGATTTTTCCAAAGCACAGTTAGGGTACCTGCCTCCCAGACAGCACATGTCCAGGAGGCCCAGGTGAATGCGTGGGCCTGCCTACCACCAACCCAAAATTGCCTTAATATTTATTGACTGCCTACCATGTGAAAAAGGCCTCTTACTTGATTTTTTGTCTCTGTGGAGGTCCCTAAAGAAATGATTCTGTGTGTCTCTGGACTTCTTACAATCTAGAGACATGGAAAGGGAGCTGGCTATCTGGTTTCGGGATCCGTGAAGTATGGTCTAGAAAAGGAAGTATGGTCTAAAATGGTAGCCAGCTATACCCTTGCCCCTGGTCCCCTCAGCTCTAAAATGCTCAGATCCCAGCCCTACGGTTCTGTAAGGGGCCCACAAAAAACACAGAATTGGATCCCTCATTTCACATCCCAGCATATCCAACTGCCTCCTACTCAAATGTCCTGCTGCATTCAGGCCAGTTATGCTCCTGGCCTGTGACTCCTGAGGCTGTGCTCAGGCACATATGAGAATGAACAGCCCAGTGGGTGAGGGCACACACCTTGGAGGCTCAGACACTTCTGTCAGTGAGGACACAAAGACTATATATATATATATATATCCCCATTTTATCTTCATAAAGACTCTATGGTTTTCATGCATTGTAAATGAGAAAAGTAGAAGCACAGAGAAGTTAAGTTATTTGCCCAAGATGACACAGCTAGTAACTGCCAGAACTGGAATTTGAACTCAGGCAGTCTGGCTGTAGATCAGCATTGTCAAATAGAAATACAATGCAATGGATGCACCTTGAGGCGATAAGCATAAGCGAATTAATGCAGGAACAGAAAACCAAATATTGCTGGGTGTGGTGGCTCATGCCTATAATCCCAACACTTTGGGAGGCCGAGGCGGGCAGATCACTTGAGATGGTCAGGAGTTTGAGACCAGCCTGGCCAACATGGTGAAACCTCATCTCTACTAAAAATACAAAAATCAGTTGGGCATTGTGGTGCATGCCTGTAATCTCAGCTACTCGGGAGGCTAAGGCAGGAGAATCACTTAAACTCAGGAGGTGGAGGTTGCAGTGAGCTGAGATCACACCACTTCACTCCAGCCTGAGAGAGAGAGAGTGAGACTGTCTTCAAAAACAAACAAACAAACAAACAAAAACAAAAAACCAAGTATTTCATGTTCTCGCTTAGAAGTGGGAGCTAAACATTGAGCACACATGAACACAAACAGGGAACAATAGACACCATGGACTACTTGGTGGTGTGAGAAAGGGGTTGTGGGTTGAAAAACTGCCTATTGGAAATTATGCTCACCACCTGAGTGATGGGATCCATACCCCAAACCTCAGCATCATGCAGTATACCCATATAACAGTCCTGCACATGTACCCCAGTATTTGAAATAAAAGTTGAAATTCAAAAAAAGAAATATGATGCAAGTCACCTATGTAATTTTAAATTTTGTAGTATCCACATTAAAAATGGGGATACAGATGAAATTAATTTTAATAATATATTTTATTTAACCAAATATATTCACATTATTATTTCAACATGTAATCAGTACAAATAATTAATTCATGAGATATTTTCTCTGCCTCTAAGTCTTGGAAATCTTAGTATGCTTGAAAACTTAAAGCAATTCTTAGTTCAGACTAGCCACATTTCAAGAGCTCGGTAGCCACATGTTGCTGATGGCTACCATATTGGACAGTGCAGCTCTAAAGCCCTTTTCATGACATACACTGACTAAAATGAAGACATTAACACCTATTTGATAGGTTTTCCGAAAAAGATTCTAGCATAGTGTCTGACATACTGTAGGCACCTGTTAAATCAAAACATTTATTAGTTTCCTATCTGTGTGCTCTTTGCTAATGTCAGAATGCCTTCCACCCACCCCACCACCATACACGCACCTAGTCAAATCCTTCTTATCCTTCAGAGTCCGTCATATTCCTCCTCCTCTTCTATGAAGCCTTCCTTGATGACCATAACAGTCAACTCTCTCCTCCCAACTCATTTCTCACTTAATCTTTGTATGATACAGTTAGCACTAAACTGTACTGTGCCTCTATCTGCCCCCTCCCCCACTGAATAGTAGTCCTATCTCTCCAATTCTAAGCTCTTTGAAAGCTGGCACCCATATACATGCAACTTCCTCACCATGCCTACAGCTCTAATTATGGCGACTTCTAGGTCACTCAGAGTTGATACGCTGTTCATGGATTGATTAAACATTTGTCTTGCAACCCAAGGCCAAGCCCCTCACCTCCAGGGCTAAAAGGGCACTATGTCTCCTCTTTGCACATGCCTGTTTTTGGATTGAATGTCATGAAAGTACCAGTTTTATTACTTTTTAGTTAAGGCTTGAAACATGCAGGGTTTTATGTGAATGTACTAGTCAATCAAAAGGCAGGACCAAAGCAATGGATTCCTAGGACAAGAGGCACTAGGGATGTTTATCTGAAGAGCAAACCATGGTAGTCCCAGTGGGGACACTTAGAAATATCCCCAACCTCCTCCCGTCCACTGTGGCATGGAGCTTATGATTCTTCCCCTCTGCTCACTCTTGTTTCAGGGTTGGGAGAAGGAAGAGAACCAACCCCTAGCTCTGGCAGTTCCAGATGCCAATCCTCAAGGGATTTGACAGAAGATGTCACATAGAAACACTCAGTAAGCCAAGAAGATCCATATGCGGAGGGAGGAGTTCCTAGAAAGAAAGTCAGGCAGGAAGCCTGAGTGTGTCAATCAGTGTTAGATCTGGTCTCCATGTGACTTGGGCAAATCATATCCCTTCATGGGACCCCGGTCCCCTCATCTGCATGCTGTAGGGGTTTTTCATAGAAGTTTCTTCCACCTCAAAAATACACTAACTGTTAATGAACTAAGACTCACAAAATAATTTTAGAATGCAAAAAATTGGGGGAAAGGCAGTGTAATCTACAAAACTTTTCATGATGCCAAGCAATTGGATGGATTCTGGGTAAAGGCCTGCAACTATGGGTCATAAAGTTTGGAATTTCACATCTTGTTAAAGAACTCAGCTTTTTCACTGTTTGCAAAAGCCCTTAGATTTATGTACTTTGAAACCTACTGTGCTTTGGGAAAGAGGAGAATGATTTCTTTTAAAAAGAAGTAAATATCACCAGGACTGATTGTGTGAAGAATTCCACCTTGAGTTTGAATTCAAAGGCATTAGAAATCTTCTTTATTTTCAACAAAGAAAAAAAAATTTCTGCTTTGTTAAAGAAAAACAGTCGCATAGAAAAACATCCTTCTGTTTAATGAAAACCCATTTGTGCTCCTTTGAGCACGCCCCACAATACACACAGATGGGTTTACTTTCAGTTAATCAGAGGAAAAGCATCAATGAATGAAGGTGTTACTTTATATACACAGAACTGTTCCTTTGGGTGAGGTGTGAAGAAGAGCAGAAAACTCCTGCAAGGAGAACTGAATAGCATGTTTGGTGGGTGCAAGACCTTCAGCCTCTTCAGATTTGGTTTTGTGTCTGGTAGATCTTGTGTCTCATAAGTCTTGCTTGTCTCATAGATCACTGTACTCCCAAGAGTTTACCTTGCTCCCCACCTCTCGTGGGTTGCCCAGAAAGTCTGGCTAAGTCAGCAGCCCACAGCATGAACTTGAAGGGGAAAGGAAGAGGTTCAGCATGCAGATAATTTAGGTCTTTCTAGTGCTGTGAAGACAATTAAATGAAGTCATGTGTCACACTGCTCTATGTAACCCACTGTCTACAAATGCAGCAGCTCACTCTTCTCACTAGATAAAGCATGACTACTAAGCCACAAAACTGTTGTGACAAATGTGCCAAAAACAACACATCTACAGGCACATCTGTCTGCTTCAAAGTATTCCCCTTGTGAAGTCCCACACTTCTTTTATGAGACTGCTGCCACTGCTGATAACAGCATTTATTAAACTCCTATTTGGGGACTAATAATATGAGCCACACAAGAAAAGCACTTAAAACAGCACCTCCAGGGCTTAAGGGGTCCAGCTCTGTCAGAGGCATGTTTGCCTTTGATTCAATTTACCATACTTTTATTTAGTTTGTGCTCACATATTAATGTTGTTTTATTTGAATGCCTTCCTCCTTGCTTTGACCCAGTCATTTACATGCAATGGGAGGATCCATGTGGTTGCTTTAGACTTCATTAGCCAAGGAAGGAGACCAGACCTTCAACATTAATGACTCAGTGTCATATACAACCCCCCAACTATTGGCAGAGTTTACTTAGGACCACCGACCATAGTTCTTTTTCTACCACTCACTGTTTCTCTTGCAACAAGATATGCAAAGGCTGAACTTTTATTTATATATATATATATATACACACACACACACACATACATATATACATATATATATACACATATATATATACACACACACACACATACATACATATATATGCTACAGGTATAATAAAATGTTCACTCCTATTGATTTGGGATAAGAATTTGTTTCCTTTCTTAAATTAACTTTTTGTCGATCACTCCTATGACCTTAACTGCTACGGGTTTTCTGGCCTTCTTCTATTAAAAAATGTCTTTGATATTTATTTCCCTTTTGAGTAGTGCAGGGAAAACCTTATCATGGCCTTTCGTGAACCAGGAGCCTCAAAGGAAAGCAAATGTTTACAGCATGATCCTCAGAACTTTGCTCAGACAACATTCCCTGGACTTTCCCTTGACAGAAATGGGTGCCCCCAGGGTTTCTCCAAGGAGTAGAGAGGAGTTAGGGCTTGCACTTGGGGGCACAGTTGGCTTGTCTACACTCTAGATACCACCTGGGATTTCTGAGAGACTTCTGATCTCTGAAGCCACATGCCTAGGACAATGATTCTCAAACTCAACTATGTGTACATCAGAATTTCTGGGTGGGCTTCCCAAAATGCAGATTGGCAAGCCCCAGCCTTTGAGTTTCAGATTCAGTGAGTGGACCTGAGAGTGTGCATTTCTAACAGATTCCTAAATGATGCTGATGCTGATGGTTCTGGGCTCACACTTTAGGAACCACTTTTTTAGTTTACTCATAGAATCAGAAGTCCTGGGCTTGTGCCCTAGCACGGGTATGGAAAGAATACCATTTCTAGAGTGAGAGAGACCTGAACACCCCTGCTTAACTTGAGGCGTGACCCAGAGTCACGTCATCTCTGAGTCTCAGTTTCTTCATTCTGGAAAAGGGAATAATAATAATAATTCACAGGATTGTTGGGAGTTAATGTGTAAGTGTCAGGCACAGAGCCCCCCCCCCCCCCCCTCCAGCTCCTGGCTATGTAGTTGGTGTAAGAAAGTGTCCTGTTCGAGCAGCCAAATGTTTACCCTTCATGGGGGTTGGTGAGTTCTTTCAGGCCTGGTTGAATGTGCCATCCTAGGTAACTAGCAGACACAAAGAGGGTCTTATAAAATAACAGGCCTTCAGCCCAGAAATAGTTCTGTTAGGTAGATTGATTCTCAGGAGCTATTGGCAAGGTGTGATTTGGGGGCAAGCCCCTGCCTGTCTCTCTCTAGGCCTCGATATCCCCACCCTTAAAGTGAAGGGCTTGACCTAAATGATTTACTGTCTCGAAAGTTTCCTTCTGTTCTGACAAGTGTAGGATTCTGTGACTTAGAACTTGGGCACTTATTTCAGAATGGTCTATTAAAAGGAGAATAAAAAATAAGATTCTTGTTTTTAACCATTTAGTTATTTTTAAGGTCCTTAAACTTTCCAGCCTTCTTTTAAACTGGGATACTGCACAAAAAGTCAGAGACAACAGCTAAATATAACTAAATCTCCTTCACAGCTACATCTCCTTAAAATGCTCCATTACAGGTATAAAATGTTATATCTGTTATTTCATAGTGACATCTAGTGGCTTTTCCTTATCAAAGAATAAAATACGCATTTTCCTATTTGCTTGTCATAAGCTCTGCTGCAGAAATTCATTCAACAATCTTTTATTAATTGCTTACTTTATGTCAAACATTGTGCTAGGCCCTGAGGATATTATGTTGATAAACGATACGTGGTCCTTACCCTCCCAGAGCTCATAGTCCAGTGGAAGAGGCAGAAAAATCACTTGACAATCCCAGCACATTGTGATACATGTTACAATGGGAGAACACCAGGGCGACTGGAGCGGAGAAGGGGGTGCTTAATTCTGTCCAGAGAGGTCAAGGAAGGTTTTGCAGAGAAGACAGTTTTTGAGTTGAGTTTTGAAAGACTTTGCCAGGTATCCTACAAAGGATAAATAGAAGTCATTCAAAAGAGTAGGCAGTCCATACACAGAGGCAAAGCACCTGTGGAGTCACTGCCTGGGACTTCGATTTGGAAAATTCCTCATATAGGGTATAGAGCAAGGTTTCTCAACCTTGGCATTATTGGCATCTGAGGCAGGTTATTTCTTTGTTGTAGGAGGACTGTGCATGATAGGATAGCTAGCAGCATGCCTGGACTTGACTTACTAGATGCCAGTACCACCTCCCTCCCCAAGTTGTTACAACCAAAATATCCCCAGATATTGCCAAGTGGCCCAGAGTTGGGGGTTTGAGGAGTGGAGATGGAAGATCACTCACAATTGAGAAAGACTTGTATAGAGGGAGCTCACTTGAGATAAGGCTGGACAGAAAGAAAGGTGGTTGCTGGGTTCCACAAGGCTGTCTCTAGCATGTGGAAGAGCTTGGGCTTCATGTCATAGTTGATAGGGAGCCATTGGGAGGGCTTAATTAGGGAATGACAGGTTAGGTATGTGCCATCTAAGGGTGTGGAAGTGGCTTGGGACTGGAGACATGAAGGGTAGGACGGGATGCTACTGCAATGTTTCAGGAGAGAAGTGATGAAGTCCTAACCCCAGGCAGTGGTGCAAAGGATGGATTTCAGAGCTGTTTAGAAACTAGAAAGGACTTAAGGGAATGTTTAGCTCTTAGTAGTGAGGGGAGATTAGAGGAGTCAAGGATGGCCCCTTGGTTTCTTGCCTGGACAACTCTTTCATTTGTTGCTATTATTTCCACAATTGCTTATCAGTGATAGGAAAAAGTTGGCCTAAACTTGTAGACACAAAGCAGGTTCACTGCATTGTTTATAAACTTATATGGGTTTGGTGAAACAGAACACACTCATAAACAACAAGTTACATAAAGTGGGTTTATTACTTACAGATAGGCAGCAAGGGACAAAAGAAGTCTAGGATCCATTGTGAACTGGTTTCCCAAGACTCAAGAAAGTCGCCTGGGTGAATGAGTCTCGACTAAGCATGCCTCACTTGCAGAATCACTGAGGGACCCCAAAAGGCAGCCTTTCCTGAGTTATATACCTCAGGGACCATGTGACTCCTTTAGCAAAGCTTTGAAGGACATCCTGCTTCCAAGAGAGAGAGGAATAAAGGCTAGGCTGTCCCAGGCAGTTCCTCCCTATCTCAAGATGTTAGATTCTCCAGGAAGGACTGGAACAAGGCTCTTGCTGTTTCAGGCAGTTCCTCCCTATCTCAGGATACTGCACTCCAAGCACATTCTACAGTTATTCTTAAGAATGACAAGCAAAAACCAGGGGAGTACTGTGTTGGTACAAGGCCACCCAGAGAACTGTCCTTCAATAGAAAGTGGCAAACCTTTAACTGCGTAGTGCCTGTAAAGGCACCATGGGCATACAGAAGCACCAATCAGCCATTCAATTAACCCATGTAACCCAACTGGGAGTCATGGCTCCAATTAAAAAATGTGACACCTTGTCATTTTAATTAGGTGATACATTTGGTCACAAGAAAGTCCTGTCCAATTACTACTAAGTGAAACAGGCAGAGTATGATTTTCCTGGGGCTGAACTGGCCTCATTCAGTTAAAATTAAGTCAGTCCATTCAGCAGCACCCTTCAGTTTCATGTCAACCTGAAGAAAGATTTCCAGCAACTATCAGAGACTTGCTGTCACCTGCATCTTACTCTGTTTTGATCAATGCCTGAATCCAGGCATTGCCAACAGGAACAGGAAAGTATGGTGAAGACATCGGGGGATATAATCAGAATGTAGATGTCTTTTGACAGGCTTAGATTTCCTCCATCAAGAAGAGATTAAACAGGGCCACAAATACACTGCATCAGTTCCTGACAATATAGATTGAGTTTCAGCGTGGCATATATGTGAAAGAATGAAACAATTGAGCTTACTGTGTATCAGTGGTGTGGTGTGGCCGCCAAAATGGTCCATGTGATCTGACACCACATTAAGAGAAATGGTGTCAAGAATGAGGGAAGTGATAGACTGTCCCTTCTTGTTGCTTGTCAGATCATGCTTAGAGGGCCATGTTCCAATAAAGTGGAATGCATTTGCAGGCAGACAACAGAATAGTGGGGCCTTTAAGCTATATAGAGAATAGTTGAAAACCATTTTCAGCGTAAAGAAGAGAATCCTTGGGGTAAATGCTGTCTTCGAATATCTGAAGCCACACAAGTGGAATTTTAAAAAGATCCCTAAATAGACCATGATGGTCTGGAAACTACCACTTTGTGCTGACCACTCCGTATCTTATCTTCAGTTCAGGTTGCTCTCTGAGTGCCAGATCTGTTCATTCAACTCTACTCAGATGTCCTTCAGGCACCTCAGACCTTTTCCAGAGCCTTAGGAGGCATCCTTAACTCCTCCTCTTTCTCCCCTGAATCCCTTTTGTCACTTTCACCTGCTAAATATTTCTCTAGTCTGCTCCTCCTTCTCTTTTGCCTTGTCTTCTGCAGTAACCTCTTAACTAACTTCACTAATTTCATCTTCACACACTATACATAATGACCTTTCTAAAACACAGACCTCATCGTGTCATTCCCCTGCTTAAAGCCCTTCAAAGCCTCTCTGTTTCCTGTGGAATTAACTTTGAATGCTTTAATGTGGCATCTGTGGCCTTTCACAACCAGGTCCTGGGCTCCCTCTCCATCTTCAATTCCTGCCACTACTCCTTCACTCCCCAGGAAGTTTTTCGATGCACATTTCTCTTGCACAGTAGGCTGATTTATGCCTCTGTGCCTCTGCCCATGCTGACCCTTTTGTCTTGTCTTATACTCCTTTCCTCTCTCCTTGATTCATTTTTTTTTTTTTTTTTGAGATGGAGTCTCACTCTGTCACCCAGGCTGGAGTGCAGTGGTGATATCATGGCGCACTGCAGCTTCTACCTCCTAGGCTCAAGTGAGCCTCTCACCTCAGCCTCCCAAGTAGCTGAGACTACAGGTGTGCACCACCACGCCCACTAATTTTTCTATTTTTTTTCAGAGACAGGGTTTCACCATGTTTCTCAGGCTGGTCTCGAACTACTGGGTTCAAGTGATCTGCCTGCCTTGGCCTCCCAAAGTGCTGGAATTGCAGGTGTGAGCCACCGTGCCCAGTTGCCTCATCTAATTCTTATTTGTTTTTAAAAATAAAGCTGCAGAAACCCTTGTCTTATCTTTAGGCTAGGTTAGAAATCAGTGTGAGGTGTTTTTTATCACACCCTTTACTTGCTCCAAGCATTCGTAGCACACACAATTGCAACACTTTCCCCGAGTTTCCATGTCTTATCCTTGTCTGTATCCCCAGTGCCTGCCGCAGTGCCAGGCACACATTAGGTGCCGAGACTAAACAAGTCTTGACGTGACCTGACCACTGAGGGAAAACTGGCCACGTCTCTGTTTGCCCCGTACCCCAGCCACATTCCCCAGCGTGTTTCTCATATTGCCCTAAAAGCTCTTCCTTGGATATAATGAGCATCCTGGATTCTTTTTCTGACATAACCTCCAAGGTATTACCTTTACCTGCCTTCCTACTTCCAACACACCATGCAATTCAGGAGACCCCTGGACACTGGACACCTACCCTTCAGCAGATCTTTCTTTCTTTTTACATGTGGAATATTTCTAAGCAGCATCAAGTGCTTTCAGTGGAGGCATTCTAGGTCTCCAATGCTATTTGCCCTGGAAGAAGGGGGCTGTTAACACTCACTGAAACTCTGCAGGTATTGTCATCTGAGTCTAGGTGGCTGTTATCAACAAGGCAGCAGTGTGTGTATGTGTGTGCCCCTCTAACTTCTCTGCTGCAGTGATAATCCCTACAGTGTAGACACAGAGGCTGCCTACATTGGGCTGTCTGTATTTCCTAAGGGCACTAGGTGACCTTCAAGTTGAATGTATACTGGATCCACACACCCATAACATGAGAGGCCCTCTCTGAAAGTCTGTCTCTGTGTTGCCTTCTCTCTATCCATGTTGGGGTAGGGGTGGTGCTTATGAAACATTGATTGTGTCATTAATCCTGGTGGTTGGGATCTATTTGCTCTGAAAGACTAGGAACAGTGTTTAGGAAGGAGAGCTGCAGACTTGCACTGTGGTGCACTCTTAATATTTACCAGAAGATGTCACTGTAGGCTTGAACCAATACAACAAATTAGGGCAAGAGGACTTCCAGTTAAGCATGAAGGTGACTCCATTTTGGGGGGTTAAAACACCAAGCAGCCCCCATTACAATGCATGCCTGGAAAAGCTGGTTGAAAGGTTAATCCAAATGTGTCGCAGGCCTTAATAAATTTCTTTTTATTTTTCCAAATAATCAGACTAATTGCCACTAAACTGTTGCCTCAGGGCTATCATAAAGGCTCAATAAATATGCACTGAATGGATGAATACTAAAACTAGGAGTGGAAGGAGGGAACCCAGGGCTTTAGTAGTCATCTTTGTTGGTAAAGGCTACTGGAAAACAAAAGCTACTACTCTTTAGCAGTGGCTCCTTATGGAGATGAAATTTGGTGGCACCAACAAAGTCAGGTCCTAGGGAAAGTAGTGAGATAAGTGAAGGTGCTCTTGGCCCCTTTTCCATCCTCACTCCCAGATGCTTCTCCTGTGCCCTATGCTTGTTTCTTCCTAAAAAAATATATAAAGTGATTTATTTTAAGAAAAACCTTCCTGTGATTTTTTACAAGGCACTTGGAAGATTATCCAGAGTTTTTATGTCATGAGGCATGTCCCTAGCTCTCTCCTTCCTCTTCCCCAGCATAGTTCATCAAGTAAGCAGTTAAAGAAGTTACTGAGATTCTGCTTAATGCCAGGGACAAAGGCCAATGTACAAAGCTGGAATGGATGGGATGAGGGTTATATAGAAGAATACGACAGAGCCCCTGTCATTGAAAACATAGTTTAAGTGGAAATATAAACAATTAATTGTAATTCAGTATCACACATTTTTTTTGGGGGGTGGTGGGGTGGAGGGGTAGGGTCTCGCTCTGTTGCCCAGGCTGAAATGCAGTGGCATGACCACAACTCAGTGCAACCTCTGTCTCCTGGGTTCAAGTGATTCTCGTGCCTCAGCCTCCTGAGTAGCTAGGATTACAGGAGCACACCACCATGCCTGGCTAATTTTTGTATTTTTAACAGACAGGGTTTCACCGTGTTGTCCAGGCTGGTCTCAAACACCTGACCTCAAGTAGTCCACCCACCTCAGCCTCTCAAAGTGCTGGGGTTACAGGCATGAGCCACTGTGCTCAGCCCCAGTATCACAAATATTTTAACAAAGGCTAAGTATGAAGTGCATGGCAACACAGAGGAAGAAATGATAAGCGGCAACACAGAGTGGGGTACACTTTTTCACAGAAGAGATGGTACTCGAACTGGTACTTGAAGGATGAGTAGAATTTTCCAGCCAAAGAGGGAAGATCATGGCAGGCAGAGCAAGCACCATGCACAGGATAGAGGCATAGGAGATAGATTTCAGGATGCCTGAGTTGCTGGAAGTCCCAGTTGGGAGAAACGTTTCCTCAATGAACATCAGCCAATATTCAGTCAAGCAGGTGGCTGAGCAGGTTCTCTGTGGCTCCTCATGCGTGTGTAGAGAACAACCACTCCATCAGATGGGAATGAATGTTTCAGAAAAGTTGCAAGCCATTCTCCGGGTTTCCTTCAAGAAGCTAAATGCTAATATTCAATGTTTATTGTTGCTTTCCTTCCACAATATGCCCTTCTGTGACCTCGTCCTTCATCTTCTGTACCTGAGTGGTAACTCATTTCTCATGAAAAGCACAACGACAGGGTTCTCTTCTTGCGTATGCCTGATTGTATCATAGATTTGATGTTTCTGGGGTGTGTGCTTACCATGTATGGTGTGAGTATGTTAGCATGTGGTTTAAATGTTTGCTAGTCTGCTATTTGAGCAAAGAACTTTGTTTGAAGCCCTAAAGAGAAGATAGCCATATAGCAAAGCTTCCACACTTGCTGACATCCATGTGCCCTTTCAGTAGATAAGGAAAAGGGACATTTTGAAGCTGCTGATAGCGTTTAGTTTCCTATCCTGGGAATATTATCATATGAGCAAAGTTGGAAACCAAGGTAGTAGCTTGCATATATGCCATTGGCAGCTACCATGTCTATTTCAGTCAGTAACTAAGCACAGCGCTTATTTCTGGAGGCCCTGGGCTACTCTGCCTATCTCTACATTCCACTTCCATAATGTATGAGCCATAATATGACAACAGCCAGAATCAAGAGTATCATATCATACACTCTTCTAATTAGTTTTTTCAAAAACATAAAGATATGCAGATTAGACTGAATATTAGAAAATATGCTATTGTATATGTAATAAGGTTAGAATTTTAATCCACTTGTCAACTCCATTTCACTCCAATAAAGCATGTGCTTCCATTGAGTCTCCATTTCATGATCACTAAATGGTTTACAGTGGGGAGCATGAAATAAAGTGGTTGCCTAGTTAGCCAATGGTGTCATTGGGAAGATTTTATCTTTGGCTAGAGAGGGAGAAAAAGAGGGGAAGGGGGAACAGGAGTGAAGCAAGACAAGGTCGATGTCTGGAATCTAACCTTTTCATACCTGTTTTAGCTGAAGTATCAGCAAATTGGTTGAAAAACTTAGCTATCTCTAGGCTAGTGAGACTCAGCAGAGGGGACTGCTGAGGGACAGTTTACAGGACAAATGCCATCAGATCCCTGTCATTTTTGCTTTGCCTTCCTTTTTGGCCAGTGAACACCACAAATGCCATGTACCTCCATGACTCCACTTATTTCACCCATATCTCTGACTGTTGGTTTTTGTGCTTCATCCATAGGAACTTCCACTACATCACCATCCTCCGAGACCCAGTGTCCCGGTACTTGAGTGAGTGGAGGCATGTCCAGCGAGGGGCAACATGGAAAGCATCCCTTCATGTCTGCGATGGAAGGCCTCCAACCTCCGAAGAGCTGCCTAGCTGCTACACTGGCGATGACTGGTCTGGCTGCCCCCTCAAAGAGTTTATGGACTGTCCCTATAATCTAGCCAACAACCGCCAGGTGCGCATGCTCTCTGACCTGACCCTGGTAGGCTGCTACAACCTCTCTGTCATGCCTGAAAAGCAAAGAAACAAGGTCCTTCTGGAAAGTGCCAAATCAAATCTGAAGCACATGGCGTTCTTTGGCCTCACTGAGTTTCAGCGGAAGACCCAATATCTGTTTGAGAAAACCTTCAACATGAACTTTATTTCGCCATTTACCCAGTATAATACCACTAGGGCCTCTAGTGTAGAGATCAATGAGGAAATTCAAAAGCGTATTGAGGGACTGAATTTTCTGGATATGGAGTTGTACAGCTATGCCAAAGACCTCTTTTTGCAGAGGTATCAGTTTATGAGGCAGAAAGAGCATCAGGAGGCCAGGCGAAAGCGTCAGGAACAACGAAAATTTCTGAAGGGAAGGCTCCTTCAGACCCATTTTCAGAGCCAGGGCCAGGGCCAGAGCCAGAATCCGAATCAGAATCAGAGTCAGAACCCAAATCCGAATGCCAATCAGAACCTGACTCAGAATCTGATGCAGAATCTGACTCAGAGTTCGAGGCAGAAGGAGAACCGGGAAAGCCTGAAGCAGAACTCAGGCAAGGAGCAGAACGGTAACACCAGCAATGGCACCAACGACTACATAGGCAGTGTAGAGAAATGGCGTTAAATGGCTCAAAAAGGCCTGCACATACTTCTCCCAAAGCGCCACTGAAAAGATGGCATAGTTTAAAAGATGAAAGTGTCCAAACACATCCTGCTTCCTTCATTGGGGAAGTTAAAAAAAGAAAAGTTTAGATGTTGCCTTTACAGTTGCCTTTCAATTCAGTGTTATACTGTGCGTGGGTAAAACAAATCTCAATATGGAATTAAATTGTCTTTTTGGGGTTGGACTATTTATGAAATCCGAAAGCCAAGCCAGACTCACCAGAAATTGCTGTTTAGATATTTTAAGAAGTTCTTAAATTAGTCATGGAGACAAAATGAAAACATAAAATGTGACCATTTAACTTATGGCTAAGAAATGGACTTTAAATTATTCATGATACACTGTTAAAACCCAGTCTTGGATTCAAACATTTTTTCAAGGGGTGAGAATAAGTATAAACATAAAGCGACTAAAATGAAATATAAAACCTTTTATTTTCTTCTGATTTTAACAAGGAATCTATTTAAATAGAATAACAACTGATGGTGAATCTTACTAAGCTGTAGAAAATAAAAAATTCCTCTCCAAACATGAGTAGTTTTATGTCAAAATATTGGCTTTTCAAGAACAGGACTCATATCTTGATATTTAAGAGATGTTTAAAATTTAAAACTTTTTCTACCTTCTACTGTTTAAAGGTTTTAAACAGGGTGTATCTCACATTAAACAAAACATCTTTTTTTTTTTTTTTTTTCAAAATGAAATACCAATGTAAAGATCTAATTTCCAGGCGCTTTCAGGGCACTGTAATTTCAACAATACTGGAATCATTTTGGCGCTGCTTCCCATTCATTTTAAGGCTTCTCTGAATTGTGCTCATTCCAAATTAACCCATGTATAGAATCTTTCTTCATCTAAATGGTGTGTTGCTGAGTTTGTTGTGGTATATAATCCTGGATTAAAGTCAGGACTTTCTTTCTATAGAATTATTTTATCAATATTCGTGTAGTGAGGTCCTAATCAAGAAACTTGAACAGGATAATGTGTCTAAAAATATTGCTGAAGTTATTCTTGATCAGATAGAATTTAACCTAAAATGTGAACTCTTACTTACTTTTTCTACATCTCTACTGTAATGTTTCCAGTTGGGCCAACTATTTCTAGCCCTTTAGTTCTTTTTCGTGTTGACAGATTTGTAGACAATTACAAAAGCCAAAAAAGGATAAAATAAGCATTAGGAAGGCTAGCCAGAGTTATTCAATAGCACCTTGATAATGTGGGCAAACCCTTCTACGAAATTTTTGTTTTGAAAAGAGCAAAAGTAAAAACTGTTCTGTAGTGAGGTTACATATCAGGAACATAATAGTTGAGCAGAGTGATTTGGTAGTGTAAGTCGATGCAAAAATACTTCTATGGTATCAATTACAAACTGACCAAGATAAAAAGAAGTATGTGACCCACCGTGCTGTCAAGCATCATGATTCCTGGCAGTTTTCATTTTACTATGGATTTTGCTATACTTATGCAATGACTTGTACTAACCTCCTGGCTGTAAATCAAACAAGGTGACTGAAAGTGGCATTTATGTTTTCAGAAGGGACACGCTTAGAAGTGTGACCATGAAGTTATATCTTTTACAATCTGCTCATGTGTTTCTTCTGTAGTAATATAGCCACAAACTGGACAATAAGCTGGGTATTTGGGTTTAAAATGGATTTTCTTGACTCTGAGCTTGTATCGCTATTTCTAGCTTTTGTTTTGTCTGGCAGTATTGCAATCCTGAAAATCCTGAGAGCTAAAAAACTGAAAGGAAGTTTTTAAAAACTACACTTTGAAGTCACAGTGTTTTAGAGTAAAACTATTTTGTGTACAATTGTGTTTTTAAAATAGTTAGTAGATCACTATGATATTTCAATTTTCTTTAGTTTTAATTGAAAATGTTTGCTTTTAAAACTGATAGGTACTGTTGGAAAGCAGGATGAAGCCTGAGCCAGTGGAAGAGCTTGTTACAGAAAAAACATTTTGTGTTATTGCTGTGGTGTGCATGATTTGCAAAGACTAAGTGCATTTTCTCCGTCTATACTGATTATTGTATATAGAGGATGTTATAAATATACACTTTTGCCATTATGTAAATCCCATGATTTCAACTGTAAACATCTGTCCATTGGTGTAGCTTTACAAACCATTCACTGATTTTGTGCAATTTAACAATAGATATGAAATAAAGTTTAAATTACAGTCTCTGAGTAATCTCGTAATTTCAAGATTTGCAGCCACTAGACATTGTGATCTCACAAACCAGAACAGAATTTTTTTCAACAAGGCATTTCCTTTTTTCCTCTTGGCAGCCAGGCATGAAAACTAGATGGCCCATTCTAATCCCTCACACTAAAATGGCCTTAATTTGGGGTGATTCCTTCTGGGAGTCCATGTTTTTTGTACAAGCTTGTCCAACTCACAGCCCACCAGCCACATGCAGCCCAGGATGGCTTTGAATGCAGCCCAACACAAGTTCATAAACTTTGTTAAAACATTATATTTATTATAGACCTTTTTTTTTTTTTTTAGCTCATCAGCTATCATTAGTGTTAGTGTATTTTATGTGTGGCTCAAGGAAGCCAAAAGATTGGATACTCCTGGTGTAAGACAAAGTTTGCTATGCAAATGAATAGGCATAACTTTTAAGTTAAAACTTATTAAATACTTGCATATCTAAGAGCATGCAGAAAGGAAAAATAGTGCTCTTCATTCTCCCTTCTATCCACAGGGTAGAGTTTAAAGGTAAGCATTAATGTATTGGTTTTTAAAGTCCTGAACACAAAATGTACACATCTTTTCAAACAAACTCTTGTAGTTAGCACTATGGGGGAGTGGGGTATGATTTGTCCTTGCACTTTTCCAAAGAGACTTCAATTGTCAGTCCCAAGGGATCAGAAGGAAGAAAGTTACAAATTTGGTTGGAGGTGTAGTTAAGTATCCTTAGCCTGTAAACTACTCATATGTACTGTATAAGTCCATTTTCATACTGCTATACAGAACTGCCCAAGATTGGGTAATTTATAAAGGAAAGAGGTTTAATTGACTCACAGTTCTGCATGGCTGAGGAGGCCTCAGGAAACTCACAATCATGGCAGAAGGTAAAGGAAAAGCAAGGCATCCTCTTCACAAGGTGGCAGGAAGGAGAAGTGCTGAGTGAAAGGGGAAGAGCCCCTTATAAAACCATCAGATCTAGTGAGAACTCACTATCACAAGAACAGCAAAGGGGAAACCACCGCCATGATTCAATCACCTCCACCTGGTCTCTCCCTTGACATGGGGATTATGGGGATTACAATTCAAGATGAGATTTGGGTTGGGACACAAAGCCTAACCATATCAGCTTACATGGTTTTGCCTGTCAACTGCTTCTTGATCAATATTTGGGCTGCCAAAGGGCCTGATTGTATAAAGATCCTACACCCCCTTGGGAGGAGCTGTGAACAGGAACATAAAGTCCAAGACCTTGAAATATTTCCGAAATATCCTCCCTGAGGAGGGTAGGCACTCATGGAGAGCAGGGCACTCTAACTGTAGTAGAGAACAGATAGGAAACCTGCTAAGGAAATGAGCTGTTGAGGCAGCCCAACTTGGAGCTGGAATGAAGAAACAACGAATTGGTTCAGTTCCTCGGGACTTAATTAGGATTCTCAATAAGGATGATAACCAGGTACAACCAGGACTGCCTTTGGGTGGTGGGTCTAATAAAGCTGTCACAATGGGAAGGATGGTTTCCTTCCATGGGTGTAGTACGGGGGGGTAAAAAGGAGCATAAAACTCACATGCTGGGTCTGAGTCACAGAAGAGAACCACAGAATAGGCCAGGTTGTGATGTGCAACCCACAGCTTTCTTGCATTCATTGACCTGAAGACACTGCTTTTAACACTGAAAGTTGGGAAAGGGGAGACAGGGTATTCCTTTTGCACAAATGGCCATCAGAGGTGGACTGGAAGTTTTTATCTCTTGTCTTCTCTAGAGATTGAACTAAGCAAAGAAACAAAAGCCGAGTACTTTGTAGAAAGTTCTAGCAAAAAAACAGTATGCTGACTCCAAACGTAATCCTCTGGCACTGTGGAGTAAGGCAACTCGAATCTCTCACTTGGCAAGAATGAGGCCGCCTGAGAGTTTTAACTGTCCAAGGAATTTGATAAACACCTCACAATTTCCAAAGTACATCCGTCAGATCTTCACAAATGGGCAAAGCCCTCAGAACTTCAGAAGAAACCTATCCTGAAAACAAAGCAAATGAGCTGTTTCTCAGTGCAAATGGCACTGTTCTGAGCAGCTAGAGCAGGGTCCAAAAACTATTGTCCTGGGGCCAAATGCAGCCCTCTGCCTGCTTTTGTAACTACAATATTATTGGAACACAGCACGCCCATTTCTTTGCATATTTTTTCTGGCTGCTTTCATGCAACAGCAATGGGAGTGGTTGCAACAGAGATCTTACGGCCCAAAAAGCCTAAAATACTTATTTTCTTGCCCCCCAAAGAAAAAGTTAGTCAGCCCTGGAACTACAGAGCCAATCAAAATTTCCTGAGTATTGAAAACTTGGCAGAGTTTATAATGATCCCAGAGTCTGAGAGAATAGAAGGATGTGATTCAAACAACATACTTTCCAATACCATACCACCACAAACAACATTTACAGAGTACCTACTAGGCGAGAATCACTGCTTTCAGGCCTGAGAGCAGGGGAGAACCTGGTCTTTTCTCTCAGGATTGCAGAAATCCAAGCCACATGCTGTGTCAGTAATTATAGGTGAAAGCTTAAGTAGTTCTTCAGTAGTCTTAGATAGCTGATGCCTGCCAGTTTCTTGGAATGTGTGCGTGTGTATATGTTTTATCACATGCTTTTAAAGATTAAAACAATATATAAGTATGTAAAGTAAAAAGTGAAATTACCTATACAACTCCCACTCCCCCAAAATAACTACTGTGATTATGATTTCCTCCAGACCTCCTTGTCCTAGCCAAATTCAAATCTGCTATCTCTCCCCCTCCCGCTTCCCTCCTGCTCTTCCTCCAACCACACACACAAACACATATCTTTATTTAAAAGGATAAAACCATATTGTTCTCATTGTTACCTGATTTCTTTTTTTTTTTTTTTAATGAAAAACTTCAACAGTGTATCATGGGTTCCCTTCCAAAACAGGAATATAGTGGATGGTTTTTCCTAACCAAATTGATTACTGCTGATGTTATAGGTTGAGAGCATAGACTCTATATGCATGCTGCCTGGGTTTGAATCCCAACTCCACCCCTTACCAGCTCTGTGATCTTGGGAAAATCTCTAATCTCTCCATGCTTCAGTTTTCTCACCTATAAATGGAGAAAATAAAAGCCGTAACTTCAGAGGGTTGTCGTGAGGATTAAATGAGTTAGTATTTGTAAAGTACTTAACACAGTGCCTGATATAGAATAAACTTTACTTTAATTAATTAATTAATTTATTTACTTATTTACTTATTTTTTAGAGACAGACCCTCACTCTGTCACCAAGGCTGGAGTGCAGTGGTGTGATCATAGTTCATAGCAGCTTCAACCTTTTGAGATCAACTGATACTCCAGCCTCAGCCTCTCGAGTAGCTGGAACTACAGGTGCATGCCACCACTGCCAGCTAATTTTTTACAATTTTAGTAGAGATAAGTCTCACTATGTTGCCCAGGCTGGTCTGGAACTCCTGAGTTCAAACAATCCTCCCACCTTAACCTCCCAAAGTGCTGAGATTACAGGCATGATAAAAAAAACTTTATTATGTGTTTGATAGTATTATAATTATCATTATTACTGTTATTAGCATGAGGACTAGATGTCTGCTGAATTCCTATATCTTCAGTAGCTAAAGACTGACTCTGAGATCAAGAATTAAAAATATTGGCAAGAAAGAGTATATGTCCTGGTGTGACTAATTTAAGGAAACCTTTCTAAAAAATAAAACAAATGTGTTTCAAATGTAACATAATCAAATGTATAAAGACCTATCTTAAAGTTTACTTCTGAGCTTCTAATGCAGCCGGTGACAGAAACATTCTGAAAGATCTAACCCACAAAATACCAAGTGAGTCACAGATTCTCTCTCCAGCAATGAAAGGGCATTATCTGGTATCTCTGGCTGATTGGAGACCTACTTTATCACACTTAGCCAAGGATGACTCACTTCCAGCCCTGCTCTTTTCCCCACTCATCTCTCCACCCAACATTGCTGGAGTATGGGCTTGTCTGCCTGATGAGATCTGCGAGGACTCCACAGGTCTAGCTGCTTCCCTTATGGGTCTGGCTTGGTGCCTGGAATGCCTACACTCCAGGGTTCTCTTCTGTGGGTGAAAGAAGCATGTCTAGAAGACCCTATTAAGATGCATTTATGCCACCTAGGAGGGAGGAGAGAGAGTAACCCATTAAAAGTTAGCACATATTCTTTTTCAAACTAGCAGTCACAGAGGGCCCTCAGGGAATGGGACACACAGGCCTTGTAAATTCAGCTAGCTCACTTTACTTAAAAAAAAAAGAAGAAGAAGAAGAAAAAACAACTTCTGCATTTATCCAACTTGAATTTTTAAATTTTAGTCCTATTGCCTTAAGGACAGAATAAGGTTCAATAATCTTCATCAAATCTCATTAAGTTGTACAAATTCTATTTTCATTATGCCTGGTTCAATCTTGTGACTTCACTAATATCAGTAAGATTTAATGATGCCTAACTGGGCCTAAGAAAAGTTTAACAGTTTTTGTGACTTAAAAATGCTCTACTGGATTTCATGTGACTTATAAGGACCTGAGAAGAACTGTCAAGTCTTAAAAGAGAGTGCTACACCATAGCTTGATAGGACCTAACCAGCCAACTGGAGCCAATCTTAATCAGCCTTTTCATGGATTCATCCAAAACACAAGACTGTTTTTTTTTTTTTCTCAGTCCTGAAGGAGGTCTTCTGTCCCTGAAACTACCTAGAGTAGGATTACATGTTCATCAAGGCCCTTGAGACCATATGGCAAAAACATTATGAATTTGGTCAAAAAGATGGATTCTGGCTTCACAAGGCTGAACACATAGGAAGGAAGTTGAAATAAGGAGCCTCAACACTGATTAGTTAAGATGAATAGTGTTTATCAAGGATGAGCTTGTAGGCTGGGCACTGTAGCTCATGCCTGTAATCCCTGTAATTCCAGTACTTTGGGAGGCTGAGTGGGGAGGATTGCTTGAACCCAGGAGTTCGAGACCAGCCCAGGCAACATGGTGAAATCCCTCTCTACAAAATATATAAAAATTAGCTGGGCATGGTAGTGTGTCCCTGTAGTCTCAGCTACTCAGGAGGCCCAGTCAGGAGGATTACATGAGCCTGGGAAGTCAAGGTTGCATTGAGCTGTGATTGAGACACTGCACTCCAGCCTGGGTGGCAAAGAGAGACCGAGACCCTGTCTCACAAAAAAAAAAAAAAGAAAGAAAGAAAGAAAGAAAGAAAGAAAGAAAAGAAAAGAAAAGAAAAATGGGCTTGACCTAAGAAACACTAACAAGTATCAGTAGTTGTCAAGTTTCCCATCCCTTCCCAGCGTCCACATGCTTTCCCCAAACTCCCAGGACCTTGGCATATTCCCAGCCCTCCCTTTCTAGGGAAGGTTTCTATGTAGCCCACCTGGATGGTCCCAATGTCTTCTTACCTATCCTTCTGTCTTCAGCCTCTTTCTTGACCACTGGGCTCATCTTCCTAAAACTTCCTCAGAACAGAAGCTATGAACCTGTGGCTTCAGAATCCTCCCTGATGTGGTTCAAAAACGCAGATTCTCTAGGCCCCACTGCAGATGTTCTGAATCAGAATCTCCCACCTCAGCCTCCCAAGTAGCTGGGACCACAGGGGCAAGCCACCACACCTGGATAATTTTATTTTGTGTTGAGACAGGGTCTTACTATGTTGGCCAGGCTGGTCTTGAAATCCTGGGCTCAAGTGATCCTCCCACCTCGGCTTCCCAGTGTGCTGGGATTACAGGTATGAGCTGCCAACCCTGGCCTGGAAGCATTTATTTACCCAGCTCTAGCTTGCTGACCTAGCGTCCAGCTTATGGTAACTTGATTTCTGTCTTGTAGCCCATTCATTTGACAAACCTGTATTGAGCACTTTACTGTGAGTTAGTGCCAGTGAAGCAGGCAGCCAGAAGGGAGGTCAGATAATACTTATTAAGAAAGTAATTCCCAACTGTATCCCTTTCCTGGGGCCAAGAGCCCTGCTCTAACCCCCCTCCCGCCATGAATGAAACAACCTAGTGTTGAATCTCCAGCTGTCTCCTGCCTTCTTGAATCTTGAATCTGCCTTCTTGAAT
This sequence comes from Papio anubis, assembly GCF_008728515.1. Taxonomy (NCBI): domain Eukaryota; kingdom Metazoa; phylum Chordata; class Mammalia; order Primates; family Cercopithecidae; genus Papio; species Papio anubis. The sequence continues at coordinate 22,064,785 of NC_044996.1, forward strand.
GTCCAGTTGTCTCCTGCTCCAGAAGCTCCGTGGAGGATGGTTTTGACAGTTCAATTTGAAGCTACTTAGTTGGTTCTATTCTTGGATGGGAATTTCTGAACTTCAGGCACTGAAACAGTTATTACAGCCCCACACCACTAAGGGAAGACAGTTCTTATTCAGCCAGGAGACTTCAATGCCAATATATGCCCATCCTGATCAGGTGTGAAGAGTCTGACTCTTGATGCTGATTGTAATGATGATGATCTATACCATTTATTAAGTGCCTACTGCATGCCAGGTGCTTTTCTTGGTCATTCATACAACAGCAGCAGTGGCAGTTAATATTTGTAGAAATTACATTATAGCTCAGACAGTGTACCAAGCTTTTTTATGCATCACCTCATTTTTTTTTTTTTTTTTTTTTTTTTTTTGTAAAGACGAGGGTCTCACCATGTTACCCAGGCTGGTCTCAAACTCCTGGGCTCAAGCAATCCTCCTGCCTTAGCCTCCCAAAATGCTGGGATTATAGGCATGAGCCACTGTGCCTGGCCTGCATCACCTCACTTAATCTTCAAAACCACCCAGTGAGGCAGGAAAAATTCTTTCCCACATTTTACAGAGGAATATGCTGAGACTCAGGAGAGCTTCGTTAACTTGCCTAATACTTTAGAATCAAGCCTAGTTCTAAATCCAGAGTGCAATTCATTATTTAAAACATTTTATTATGGAAAGATTCTATCTGCAAAAGTAGGGAGAACAGCATCATGAACCCCATTTCCCTATCACTCAACCTCAGTAATTATCAACTCAGCCAATCTAATTTAATCTATGTCCTCACTAATTTCCCTACAATCTGGAATATAGTAAAGCAACTCCTGGACATCATCTGTATATATTTTGTTATGTATGTATCTCTAAAGGCAGCTTTATTTCATTTTTCTAAAAACACTTGCAGGTAAACTTTATTATCTCCCCATTATACAGAAAAGTAAATCGAGGTTCAGAGAGGAGTGTCTCAAGCCACATAAGTAGTAAATGGCAGGTCGGAGTGTCACACCCAGGTTTGTCTACCTTCAAAGACTTTGCTGTGCTGGTGTTTTCTTTGCTAAAACTGGAGCTTTCTTCTATAGCAAAAGCTTCTTCCAGTACAGCATTGGGGAATGGAGGGCCTTGAGCTCCTGATACTGCCAAGCTAGGAAACCATTCCTGCCTTCTTTAATAATTAACAGTGGGTTCTTTTCCAACTAGGAATATTCACAAAGCAACTGCTTCTTTAAGGTTCTTTGGACATTGGTTCTTTCCCTGCTCAGTACTTGGCCCTGGACCTGAAGATAACCAGTTCACATTTTTTGGGAGGGAATTGCCTGGTACTTTGTCCTTGGAGAGGCAGCTTGGGAGCCCCTGGTCCTTGAACATAGGGTTACTAGACCCATAAATATTCTTCAAGTGCTCATAAATGAAAGCAACCAACCTTGGCCCTTGGTGTCAGGGTTTTTGACCAATAATTTTGTGTTTTGCTTTCCACAGGCCTAATTCCTGGTCCAATTGCAAGGCATTAGATAATATTTTTAATGTTCAACAAAATGGTTTAGTCTCTCTGGTCTGAGTTGGGCCCTGTGTGCTTTATATACTGCATTTCTTATTAAAAACCATCACTATACACAGTCCGTACACTGTACTTTTGTAAAACGAAGAGAGGATGTGATCTCCACACTTCATGGGTGGGATACATCTGAAGAAGCAAAATTTCTTTTGAAATCATCAAAAAGCATTTTTAAAGTTTCTTTCAACTCTGACACCATCAGACAAACCCATGTCAAGTTTCCACCCCTCTTATTCCATTTTACCTTGAGGTCCAGAGAGGACAACTGACTTGCTTAAGGTCACACAGGCAGAGTGGCAGAGCTGAGACCAAATCCCGGATCTCTCTGTGGCTAGTGTGCACAGCACTACACTAATGTTCTAATAAAATATTTTGTAAAGGATTTCTACCCTACTTTTCTTTTGCACTCTCTGTTCCATTTCCTAATGGAATGGATTTCTGTTACAATAGGGTAGTAGTCAAGAACACAGTCTCTGGAGCCAAATTTTGGGGGTCCATAGTCCTGGCTCCACCACATGCTAGCTGTGTAACCTGAAGTAAATCACATCATCTTTCTGAGCCTTACTTTCCTCATTTCTAAAGTTGCATTTATAATAGTCTTCACCCCATAGATTTGTGGGAATTATTAAATGAATTAAAGCATGCACCGTATTTTAGAGCAGAGTTCTGCTGCTTGGCAATTTAATTGGATCAATAGTGGCAAACATTTCTAGCACTAAAGCAATTGATTATTGTTTTTGACTAACATGTTTTATTCATTCATTCAAAAACACCTACACTGTTTTTCTCGGTGAGGTTTTACATTATTTTCCCCATCCATTGTGTTCTGATAGGTTACCCAGTAATTGAATTCACTATAGCTAAAAGGAAATGCTTCTACCTGAAATCCCTGCAGAGACTAGATTTCTTTTTTGCTGGACGTTTTCTCTCATTCTCCTCTCATGGAGTCTTGTGCTGCATTTTACACATAGTGGGCACTTTGTTGGACAGAGTAACATCTGCCTGAAGTTGGCAGATGTCTTTTTTTCTGGTGGATAAGAACAATGTCAATGTTGATTCCCAACAATGCCTACTAGTTAATGGATGCATACGGTGTCCTCATCTCCGTCCTTCAGATTCCTTGTGTGTTGCATACAGCATTGGCAATATATACATCAACCACATGCGCTGCATTTTCCATGGCAATCACAGTTTCTATCATTCTATTCCACTGTGTGTCTACATGCTCCAGTATTTGTCCTGAAAAACTAGGGCTATCTGTATTATTAGTAATAAATGTTAATTTTTTTGTGTATTTCATTTTAATCCCTGGCGATGCATAATCAATGAAATGGCATCTTTGTAAACAAAACACATCCAGTGAATATCTTCAAACATCATTCCTAATTATTTAGTCTGGCATTCAAGGCCTTTCGTGATCTGGCCTCTGTTGACTTGCCTGTCCCATTGCTTAACCCTTGCCTCTCACACTCTAGGTATGAGCCATGACAAGCTCTATGAGTTTTCCTCTCATGCCATCATCTCTCATTTCACCTCTAGACATTTTGCATGTGCTAATCTCTGCCTTCTATGCTATTCCTTATCAGTTTCACTCTATTCTTCGCCATTATCACTGAATGCTCCTCCACTCAATAATACACACACGCACACACACACATGCACACATACACAAACATGCATGCATGCAGATACACCATCTTAGCCTAGTTAATCCCTACTTCTCCTCAGACCCTGCTTAGGTGTTACCACTTCTAGCAAGTCTTTTCCGACCTTCCTGAAACCGAATTTAGTTTTCTCTCCTCTGTGCCCTGCTCTCACTGTGTCAGCTGCCATCCCAGCACTCATTCCAGTAAGGTAAGGGATAGTATTTTGTGTGATGAATGAGGATCCCATCTGCCTTGACTTAAATACACTTTCCAAAACTTGGTATATGTGTGTGTATTTTTGGGAGGTAATAAGTAAGACTGCCTATGGCCATTTCCCTCACTCATTCTCATGGCCACTCATTTGTCTCCTTTACTAGATTGTTGGCTTGGGGAAGGCAGAGAGGTGGCCTATGCCAGTCATCTTCATAGATCCACATATTGTGCTGTGCCTTTGTAGTCATTCATTCATTTATTCATTTATTTAACATATATTTACTGAGTACCTAACCTACTACATGCCACGGTCTGCTCGTGCCGGGGATTCAGACATGAATAAAAGAGATGCAGTATCTGCTCCTGTGGAGCTAACAGTCTAGCATTGGAGACCGATGTTAATCAAAACATCTTCCAAGCCAATCAGAATGCCAAACCATGCCAAGTGCCACAAATGAAATATGTAGAGGAAAGTGATAAAGGGTAACAGAGAGAGTACATTTAGGTTAATCAAGGAAGGCTACTCCAGGAGGTAACATTTAAATGGAGACATGAAAGATGAGAAGGAGCTGGCCACGCAAAAAGGCATGCTGTCACAGAAGAGGAAGAATATTTTAGATACCCAAATACAGTAGTGGCCCCTTATCCATGGGGTACACATTCTCAGACTCCCTGTAGATGCATGAAACCACAGATAGTACCAAACCCTGTATATACTATTGTTTTTCCATCTGATAACTGAGATGGCTACTAAAGTGACTAATGGGTGTCTACAGCATGGATCCACTGGACAAAAGGATGAATCATATCTTAGGCAGGATGGGGCAGGAGGGCACGAGATTTCATTGATTTCATTACACTCCTCAAAGCAATGTGCAATCTAAAACTTATGAGTTGTTTATTTCTGGAATTTTCCACTTAATAGTTTCAGACTGCAGTTGGTCACAGTAACTGAAACCATGGAAAAGGAAACCACAAATAAGGTGGGACTACTGTACCATGTTTATTGAATGAATTAATGAATGAGTGATGGAGATTGAAATGAATTCTGTTGCAAAGGCTTTTGTCATGAAGGATCACTTGAAATAGAATTAGTCATCCCTGATATCCATGTTTTCTATCTTGAGTTTCCTCTGCAGGTGGCCCTGGGCTATCAGCAGGTCAATATCAATAATTGGGCTGGTGGTTCTTGAGGTTATGGGAGGCATTTTCAGCAGGGGGCGCTCCATCTCAGTCATCCACACAGCCCACTTCCTAACAGGCCCCAAGCACATGACCCAGCATGCTGACCCCTGGCCTTGGGCAGCCTCCCAACTTAGCAACTCCTCCTGAGGAGCTCTCTTCAAGCAATAAACAGCCTTTCATGTGACTAATTAGGATGTTGTCCTACCTGATTTATGTACACTTTGAAAAACTTGAAAGCAAGTAGTCATGTCCTTGGAGGTGATAAAGTAGAGTGTTTGTGGTTCTTTCTATACACAGTTAGATATTAGATCCCTGGTCAGGAAGATAATCTGACAACACTTTGAACCTCTCTTACAAAGCTTATCACATTTTGCCTTACATTTTATTTTTGTGTGCCTGCCTTATCTCCCCTGCTGAACTGTAGATATATTCCTTAGGGTAAGAATGTGCTTTTCAGACACTATCCATCTCCCATTATTGACTTGCCCATAGCAGACACTCAAGACATGTGTTTGGATTAAATTTTTTCTGAGAGGAAATTTATTAGGCCTTGCTTCATTGAATTTATATTCTTGGAAAAGCTTCAAGTTCAAGGGCAACCCATGGTGTGGTGGGTTTTCTTTGTGTGAGGCCCTTCCATAATGTGACTGTATCCATCAGGGGTTCAATGACAGAAACAGAACTACAAGGATGCACGCTTACCCATAAAGAGATTTGTTTCAGGAATTTGAAATCACGTAATTGTAGGAGCTGATTAAACCATCTCTGTAAGGTAGTTTTTGGTGTCTGATGTTGAAGCTTGACGTCTACAGGATGGGCAGTTGGGAAGTGAAGATGGATGTAAAGTAGGGGAAAGCACAAACACGATGGAAGCTATGAGGATTGACTGAAACGTTTGTTAATACTTGCCGCCTTGACCTTGATGTCACAGGTGGCCAGCAGAGGCCAGGACACTGTTATAGAGACCAGCACACACACACATCTGGCCCAAAAGTTGGAGAAGGAGAAAGAGGATGCAGGGAGAGATGGAGCAGTTGCAGGCCCAGCCATGCCCTGACACCAACAGAGGGAGCCAGAACATAAGCAACAAGGTGTGTGAGCTGGAAAATTGCTGCTTCCCCTCTACCTTCTGAATGGCCCCCAAGAATCTGTCTTGTGGACAGATGATTAGAGTGTGGACGCTCTAATCAAAACATACAGGAGAAGGGCCAGGCACCATGACTCAGGCCTGTAATCCCAGCACTTTTGGAGGCCGAAGCAGGCAGATCACTTGAGGTCAGGAGTTTGAGACCAGCCTGGCCAACATGGTGAAACCTCACCTCTACTAAAAATACAAAAATTAGCCAAGTGTGGTGATACACTCCTGTAATCCCAGCTACTCAAGAGGCTGAGACAGGAGAATCGCTTGAACCCGGGAGGTGAAGGTTACAGTGAGCTGAGATCACACCACTGCTCTCCAGCCTGGGTGATAACAAACAACAAACCAAAAACAAACAACAACCAACAACCAAAAGAAAACATACAGGAGAGCGAATGCTGGGAAATATGGTCAAGCCTACCCCAGTTGACACATTACAAAACCAATGCAATGCTCTTGACTTAGCCCTTACTCTTTGGAGCTTGTGAGTTGTCAAATGCTCCATACTCCCTTCCAGAGGAAGGCAGTGACCTGTTTTCATCAACACTGCCTGAGTGTGTCATATAGTTTCCTGTTCCACTGATCCAGCCTCAGTCAACTTTGATGGAAACTCTGTTAAATATGTCACATCATCATACACCTCAGAGACATGCCATTTTACTGACTTGGTAAGGTGATTGCCTTCTGTAGTGTTTAAGCTGATTTTTGTTTGTTTATTTGTTGCTATTGCTTTTAATGAGGGCATTACTTTGGGTCATTTTTACTGCTGAAGCAAAATGTGTCTGGCTACCTGTTTCTCTCGAAATCACTTCAGAAGCTATATTGTATTACAGGGGAATTCTTTTAAAAATCAAATACAGAGTTGCTATTTGGGGAAGGTGATATTGATGATTGAAAGGAATAGGACCTTTGTGCAGTATTTATTCTGGAAGTCCCATTATCTGAATTTCAGAATTTCTGATTGAGCCTTTAAAGCTGGTTGAGGCATTGAGGCAGTCCTGACAGGGTGTGCAGGCACACACACACACAAACCCTCTAAAAGAGAGAAAGATAAGAAAACAACATGGATAAGCTTTGCTAGCATTGTCTTTCCTTTCCTTTCCAATTTGGTGGTTGGAAAGAGGCAAAGAGGAGACAAGATGGTGATAGACCAGTTGCAAGGTTTCAGCAGAGGGGACCCTGGCAGGCTGCCTACTAGCAGGGAGTGTGCAGTTTCCAGGCATGGTCACAAGATGGTGCAGTGACTGTGCAGATGGTGTACGACGCCAGGAGGGAAATCAAGGCCCTCTAAATATTCAGCGTTCTTGTTCTTGTTTTTCCATATGGGACCTAAGCATGGGGAAGAGAGCAAACATGGAAGAGAGCCAGGAAATTTAAGTGTTTTACCAAATATCATCCACAGTGTTTGAGAATAAAGAAAATCTATTTACACCCATCCTTGGCGCTGAAATCCTGGTGAAGGGGACCGGGTATGCAATCTGTAAATCTGTTAGCTAATTATGAGCTCGGTTTTGTCAGTTATACAGCAAGCCACTAAACTGTGGTGCATATTGGCACTTTTTATATGACAGATTCTGTTCCCATTGGACATGCGTGGTGGGGTATGGGTGGATAAGACACAGATTTTTTCATCCTTCTTACTACAGACTTTTCTCTCAAGGCTGGATTATGAGGTTCATTTACATTATGCCACATAAATCCTGTACAGGGTGGTGAAAGAAACAGCAGTCCAAGATGACTTATGAGTCTCAATTCACTGCAGCCTCAATATCCTAGGCTCAAACAATCCTCCCACTTCAGCCTCCCTCCAGAGTAGCTAAGAGCTACAAGTGTGCCCTACCACTCCAGGCTAATTTTTTGTTATTTTTTATAGAAATGAGGTCTCCCTATGTTACCTAGGCTGGTCTCAAACTTCTGGCCTTAATTGATTCTCCCACCTTGGCCTCCCAAAGTGCTGAGATTACAGACATGAGCCACAGCACTAGGGCTAAAGATTGTTTTAAGATGTTACAATACATGGAAGACAAATGTTAGTTTACAAGAAAATAACTATACCACATATGACAAAGGATTCACATCCATAATGTACAAAGAACATATATAAACCCATAAGAAAGAGATAAACATACCAAATAAGTATAGGTCATTAAACAAGCAATTCACAGAAAAAATATAAACTAACATTTGAAAAGGTGCTGAATCTCACTGGATAATGTAGGTATTGATAATTGGGAAATGCAGGTCCAAACAAAAACCATTATTTTTTGACTCTTAGACAGGCAAAAATAAAAAAAAAATAATATCCAGAAGTTTTGATGGTATCGAGAGATACTGTCATATATCCTTGAGAGTAAATTGGAATAGCAATTCTGGACGGCAATTTGGCAGCTTCTATCAAAAATTTGAATGCATGTGCCAAGAAATTAGACTCTGAGGAATGTCTCCCCTCCTATAGAAATATTCAGTATGTGCCCAAATTTGTGTATACAAAGGCTTTCATCACAGCATTAATTATACTAGAACAAAATGGGAAAAATGAGAATCAATCTAATTGTCTATCAATTAGGCCAGTAATAAATAAACTATCAATACCATGGGATATGCAGTTGTTAAAAGGAGTGAGGCAGAACTGCACATACTGTCATGGGCCAATCTCTGGCCTATGTACTTAAAGAACTGTGTGTGTGTGTGTGTGTGTCTATGTACTTAAAGAAGTGTGTGTGTAAGTACACAGAAACAGACCTGGTAGAACACACTCCAAACTGATAATACTAATTAGCTCTAGCCTGCAGAGAGAATTTGAATTGCCAATGTGAAGGAACATTACCATATTTTGCCTTATATACTTCTCTCTGTATTTTTAATAATGAGCAGGTATTAACGTATTATGAAATTTAAAAATAAATTTCTTTTAAAAGACATTACCAGGATTATAAGAGTTATTATTTCTCTTCTCAAAGCTTCACAGGTACCCAAATAATCCTCAATAACAAATCGAAAAGCTAAGACCTACATGAGATGGAGATTAACAACTGCATGCTCCTAATACCCCTTAATTTTGTTCCTTTCAGGCCCACACAATTCACTTGTATTATGAGTGTTTCCTGGTTGTCATCTGGCAGTAGCTCTCCGAGGGACGATATGAGGGGCTGGGGAGAGGAACAAGAGAGATGGCTGGAAAATCATGTTTTTCTTACCTTCAACTTCCTTTGTTGCCTTAACTAATTGGAGAATGTTTTTCTCTTGACTTTTTGTGTCCTTTCTCACTTTAGGGCTTTCTTAGTCACACTTAACACACAATCATGCACTTTTTAGTACTTGTCATCAGAGTTTTGTGATCTGGCTAGGTTGGCCTTTTGTATAAAGCATTCCAATTTGCTTTCCGGGGCTCTGGGGAATTCTTGCTTCGGCCAACTCTATCTCTTATTCTCCCTCCTCTTCTTTCTTCCCCTGGACTAATAATGACAATTCCATTCCTGGACCTGTAGAATTGCCCCCACACTTCCCTTATGACCACTTGGAACCTTCTATCACGGTTTTCTGCTTGTTGAAAGCATTTGCCTTCCTATTCTGCATTTTCTTGAATGCTTGTGATTTCTGAGTGACCTGTATGTTCTTGCACCATGGTAACATTCCATCAAGATTCTGTCCACATTCAACCCCTTAACTATTCACCCTCACAGGAAAAAAATGTCAGATGAATGCCATCCATTTTAGCTGAGTATTTTACCTTTTGCTGAGTTGTTGCCTTAAACATAGTCCTAAGGCATACTTGGTAATTTGTGGCCTGGTGTACTTTTTTCCAACAGGCCTACGGATTGCTAGTCACATATCACCGTCAGATCCTGACCTGCAGTTATATTTGTAAGTGACTTTTCAGCTTTCTCCACTGGCTCCCCTTATCTGTACATTCATGAAGAACTCCTTCTCTGAGATCCCCATCATTTGCTTGCTTTCTCATCTTCACGCTCTTTGACCTCCTTTTTGTCTTATTCTAGAAGGTGCCACGTGTCAAAAATTAGTGTCTTACTTATCTCCCTTCTTCCCTTCGTTCATATATTCTTCCAAATCTGTTTTCATTTTGCTGTTAGAGGTAGAGGATAAAATAGTTACCATTTATCATGTATTTTCTTATCTCTGGGTTTAAAAATCTTCATTCCTTTATTTTCCTGTAATTAACAGGCATATTTCCTCTTCCACCCACTGAAGTTTTGATGAAAATCTTAAGTTGTATCAGATTTAGTTCAGTTCCCTGAGAAACAATATGCAGTGTGATTTCCTATCTCTGATTCTTACTGAGCTATCAAAACCCAGCTGGTCACTATCATCCACTAGTGCCACTTGTATGTGGTGTGAACCATATTTTTCAAGCTAGTTAAATCAGGAGCAGAATCAAAAGCCTTTCCAAGGTTAATACATATTATGTTGTTTGCTGCCCCAAATCCATTGGCTTGTCATCTATTACCCAACAAAAAATAGATTGGGTCAGCATGACTGTTTTCTTCATAATGTAGCACTGATTGTTACTCAGTACTCTGTGCTATTCTTATCGTTCTTTTTATTTTCATTGAGCAATTTTAAAAACATATTATCCTGTGAGTAAAATTGGGTTTATTCAATTTTTCATCTCTGTGTTGACTCTCTATCCTTTCTGAAAAGGTAGATTTTTTTTCTTGGCCTTTTTCTAATCTCCAGGAACTCCCGTTTCCAAGAATTTCCAAAGATGAGACATCTCTGTAATTCTTCAAAGGATCAAGATGCATTCTTTGCACACTTTAGGGTGAAAGTCCTGCAAGACAGTTTGGAATGTTCAGTATCAATTGGCATTGCTCAATATGAATTCTGTGCATATGAAGAGTTAGGCAGCTGGTGGCTGCCTGCTGTGATTGCAAGTGTGTGTGTGTGTGTGTGTGTGTATACATTAAAATTTCCTTTTACTTTAGTGTCATGTTTTGAACTACCTTCCCACACAGCCCGACACAAAGACCCACATTGTTTCCCCTTCCTTCCATGCAATGTGGAGTACTTTCCCATACATCTGTTCCTAGTAGGAACTTATTCTTTGCTTTGGCTCTCCCCATTTTCTTTCTTTTTTTTTTTTTTTTTTGAGACGGAGTCTCACTCTGTCGCCCAGGCTGGAGTGCAGTGGCCGGATCTCAGCTCACTGCAAGCTCCGCCTCCCGGGTTCACGCCATTCTCCTGCCTCAGCCTCCCGAGTGGCTGGGACTACAGGAGCCCGCCACCGCACCCGGCTAGTTTTTTGTATTTTTTAGTAGAGACGGGGTTTCACCATGTTAGCCAGGATGGTCTCGATCTCCTGACCTCGTGATCCGCCCGTCTCGGCCTCCCAAAGTGCTGGGATTACAGGCTTGAGCCACCGCGCCCGGCCTCCCCATTTTCTTTTTAAACGTAGCTGTCTCAAATCTATTGTGGGCAAGAGAAAGGTATTAAGAAATGAACCTACTTTCTGAATGTTCACACAGGTAGATTCGTCACAATCCACTTACGCCAAGGACTGCAATTGCTTGCTCCTGGAAGTAGTGCTGGGGGAGGAGGCTAATGCCTGAGAGAGCCCCCTTCTAATCCTACAGTGAGGTGTGGCACACAGAGTTTAAAGGAGTAACCTCCAGTTTCATAAACCCCATGCTCTTTCTCTATATAGTACAATGAGTCTTTTAAAATAAATATATAAGAGAAAACTATTCTCTGACCTTTGCTGTTTAGATGCCTCCTTTGCCTGCGTCATGACTCTGTATTCATTAATGTACGTAAAATGTAAACATTAGATAAGTCATTTTGTGGATGCAGACCTACAAAAGCCATCTTCACAGTTTCACATACAAAAAGGAAAACTTGCTGCAAATTTTCTCTAATCATCTTTGCTTTCTACCAGAATTAGAGGGAAGACATTGCAATACTATTACAAGCAATAATAACTAACTTTTATCGAGTGCTTACTAAGAGCCAGGCTTGGTGCTAAGCTGTTTTGTGGAATTAACCTCTATTTTATACTTGGAATAAACGGAAGTTCAGAGAGTTTAAGGTACTTGCCCCAAATCAGATGGATAAAGAGTGGCAGAGTTGGCCACTGTTTGGTAGGGCTAGAGTTGGGCAGTCCTAGGGTCTCACATAAGTTTTTTGGACATTTTATTGCCCATGAAGTCAGAATCCATCTTATAATTCGTGGCATTCTAGATACTTTAAAACAGAATTTTAAATGAACTCTTTTCCTTGCCTTGCTTTTCTTTCTTTCTTTCTTTCTTTCTTTCTTTCTTTCTTTCTTTCTTTCTTTCTTTCTTTCTTTCTTTTTCTTTCTTTCTTCTTTCTTTCTTTCTTTCTTTCTTTTTTCTTTCTTTCTTTTTCTTTCTTTCTTTCTTTCTTTCTTTCTTTCTTTCTTTCTTTCTTTCTTTCTTTCTTTCTTTCTCTTTCTCTCTCTCTCTCTTTCCTTCTTTCTTTTTCTTTCTCTTTTCCCGGGTTTATGTTGTCCCAGGGCTGGAATTGCAGGTGGTTGCAGTCTCGGCTCACAACCTCCACCTCCACGGGTTCTTGAGGATTCTCCTGCCTCAGCCTCCCGGAGTAGCTGGGATTCAGGCACCGCCACCTGCATGCCTGGCTAATTTTATAGCGCACGGTGGGCAGGTTTTCACCATGTTGGCCAGGCTTGTCTCGAACTGCTGACCTCAGGTGAATCCACCTGCGCTCCAGCCTCAAAGTGCCAGGATTACGGGTGTGAGCCACTCGCCCAACCCACAGTATTGGCTGTGAAATATATACTCATATTTTAAAAGTTGGTAGAAAATTTATACCAAGTCTCACCATTTTGTTATATTTCCTTCCAGTCTTTCTTTTACGCATAATTTTTCTTATAATTTGTTTGTTTTACGTGGTCATAAGAATACATGTAACTTTGTGTAGTTTCACAATTTTATCTTTTAAAATTGTATCTTAGCATAAACATTTTCCCTGATGTGTAATTTTTAAAGCCTACATAGTAATCAATTGATCAAGTGTATAGTTTAGCCTTTTCCATGTGATTTAGCATTTAGCCTGTTTTTGTTTCCATTGTTACAATATCAACGTATTCAAAGTTTTTATGCATGAAACTTTGCTGTATTTTGAATGATTTCATGGAAATGAAAGTATTGCATAAAAGAATGTGAACTTCTATAAAGTTCTGGATAAGCATGGCCAAGATTTCCATAGGTGTCTGAAGGTGTGCCTGAATTTTCACTATTTGATTCATGCAAGAATCTGAGTAATATATCCAGAGCTGAGAGGTGTTCCTTGTACCCTGGTTAAAAAGACCATATGGCTTCATTGGTGTCACTGGCGGAATTGCTGCTTGCTTCCACCACTCCTCTATTCTATCCCCACCATCGTTAAACTCAGATTTTTCTTTATTGCCACAGTATTGCTGGAACAGGCATCCAGAAAGAGTGAGTAATAGCTTTCCACTGTTGTGTGATTTCCTTCCTAGACAGCACCCTGTTTTAGGAGTCTGTAATCATACCGAGGAATAGAAGGAGGGAGGTAGGAAGAAGGAGAATGGAAGCAACAAAGCCTTTGTGAAGATTCTGGAAACAAGTGACTGAGACCTCTGACATTTTTCTGATAAACCCATTTACCAAAGTAGCAGATACTTGAATAATTTATGCCCCTTGTTCTTGGTCTTAAGCACTGAGCTGCTCCCAGCTGGTTTTCTTACATCCAATCTTGATCTTCTAATTCAATTCGCATACTGCTACCAAAGATACAAAACTGATCATGTCACTCCACCACCATTTTGCTGTTTTGCTTCCAAAATATCTGTAAAATGTGTATAAAGATGCTTACTTTATAACATTATGTGGGGATTTCAAATAACATAGAAAGCACCTACTATAGTGTCGAGCACATAGAAGGTACTCAAAGGATAGAACCAATGATGATAATGACAATGACAATGACGATGCCATTGCTGTCTCTGGGCCTTTGTGCACGTGCTTTCCTGTATCTGGAATGCCTTAACCCCCTTTCTTGATCAGCTCTGTTCACCCTTCACAATTTGATGTGAACATCCTCCAGGGAGTTTTCCTAGGCCGTTTCTCTGGTCTCCTCATTTATGGAAGCTTCTTCATGCTTCCATCACACTCTGTATTGACCTGAATGACAGTATATTTCCCAAGAAGGTGTTAGTCATGTGGTTCCTTCACTGTTTAAAATTTCTTTCTTTCTTTTTTTTTTTTTTTAAATTATACTTTAAGTTCTGGGATACATGTGCAGAACGTGCTGGTTTGTTACATAGGTATACACGTGCCATGTTTGTTTGCTGCACCCATCAACCCATCACCTACATTAGGTATTTCTCCTCATGTTATCCCTCCCCTAGTCCCCCACTCCCCGACAGGCCCCAGTGTGTGACATTCCTCTCCCTGTGTCCATGTATTCTCTTTGTTCAACTCCCACTTATGAGTGAGAACATGCAGTGTTTGCTTTTCTGTTCCTGTGTTAGTTTGCTGAGAATGACAAAGGGCTAATATCCAGAATCCATGTTTAAAATTTCAAATGCCCAAACCTTGAAAGCTGCTGCTCTGAAAATCCATTCTGAACAGTCTCGTGCTTTTCTGATTTCTGAAAATGAATGTTTCAAAGTGCTCATAGGTGAGTCCCCTCTTCCATTAACTAAAGGTGACTATTTCCATTTCTTCTTCACCTTTCTCCTCAATGAGTACTGTCCTGTGCTGGGAATTGGCATCAGGTGTCTCTCATACCTTTTTCCATTCAATTATCTTCAGAACCATGCAAAGGAATATTAATCCTGTTTACAGATGGGAAAACTGAGACTCAGAGGATGTAAATAACTTGCTCAAAGTCACAGCTGGATGCTTCTTGGGGTGCCTTGCCTGAAGAAATGTTGCATATAGATCTTTCACACTTGGATGTGGGTCAGTGGCAGTTGATAGGACCATTCTGAGGCAGGATCAAGAAACAATAGGCAATCAATCCTCCAGGCAGGTAAACAACATTTCATGTATATTGTCTAAATTTAATGATGAAAATGAAGCATGCCCTGTGTGTCTCCACAGGGAGAGGACTCTTGGAAGCTTGTACATGGCTTCCTCTAAGACTTCCCTTCTCATGCCTTTTCCCTTTGCAGGTTTTGCATTGTATCTTTCAGCTGTGATAAATCTTATTTGTGAGTGCAACTAAAAAAAAAAAAAATCCCCCAGGCAAACGTAGGCAAGCATCCTGGCCCTGCCACTCACTGGCTGAGTGAGCTTGACCCACTTAATTCACTCTCCATTGTCTCAGTTTCCTCATCCGTAAAATATGTATAATAATAGTACCAACAATACAGAGGTATAAAGAGAATTTAATGAGTCAATACACTTAAAGTCTTTAGCACAGTGTCTGGCATGTGGTGAGCACTCAATTAAATGTTAGACATTATTATTGTTTCTAGGAAACAGAAGAGGTGAGGGAAATGTATGGATGATATTATTACTGCTAATAAGTCCAAAGGGGACTAATCCCATAGCAGCTTCAAGTTAAAGAAAGCCGGGTGTCTGGACAGGAGGAGGACATGGTGACCTAGGCAGGGAGCTAGCAATTCTCAATGGTCAGAAGCAAGTCAAGAGGCAAAAAGCTAAGAAGGTAATTGAAATGGTGACAAGTCTTGAGATAAACCACTTTTTCATTTCATCCTTTCTCAGAAAGGCTGAGCCAGTGAGAGGCATACCCAACCCTTGGAAGGTCCACTTATACAAGTACAGCGGATTTTGAAAAGGAAGATCACTCCATAGCATTGGGAATATCTCAGAAGTAATACACTGTGGAAAAATAGAAACCGCAGAGACACAAAAAGAAGCTTAAAAGACATTAAATATAGCCACTTTTGATATTTTTATGTTTATCTGTTTATTTTTTCCTATGCATATGCAATTTTTAAGAAAATGAAAATCATGCTGTAAAGACAGTTTTTAGCCTGTTTTCTTTAAATTCAGAATATAACTTGAATACCTTTTAATGCTGTCAAGTATTTCTCCACAGCATAATTTCTCATACCTGTCAAAATATAATTCTGATCATACAACTGCAATGAAAGAATAGGGGGAGGCATCCCAAGAAGCTGATGGGTTCATATAAGGAGCTCTTGTATATTTTCAGCTTTGAAAAAGGACACATTCAAAACCTTGCAAAACCGAATTCTAAGCATTGCATCTCAGTGTCATCTGCAAACTTGATCATTTTGTCTTTTAGATATTTTTTCCATGTCATTGATTGTGGCGGCCATGGTAATGTGCATTGCTGTTCCAACTACAGAGAACATCTTTGACCAAGGGCTCCAGCTGCCGTGCTCTGCTGTTTGATCTCTCTCTGATTTTTCAAGGTCAGACTTACATCGCAGTCTGAGGCCAGTCTGGGCCTCTCTGGCTGTAGTCCCATTTTCTCTCACATGTTTCCTCCAGTGAAATCATTGAACACTTATTCTGGTTTCTGTAGCTACTTCTTGCAGTACCCAAACTAACACACTGATTAACAAGGAAGCAAAATGGGGCTGGGGTCAGAGGCCTATGGTACATGTCGCATTGCAGGTTACTATTTAGCCATCAGACCAGGATGCTAGTCCATAATGACCCTGAACTGCCGCTTATACCTTTTTGAAGCCATTTGGTCCAGCTGAACCCCAGAGGCTGGCAGGAACCAAATGTACCTTTTGGATACTGACAACTAAGGCTTCATAGGAAATATTTTTCATTTTCAAATTGCAGATGTCCTAGCTCACTATGGTCTATGAAACTAGCCAATTTTACTTGAAGGCCAGCCTGATTGAACAGCTACATACTGACCCTGATGTTATATAGCATCAGTCTATCCAGCTCTCCACTCTATGAAGTAGATTCTATTTTTTCACCCAGGGACGTTAGGTATTTGTTGAAGGTCACATAACTAATTAATAGCAACATTTAAAATGAAGTCGGCTGAGCGCAGTGGCTCACATCTGTAATCCCAGAACTTTGGGAGGCCGAGCCAGGCACATCACGAGGTCAGGAGATCGAGACCTTCCTGGCCAACATGGTGAAGCCCCACCTCTACTAAAAATACAAAAAATTAGCTGGGCGTGGTGGCACACACCTATAGTCCCAGCTACTCGGGAAGCTGAGGCAGGAGAATCACTTAAACCCAGGAGGTGGAGGTTGCAGTGAGCCGAGATCGTGCCACTGCACTCCAGCCTGGCGACAGAACAAGACTCTGTCAAAAACCAAAAACAAAAACAAAAATGAGTCAATTTAATTAACAACTTTTCCTCTGAATTACTAGAATAATCACACCTGGAACAGACTCACAGCAGCTTTTCCTGCCAGTGATATGTCTATATGAGGACCTCAGGCTTTATTTACTCAACCTGCTTGTTAGGCAGTGACTTTGACCTTCACCAGCCCTGACTCTCACTCCAGGATGGGAAGTGGTGCTAGATGGAGTGGACTTGGGTGAGGGGTTGTGTCGAAATTATTGTGCAGGGAAGTTTACAGCTGAGAAGACAGCAGGTATGATCTAATCCCAAAAAGCCAGCTGGCAGAGGAGCTGGGATTAGAGGAAAGCCTGTGCATCTCACTCTTTCCATTTGGGACACCATGCTCATGAATGATCTAGTGGAGCAATCATGGGCTATAAGCAAAAAAAGTAAACAGAAATTATTTAGGCAGGGCTTTTTCCGCCCCCAAAACTTCAGGGTGATTCTACCCAGAGACAGAGTCCTCAATTGTTTCGTTAATACCACTTCATGGCATCGTGACCGTCTCAACTGCTGTCATTCCTCCTCTGGCAGATGAAGTATCTGTTCTTTTATGACCAATGGGATGCACAAGAATTTGCATAATAGCACCACCTCCACCCGCGGTGGCAGCTCAGCCAGCACCCAGGAACCCGCAGACCATCATTTGAGTCAATTAGGAAGCTACCGAGTGTCTCTTCAGCCATTCTGCCCATGCTGATGACAGGTGCGCGTTAGTTTATTATTAGCACTGTGGATGTAACTAATGGCTGTGTCTATCAATTACATACACCGATCAGTTAAACCCTGATGGGTAGGGTGCTTGCTGCTGTTACTCCTGCTGCTTTCTCCCATCCCAGCTTCTTCATTTCGGCGGTATGGTTACTAAACTGGTTTTGCTTCAGGGAATTACCTGTCGACACTGAAGTCAAAATGGGCCAGCAACTGGGTCTCTACATCAGTGGCAAACAAGCAAGAGGGGTCAAACCTGCAGCTTTCTTGCCGAAGGGCTTTGGCTCATGCATTCAAGAGGTTCAAGGTACTGAGGCTCAGAATTGGGATGGAGTTCAAGGCATTTCTAGGGAGTGAGGATCTTTGGGCAATTCAGTAGGTCTTTATTAGGCATTTGAAATTATGTATTCTTAACTGGGCTAAGTGCTGAAGGGGATGGAGGAGAAAAAAGAGGAAATTCCTTATTGTTATCATCATCACCACTACTGTTTATCATGTACCTACCACGTGCTAGGCACTGACATACAACTCTCAGTACTCAGAGATGAAGCATTACAAAAGAGGTACTCTCCCCATATTACAGACCAGGAAACTGACTCTCAGAGCAGCCAAATAATTTACCCAAGGTCACATGCAGGTAGTAAACGGCTAAGATAGGAAAGGAGACACTACCTTTCCATAGGTGAATCATGTTCTGTTTGGGATTGAATAAAACATGTAAATAGAAAATAATTTTAACTTACATTACAAATGAGTATTTGTCAAATTACAAAATGTAATAAAACCCAAGGCTAAAGTGCACATTGCTGATCAATGCCATGGTGGAGGCAGGGAATGATCAGGAAGGAGAGAGGTTAAAGAGAAGTAGAGATGTCATGGAAGCCTCCTGAAGAAGACAGAATTTCAACAGTTTGGAAAGATGTACCAGGCCTGGATAAACGAAAGAAAGTGGAGGATGTCTCAAGTGGGAGGAATAAACTAAGGTGTGTGGAAGGCAATACTTCTCAATTCACCCTGTTTATGATTCAGTACAATTCAACTCAACAAATACTTAGTGAGGGCCTACTGTGTGCTAGGTAGGCATTGGACTAGGCAGGTGGAGTATTGCATTGAGTAAAACAGATAAAAAATCCTGATTTTCATGGATCTTGCATTTCATTCTATTATCATCACAGCACTTACTGCTATTTCAATCTTGCTTATTTATTTGTTTACTTGATTATTGTCAGGTCCCCCAGCCCTCCCAAGAAAATATGCTCCATGACAACAGGGACGGTAAAAATGATTTTAGTTGCCTTCTAACTTTCATTCTCCTTTCTCCTGGCAACAGCCCCAGATTCATAATTGGTGTAACAGCCCAAGTATAAGTTTCAGCCATGTGCTTGGAGTGGATATGTTGACGCCATGACCTACTCCAAGCCCAGCCACATAATTGATTCCCCCTCTTAAAGTTCTACTGATTGCTTCACAGATGGGAATATACTCAGTGGTAAACTGGTTGAATTAAGGTAAACCTCAGGACATTTGCTGTAAATGCTGCGACACAGACCCCCCTTTTCCATGGGTGTGAGGATATGTGACATTTAGCTGCTATAGCCATTTATGATCAAGAGGCATTTGACACTGCTTAAGGGCATCGTGTGAAACCTAAAGATAATGATAACACTGCAGAGAACAGGACAGAAAGAACCTTGGTGACATCATGGAGTTGCTGGATCAAACCTCATCTGAGACTAAATCTAGACATTTCAGTTATATGATCCACTTTGTGCAAGGTCTCCTGTCACTTGTAACACAAAAGGTTTCAGACAAGGACTTTGTCTTATATTTTGCTGTGTCTCCAGTGTCTTCGCTAAAACAACACCTGACAGGTAGTAGGAACTTGATATTTCTTTAGTGAATCCTTGATGAGTGAAAAAAGGAAGTTAAACAGAAAATGATCAATTTTTTGCTGTTTTAAAAAATTATATAATTATTTAGATTTAATTTTGTGAAGTATATGACATATAGAGAAGTATATAAAACATAGTCATATTTTTCAAAAATCATATTAAAGAGAACACCTATGTAACTTTCACCCCAGTTAAAAGTGGAATGATGCCAAAGTCTATGAGGCTCCCTTTATTTCTTCCCCAATCATGTCCCTGCCTCACCCTTCCTCACAGAGAGACCCACAGTGCTGATTTTGTGTTAATCATTCTCTCACTCATCTTTATAGTAGTACCACCTGGATGTGCATGTCTAAAGTTTAGTTTATCTGCTTTTTAAAAACTTCATATAAATAGAACGAGCCAGTACACTTTTATGAATGACATATTTCACTCAACATTATATTTGTGAGATTGCTCCATATTGCTTCATGTACCTGTAGTTCATTCACTTTTACTGCTGTGTGATCAAATATTCTGCTGTGACTGGGTGTGGTGGCTGATGCCTGTATGCCTGTGATCCCATCACTTTGAGAGGCCAAGGCAGGAGGATCACCTGAGTTTAGGAGTTCGAGACTAGCCTGGGCAACATGGTAAAACCCTGTCTCTGCAAAAAATCCAAAAATTAGCCGGGCATAGTGGTGCTTTCCTGTAGTCCCAGCTACTTGGGAGGCTGAGGTGGGAAGATTGCTTGAGCCCAGGAGGTCAAGGCTGCAGTGAGCTATGGTCGTGCCACTGCACTCCAGTCTAAGCCTGACTCCATGACAGAGCAAGAGCCTATTTTGAAAAAAAAAGTTGTTGTAAGAATTTTTCACAATTTATTCATCTACATCATCATCAGCATTATCAGCATTATTTCACAATGTATTCATTCACGTTATTGTTGTTATTTTCATCAGCATTATCATCATCAATATTTGGGCTACTTAATGGTTTAAGCTATTTCAAATGACAGTGCGATGAGCAGTCCTGCGCACATCTGGGACACGTGTGCAAAAGTGTCTAGGGTATATAGCTAGGAGTGAAATTGCTGGGTCATAAAATATGCATATGTTCATGTAGGTTACTGGGATTTTTACTTTGTTGTACCAATTTACGTTTCAATCAGCAGCACAGGAGCATTCTCTTTGCTCTACAGACTCACCAACCTTTGGTATTGCCAGACAACTGAATTCTTGTCAATGCCACGGGTATGTAGTAGTCTCTCATTATGGTTTTCATTATCATTCAGTTCAAATTCCTTTCTAATTTTCATTGTAATTTATTATTTCTCCCACTTAAAATTGTGTTTCTCAGCTTCCAAATCTATTTTCTATGTCACTTTCAGTTATTCATTTCTAACTTTATTTCATTGTTGTAACATAAAGTAAACTTTGTGGCTCTGAAGACTGAAAATTTGTTGAAGCTTTAATTTCCTAAAACTGTTCTATGTATGCTTGGAAAAAATGTGTATTTTGCAGTTGCTGGGTATCAAGATCTTTATTTGTCCCTATGACAGTTGTTACATTTATTCTTTTTTGTATATGTAACATGAGACTTGTTATATGTATTATTTTTGTATATGTATTATTATATGTATAATCTTTTATATTCTTTTCTTTCCTGTTTGTTCTATGGATTATTGAGAGGGGTATATTAAAAATCTTCGACTATTGTGAACTTCTTTCCTTCTTTTTTTTTTTTTTGAGATAGAGTCTTGTTTTGTTGCCCAGGTTGGAGTGCAGTGGCATGATCACAGCTCACTGCAGTGTTGATCTCCCAGGCTCAAGTAATCTTTCCACCTCAGCCTCTCAAGTAGCTGGGACTACAGTGTGTGCCACCATGTCCGGCTAATTTTTAGTAATTTTAGTAGAGACAAGGTTTGGCTATGGTGCCCAGGCTGGTCTTGAACTCCTGGCCTCCCCTGTCAGCTTCCCAAAATGCTGGGACTACGGGCATGAATCACCATGCTTGGCCTTTATTTCTTTTTATAGGCCTTTAGATTATGCATTTTTGAGGCTATAGTGTTGGGAGATAAAAGTTTATAATCACCATATCATTTTTGTTATTTAAGCTTATTGTTATTTCAAAGTGATTGTCTTCATCTTTAGAAATCATTTGTGTCTCAACGTTTATTTTAACAGATGTTAACCTAGGTAACTTCAAGTTTTCTTTAGCATGTTCATGGCATGCATTATTTCCATATTTTTACTTTCAATCTTTCTGTATTTTTATCTTTCTGATGTATCTCTTATAAACAACATTTAGTTGGTCTTTTAACTAATCTAATCAGAACATCTTTCTTATTACCTTGAGCTTTTAGTCCACTTACATTTGATATAACTAATGATCTATTTGGATTGATATATATCATATTATTTTTTGCTTTTCATTTGTCTCAGCCATTCTGTTTCTATTTGTACTCTCTGTTCCATGTTTCTTCATTATTTTAGATGGATTTAATTTATTTTATCATTCCATTTTCCTTTCTACTAATTTGGAAGTTATGGACTTTGTGATTATTCTTTTAATGGGTATTTTTGAAATGGCAACATGCATGCTTAACTTACCAAAAATATTTTGATCATATTCTTACTCTCCTGGACAACTATTAAATCTTAGAACACCAAATACATTTGCTCTTCTCCTGTAATAGAAAGATAGATACACTTGCAATGATTTTTGTTTGTATTCTGTTCTTTTAGGCCTGCAAGGTATGATAATTACATAATCAATATTAGACTTTTTACTTTGAATAGTGCTGAACTTAATCTTCCATCACCCATAGCTCAGGAGGCCATGAAAATTCAAATTGTGATTCCCCAGGTATAGTAAATACCTTTAGTTCAGAGGTACTATTAATGCTCCGCTAACTCCCTGGGTTTCAGCTTTGACTTACATTTTGGCCTGAAAATTACTAACTCTTTTGCTTGCTCTTTGAAGCTCTTAAGATCTTTTGAAGATTTCATTCAATAATTTTTTTTTTTTTTTTAAGGCAGAAGGGTCAGTCAAGATACTTACTCTGCTATATGACCAGCAATAAACTTAGCTTTGTCTTCAATTTTTTTTTTTTGCACAGAGTTTCATTCTTGTCTTCATTTATACAATTTTATTTCAGCCTCTTTGTTACATTTTTCAGCGCATCTGCTTCAACCATCTTTCAGTCCTTTTTTTCCTGCTTCAATTGTAACTTTGTCTTAGTAAAGTTTATTTTCTGTCTCCCTCCACAGTCATCTCATTTGTGTGTCAAGAAGAAAAAAATAATGACCCTAATCATGTCTAAAATGCCTAAGAGTAATGCTAGCAATGCACTCGAATCAAGGAGAAATTCATAAATTACAACATGAAATTAGACAATGAACCAGTGCCCTAATCTGCTGAAGTCCTTGAAGCTGTCCAGAGATCCCTTCAGAATCTCAGCAAAGGTGCCTGCCTACATTTCTCATCTTCCTCTCATTAAATCTGCTTTTCCTTAAGTACCACAGGCATTCAAAAGAAGCATAAAAGTCTCATTTTTTTTCCATTTTATTCCAACAATGTAGTTTTATACTACTTTTATGCTGAAAACTCACAGTGTTGCAGTTATAATTTGGTTAACTCTGGTAGAGTATTTTGAAATCACACAACCACCCTGCATAATATTTTGGTGTACTAGATATCTGACTTATAGATGAATGTCAGGTATGTAATCTGTTTTTAAAATAGGGCCCACTTTTAGTTTTAAGAAACGTATTAAAATAATGTTATAATCCCATTAAAGGACATTTTTTAAAAGCCAATATTTTTAACCTTTAGTACAACTATTTTCCTTTCCCTTCATCTTCTTCCAAACTTTATTTATATATGTAGAAAATTTATTTCATTGTAATCATAATAAATAGACAATGCTGCATTCTTCTTTTGAAACCTTCCAGTGTTTCATAAACACTCCACATTGTTAAAAATTTCTTGTCTAGCATTTCAATGTTGGTTTTCTATTCCACCAAGCTGATATAATGTGCTTGATAATTTCACTATTGTTGGACTTTTTAAGTGATTTCAATATTCTTCTCATTATAATATTATAGATGTATTTGTGTTTATATCCATTTTTTGGAATTATTGTCTGAAGATAAATTTATAGAGGTGAGTTTACTGAGTATGAAGCTGGTAACATTTTATGACTTTTGATACAAGTTGAGCCCTAAAAATGTCATACCATTGTACAGTCACCCCTCAGTATCTGCAGGAGCATTGGTTCCAGGCCATCTGTCAATACCGAAACCTGAAGATGCTCAAGCTCCTTATATGAAATGGCACAGTATTTCCACGTGACCTACACATACACACACCCTCTTGTATACTTTAAATCCTCTCTAGATTACTTGTAACACCGAATACACTATAAGTGTTATGTAAATAGCTTTTTAAAAATTTTTTTATTTTATTTTATTTTATTTAGAAAACTTCTTGCTGTTTCCAGGCTGGGGTGCAGTGGCTAACTGCAACCTCTTCCTCCTGGACTCAGGCGATTCTCCTACCTCAGCTTCCTAGTAACTGGGACGACAGGTGTGCATCACCATGCCTGGATAATTTTTGTATTTTTTGTAGAGATGGACTTTTGCATGTGCCCAGGCTGGTCTTGAACTCCTGGGAGTCAACAGATAGCCCATCTTCTTGACCTTCAAGTGCCAAGATTACAGGTGTGGAGCCACTGCTCCCTGGCCATTGCTGATACTATGTGCTTTTTAATTTGTATTGTTTTACTGTTGCCATTTATTTTTTAATTTTTTTAATTTTTTTTTTTTTTTTTGGAGTCTCGGCTCAGACTGGAGTGCAGTGGCGTGATCTGGGCTCACTGCAACCTCCGCCTCTCAGGTTCAAGCTGTTCTTATGCCTCAGCCCTCAGAGTAGCTGGGATTACAGGTACCCACAACCACGCCCGGCTAATTTTTATGTTTTTAGTAGAGACAGGGTTTTGCCATGTTGGCCAGGCTGATCTCTAACTCCTGACCTCAAGTTATCCACCTGCCTTGGCCTCCCAAAGTGCTGGGATTACATGCATGAGCCACAGTACCCGGCCTTTTCTGAATATTTTATTTCGTATCTGTAGTTGGTTGAATCTATAGATGCAGATCCCACAGATATGGAGGGTGGACTGTATTATGTAATGACACCAGTAGCTGATGGGTTTCCCTTCACAGCAATCTAAAATTAATTTTTTTATTGAATAATGTGCATAAATGGTGCTTTTACTCAGTGTATGTTTATTGAGCTCCTAATGAGTTAGGCATCATGCAAGGTGCTGTGGACACACTGAGATGAATAAAATATGGGCACTGCCTTGGAGAAATTCACAATCTCCTGGGGTAGATAAGGAGAAGAGAATGTGGTAAGTGCTGTGATGACAGAGGTGAGTATACATTTCCATAGGAATAAAAATGAGGAATGGATTCAATAGATGAGCTTACCTGTTTTTCTAGAACGTAGGCAGACTTGTTGTGTGAGTTGGTTCCTACGGAATACATTGGCGTTTCCCAAATAGAGAAGGGGCACCTTATTTTAGTTTTTCATTGGAATCTACATTCCCTTATTTATTACATGCATTCCTAACAGGTTTGTTTGCTTGTTATACTTTCTCCTGTAGGATTACTAGTTTGTTTTATTGTACTGTAAAGTAACATTAATAGTATTATAATATTTATGGTAACTTAGTATCACAATGAAGCAAAGCTAATAAATGCAATAATGCCGCAGCAGCCTTTTGCTGAAAGAAAAAAGAGAAAAGAGTGTGATGTTGAGATGAGAAGTGAAGGTGTCTGTAGGAGAGCATGATTGCCTATGTCTGAAAGAAAAGTGATCTTCCCAGGTTAACTCTCGAGGCAAGCAGAGTCATTTTGATAATGACTTTCCAAAAAAGACAAGTATACTTTCTTCATAAATCCATATTCAGTTTAGTCGCAGTATTAGGTTTTAAAATTTATTTTATAATTTTGGAATTCACAAGGATTCATTTATTCTTGAATTGTGGCAGAGTAGTTCCCAAGCTATCTGGCCCACGCTTGTGAGCTCGGTTATCATGATCATGGATTAGTGTAGAAAGAGCATGGACTTTGGAGTCAGTGAGACTTTGGACTCAAGTCCTGGTTTAACCCCTTGCACGCTGTATTACCTTGTTCATGTTTCCGCTTTCTCAGAGGCTGCTTACTCATCTGTTAAATGGGGGTTAATCATACCTACCCCTATGAGACAACATTAGTGTTCAATTAGATAATGCGTGTAAAGTAGTTAGCACAGCACATGGCACATGGCAGGCATTCAGTAAGTCCTCGTCATGTTGTTGTTGTGGTTGTGGTCACTGGGTTGAAAAGATGAGACATAAGTCTAAGAAAGGCTAGTTCTGTTGTAACTTACTGATTATAACATGAACTAACTAAAAAATCCTGGCAAAGAGGCTCTGTATATCACAAAATGGGAAAAAAATGTATTATGAATTAAAGAGTAATCTGTCAAAAGATAATGGAGAGGTAGCAGCTCTCAAGTGCTTTTTGGGCAAGGAGAGATATAGGGTGCTATTCCCACCCTCTGGCAAGCTGAATAAATCTAGGAACCAGAAAGCCAGAAAAGTGTTTTTTTCTTTTAATCAACCAATCAATATTATGTTTCAAGTGTGTGCTTCAGTAATATCACCTTTCCATTTTCACACTGAACAGAAACTCGGGAGCACTGAAAACCAGAGGTGCAAGGACTGGCCCTTAAGGCCCTCAAGACCAAGCCTCTCATTTTCCAAATGAAGATACAGATGTCATCATTGGCATCATCTTGCTGCTTAGTGGAGATTTGGTTCAGAGGGGAAAAAATTAGACTTTCTTACTCTCTGGTTCGTTTCCATTAGATCAGTGGTCTCCAATCTTTAGAACCACAAAGAGGTTGAGAATTAGTTGGAAGCACCATGGAGCATTTGGAAAATGGACTGAAAGCAATTTCTGGGTGCGTTTTGTTGTGGTTGTTACCAGGTGGGGATGAGTCCTTTTTGTTTAGAGTCTCTCAAGTGTGTATGCCCTGACAAAGGCTAGTGCTAAAAGGAACATACACGTGAAGAGGCCACTTAGCATTACTCTCCTCGCTTCAGTGAGACAGCCATTACTTTTCATTAAATAAGTAATATTCTGAGCAATCCTCCTACTCATCATTAAAGGCCATTAGTAGCTACTCTTTGTCACACATAAACCCTAATGGAGCTCTAGCAAGGGTTTTACTAAAGAGTTGCTAATTTTCAAAGGGAAAATTAGGAATACTGGAAGCAGAATTTGGTTTTCCCCTTAATTAGGAATGCTGGAAGCAAAATTTAAGATTTTCCCCTTAAATCTCTTCTAAATATCCTCCCCTTTCCCCTTTGCCCTGGAAAACAAAGCAGCCACACAGTAATTATGGTGAGGCTACAGCAGGAAGAACCTCTGCTCTGGGTCTCCTCTTCTGTGCTGCAGTTCAGTCTTTGGTCACAGGGGAGCACACGCTGATCTCTCAATTGAAAGGTCACAAAATACTTGCTTGCCTCTCTGGTCTTTTTAGACCCCAGTCTGCCCAATTTGAGGGCCAGGTCATTTAGAGTGACAAGGAGGCAACTAAACAGTCCTTCTTTAAGCCAAACAGACCAATTATTATCTGTCCCAATATTTCAATAGGGGAGATTTTCCTTGGCTAATTTGAAAATGCAACTGCAGAATGAATGGATTTGGATTGGCTGTGACACATTGTTTTTAATCTCCTGGTGGTAAATCTGCTTAGTGGGGCCAGAGAGGTCCTAGTTAACAAGCATAGCAGAGAGGTAAGGTGGTCTACCTAGATGACTTCTAGGTAAGAGGGGTGAGAATTCTCTCCCCACTGCCACTTTTTCCTCACTTATCTTCCCTTCAATCATCCCACTGATTTAATTAATATCCTCTTTTTGAATTAAAAATTCCCTTAAACTTTGCAAAGCTTAGTGTAAATTGGTTGAGTAGATCATTCCAAAAGTTCTAGCACAAACATTGGTACTATTATTTGGCTAGAAATTCAGAAAAAAGTAGGAGAAAAAAAATCAGAGAAAATTAGAGCAAAACAAAAACAAAAACAAAAAAACCCTTAAACTTCATTTTCATTTGCAAACCCATAGAAAAACGTACTTTATTTCTTTGGCCATCTGGCTGTTCATCAATTTAATTTTTGGCTTTGACATCATAAATAACAAAGTGGGTGACTTTTGACAGATCTTTTTTCCTTTGCTGGGCTCAGGATTAGGAGATAATCCTGAGACTGTTCATTGTATATTCCCAAAGCATGTAGACATTAAATGCATCAGGAGGCAGGGCACTTTGTGTTAGCCAGAAGACAATTCCAGTTGCAAATGCTTTTTAATTAACAGGGGCTTTGTATCAGCTTTCCTATCTACCCAGCTAGAGTTCCCATATCTGGGCAGGTGCATCCTGTTGTGTATTACTGAACAACAAAGGGGAGTGCAAGGGCAGGGGCACTTTAGATAATTATGACTGGATGAGTGCATGCTTCCTCAATCTCTGGCTCCTGCTACTTCTGTTGCTCCTCTGGCTGAATTCCCCAAGGAAGTCTCCTTTAAGCAAACTGCAGCTCCAGTTGCTTGACTCATTCATTCATTCATTCAACAAATGTTTACTGAACATTGCTCTGCGCTAGGTACTGTGCTGGGCCCTAGGTATATAGTGATGAACAAAGAGGATTCACCATCTAAAGTGGAAGGTAGTTTTCCATGAAAGCAAAAAGGTAAAAGTGAGGTGGGTATTTTAATTCTAGAAGTCTTGGGAAATTGTCTCACATGGATTAACCACATTTTCCTCCCAATAGTGTCTCTTTCTCTGTCTTTATGGGCCTACCTCTCCAATAAAAATGGACTACCCTATTCTAAGATGCCATGGAATCCTGGAGAGGCTCTTGCTGCCAATCCTGCCCACTAATTTGATGTGGCAAAGAGTTCTACTAAAGCCAACAGCTGGTAGCATAATAGATCCTAGATCAGGACTACTGGCATACAGCACACAAGCAACTGAAATTAGCATATGGGTTCAGAATGGGGCAACGGTCTTCTTAGTTTCTGATTTCCCTACTTGGCCTCATCAGGAGACTCATCAAGGCCCCATATCTGGGGCCAATCTTGACTTACAGTGGGGAGAGGGACTGATTGGAAAAAGTTATACATGAGGATCATAGAATTTCAGAGCTGATAAGATGCCCTGTAAGAACCTTGATGCTCGTAGCGTGGTCCATAGACCAGCAGCACTGACATCACCTGGAGCTCATTGGAAATGCAGAGCCTCAGGTTCTATATCAGATCTACTGAATCTGGATCTTCCTTTTAACAAAATTCCCAGATGATTTGTACACACATTAAAATTGGAGAAACAGTGCTTTAGATTAGTAATTATCAAACTTTTCCCTTGACAATCACACATTAGATGATAATTCTGTGCAGGACACATTTCCTTGAGTGTGGCCTAAGTCATGAACACTTCCTAACTGTGAGTGGCAAATGATAAGAGATCATTGCAGTACACCAGTGCCATATCATGGTTAAAACAACTGACATATCTTAGCCTCTTTGTTTTATAAATGAGTAAATTTCCTGGCATCTGCACTATAAGCTCATGGCAGAGCTGGGACCAAGAACTCAGGTCTCCAGTGGTCCTGTAGATCAGTCTCGAGTCAGTGGCTTCCTGCTGTTCCCTTCTCCACAAACACTGTGTTTTTGTCATTTGTGTCTCAGGTTCAAGGTGCCAGCCGCTAATATCTATAGACAGTTAACATGACTGTTTACCCACTTATCTTTGGCTTTGAATCTTATCTCTGTTGGTCGCAGCAAGGCATTTGCCTGCCTGTGGCATCCTTTCATCTGTAAGGACGGTTCTTGTCTGACCTTGACCACCCAGTTACACTGCATGCAACTTTTGGGCCCTGGGCTCTACATTGAACTCTGAGAAGAGCACACATTGCCTAGTAGTTTGCTTTGAACTAGCCATGTGGACTCATATCTCCATGTCAACATCCCCCATAAAGCAGATTCCACAGTGAGGTAACCATATTTCGATTTTTCCACATTCTGGAGCCTGCCTGAGTTCTGGATTATAAGTCTAGATTTTTCTGTTGGGTCCTATCCAACTTCTATCTACCACCTTTAAAGTTAGATCCTGACCACCTTCTCTTCATTTCAAAGAATGTATTAATACAAGCCACAGTGATAAGGAGAAAAGAGTCTGTAAACCAAAGATGGACTGAATCTTCAAATTGACCCAGGGTGGGGAGAAGTTAGAGAGAAGCGTTTTCCTCTACCACAGAGGAAAATGAGAGGACTTCTTCCCTATGTTAAGAGTGTAGTTCAATATCACCCAGACTGATTTAGTACTGAAAGACTAGATTCTTCTTCAATTGTCAACATTTAAAAGAGAAGGTCATTTAGGTAGATGGTATCTTAATTCTAAGACAATTTATTTCCCTTCAGTATTGATATTTTTGTGATTAATGAGGAACATATTCCTGAACACATCTCTAAGAAACATGGCAAAGTCCCGTAACAACCTCATTTATCACTTGGGGACCAGGGCCTGCTCTGGAAAATAGGTGAATCTGATCGAAAACATCCTCCTCCCATAATTACCTCTTTGGGGGTTCTTGACCTTTTGAGTAATGATCCCCTTTTCCTTGTTTCTCAGTGCTCTCCCCCTCCTTGTTCTCCCCCCTAGCAAAGAAGAGGTAACCTGCTAAATATATCCAATGTCATGCAACCCATTACTAGAGTATCTGCATGTTGAAAGACACATAGGGAAGACAAAACTTAGCTCTAAGGAATCACTGCTCAAGATGGAACCTGAGCCATGAAAGATGGGGGAGGCCTCCTGGCAGTGGGGTTTTCAGGTGCCCTTCAGGTCTCATCAGTAGTTGCTTGCCTGCTTCTCCCATGGATAAGATCAGCTCTGAAGAGAATGACACCTGCCCGTGCCTTGCCTCATAAAGGGATTAGTGAGGATAAAATTAGGTCAGGAATGTTAAAGTGCTTTTGACACAGATCAAATCAGGGTTTTGATTTTTCCCAATCTAATCTAGACACTGCTTTGGGGTCAGTTTCTGCCTCAATCTCTTCCTCTTTCAAAATGAGAATACTGTTCTCTTGCACTTCATGCAAGTCTACTGGGTGGGAAGGAAACAAATTTGTTTACCGTAATGTCCACTGGATCAAAAATGTGTGAGATGATTGGCTTAATGGGACCAATGGCACTGCAGAAGGAACAAGTGGCTGTTTCCAGCCTGCATTTCAAATTAGTTTTGAGATAAGCAATGCCCAGGCAGTGAAAATTTTCTACCTTTGAACTACTTATTAGAGAAATCAATCCTCCTCCTGTGTTTAATGGCTTAAGGAAGGAAACAGTTCCACTTCATTATAAGAACAGATCTCCAAGCCATTTACCTGGTTTCTTTTCTCAAAACTTACCCAAATGCTTTCGTATGACAAAGGTAGTGGCTCTATGGTATTATTTCTGATAGTGTGGTCTTCAGACCTATTGCATTAGAATCATGTGCTTCCTACAAATGCAGATTCTTGGCTCATGCATCTTGCCAAACTACCGATTCAGGATCTCTTGGTGTGGGCCCAAAGAAACCATATTTTAAACAAAAGGATAACTCTCTGGTATACCAACATGTGGGACCCACAATCATCAGTGGATTGAATTCCTCAAATATGTCTATCGTGCAGTGGCTCTCAACCTTGGCCATACACTAGAATCAACTGGAGATTTAGTTAAAACACACACACACACACAGACACACAGACACACACACACACACCCCTATGGCCAGCCCCACTCTAGAGTAATTAAATCGGATTTCCAGTGTGTGTGGGGGTGGGGGGGTAAGGCCCTGGCATCTGCATTTTAAAAGCTTTTTGGGTGATTTTAGGTATGCATACAGGGTTGGAAACCACTGATATGGAGCCATCACTAGGTTCACTCTTCCACCTTCCTTGAGTCACAAAGGAACTACTCAAGGGCACTCACAGCACAAATTTCCTGACTCCTAGCCCTTCTCAAACTTCTTTGGTGCTAATCCATTACAGATTCAGAAGAATCTACACAGCACTTACTATGCACTATATACTGAGGAAGTCAGCAATGAACCAAACAAATTGACTTGACCCTCAAGGAGCCCACATTCTAGTGGGAGAGAGAACCAATCACAAAAGTAAAAGCAGCATGAATCTCTCTAGAATCCTCCTATTGACTCTGCTGTTTCCTTGAAATAAAGACTTTGGTCTCCCACACTCCAAAGCACTACTTCCTCATAAGATTCCCTTGCTTAACCCTCACCCCATCTCCGTGTTCAAAACATCCTTTAAAAGACCCAGTTTTGAGAATTTCTAGAAGGTATTGTAGTTCTTAAGATGTTTTGGAGCTGTGTGAGTTTCTTTCCAGATCCCGAAGATTCCCTCATGTGTGAGTTACAAACTGTTGTCTCATCTCTTAGGCTCTGGCCTGCTTTGCACGTGAATATTATAGCCTATTGGTGGCAGACTGACAACTACTAACTCATGGGGGTAAGAAATGAACTGCTCTTCCCTCTGCCCCAAACATACCTTTTTCAGTGAATTCAGTGCCCATGAAAATCTCTTTCTTAAAATAATTTTATTAGATTTTATCTGGAGATAGGAGAGCTTTTAGGCAGCTATTCCAGTTCAAGCAAATATATGGGATAATGTATAATCTACTGCCATCCTGTAGAAGAAGTTAATTAAAATTAAGATTTTGCTGTTTAATCATCTGTTGCAGAACACAAGATATGGCCTTTAGACAGCTTTCACTTCATTGCCTTCCTGTAATTATTTACTTCTTAGCTGTGAACTGTTAAGTTATGTCCTACATAACACCAAAATGTTTTCTTTTCATAAAAAGGGAGAAGAAAACTTTCAGTGATCATGATCTTGTTTAATTTGACACGTAAAGGAGCCATGAATGAACCTTTCCCATTTCAATTACCATATTAATACGCTTTCAGTGCTAGCCTGATCTGGTATACTTTTGTGAAATCTAGCTATGTGAGAAAAATCTTTTTTATTTTTTAAGCCCCATATAGAAATGTCGAGTACTTGCTTGCAACAGATAATTTAGACTCCTAGCTTCTACTTTAACAGCAAGAACATAAAACATCCCTTTTATTTATGCCTATTTAGGAAATGATTACAGTTTTAATTAACAGCAGTTTGAACTTCCTCAGCTTTTCGAGAGAGGGAAAGTGTCATTAATACTTGATTGTGAAAATAATGGTAGGCTGTGGCAACTTATCTAGGCAAAGGTATAAATTGGACAGAGGGCACTTGGGGTGAGCTAGCACTCAGGAAATGAAATCAATCTAGCTAAGGACAAACAGTGAGAAATTTACTCTGAAAGTCTTTTAAACATAAAGCAAAGGAATTATTTTACTGTTTACAAATATGTAATCACAATGATTAGCCTTTCCACTTCCATTGATGGGCTTAGCCATTTCACCATACGCTGTAAGCAGCAATAGTGGAGAAGGGGGTTGTTCAGAAGTGAAACAAACATTCTAAATTCCAAGATAGGGAGTGTGTCAGTGAGAGATTTTTAACAACTTCATTGAGATATTGTATCTCAACAATAAACACTGAATACACACTATACATTTCACCCATTTACACGTATAATTCAATTGTTTTTTACTGTATTCATTGAGTTGTGCAACCATCACCACTATCCAATTTTAGAATATTTTAATCACCCCGAAAAGAAATCCTATACCCTTTAAGAACTAACTTCCCTCTCTCCTCTCCTCACAACCATTGGCAATTACCAATCTACATTCTGTCTCTGTAGATTTACCTATTCTGGATATTTAATATAAATTGAATAATATATTATGTGACATTCTTTGTCTGGCTTCTTTTACGTGGCATAATGTCTTCAAGGTTCATCCGTGTTGCAGCATGGATCAGCACTTTATTCCTTTTTATGGGTGAGTAATATTCCATTGTATGATTATACCACATTTTGTTTATCCATTCATCAACTAATGGGCATTTCAGTTGAAATCCTATTTTGAATAATGCTGCTATGAACATTCCTTTACAAGTTTTTGTGTGGATATGTGTTTTCATTTATCTTGGGTACATACTTAAGATTGAAATTGCTGGCTCGTATGGTAGCTCTATGTTTAACATTTTTCCAGTGGGTTCTTAGCCATAGTTTTTAACACTGTTTTCTAAATTTAATTGAATTTAAAAAGATTGTAAATGAATATACTATATAGGCTTAATTAAGTAAAATTTTTCCTTGATACCATTTGTGAAGTTGAATTTAAAATTCAAAGTAAGTTTATACAAAAACATGAATTCTTCAAATTGCCTTCTAATTAGATAATTAGTCACATCTGTACGTTTTAGTATCTTATGCAGGTACATTGTCTTGAAAACAAGACCATTATCTGCTTGATAATGCATAGGCTAATTTCTATGGTTCCCTGGATGTTCTTCCCTTAATACGAATTTGCCTGGAGAAGAAGGAAGAAAAACATAGCTTTTTCCATTTTACAGGTTAACAGTCTGTTATTTTCCTAGTTGTTATGGCCACAGGTGTAACAATACGGAAGCTTGGGGACCCTCCTAAAGTGTAGTCAAGTCAAGCTCAAGTGGTATGAAGTCAAAGCAATGGTGATAGAGGAAGACTTGAAAATCATCATCGGGATAACCAGTCCAAATTCAAGGCTCATTGCTTTTCTATGACAATCTTGGCCAACTGTGTTCAGACAATTGCAATAGCACATTGATATAGTGCATTTGTATGTGCCTACCACTGTACTAAGTGCTTTACATGCATAATTTCATTAAACTCATTTTACAGCTGGAAAAACTAAGGCCTGGAGGTTTAAGTAACTATCTTGAGGTAATAAGACATATAGTAAGGCAAATTCAAAATGTAAGTCTGTCTGAATCCAGAGTCCACACTTTTAATTACCTAAGTTCTACTTCGATGAGAGCTTAACTTCACAGCTTTTAAATTTTCTGCCCTTGCCCGAGAGGGAAAAAAATCAAAAGAATTGTTTTCTTTTTCCACACATTCTGGTACTCATGATTGCCAAGTGGCAATGCGGGTAGGTGGTCTCAAAATGACCCTTCTATTTACCGGATGTACCATAAAAACAGTCAGGAGAGAAATAGCTTTCTGCTCCTCTGGCGATAACTACTATAATTACATGTTCTGAATTTTCCAAGAAAGGATGGAGGAGAAGATTAAAGAGGGCCTGCCAATACCTTCCCTGCCCGTATCCCCATTCTCACCTCCGGCAACCCCCTCCCTCATGTACTATGTTTTGGCAATACCCAAATGCTGGTAGGCTCCTGCACGTACTATGTTGTTTCTCACCTTTCTCACCGAGGCTTTGCTCATGTCACTTCTATCTATGGAATGCCTTTCTCCTCCTCTTCACTTGGAAGAGCTCCCAACTAACCATTAAGGCTCATCACCTGCTTTGCGAAGCCTGCCCTAATCTCTCTTTTGTTCCTTCCTAACAGCATATGCACAGATTTATATTGTGGTATTTTCCATACTGTAACTAAATTGTCTGTTTCTTGGTCTCCTTGTCTTCATTGTGACCTCCTTAAGCACAGATGCTCTATCTCATTTGTCTGAGTTTCAATGCCTAGTACAGTGATTGCCACACAGAGCAAGTGCTCAATAAATGTTTATTGAATGAATACATGAGTGAACATAAACTAATAATTATGGAGCACTTATTACAGGGCAGGCCCTTTATAAATGTCAAATTATTTAGTCCCCAAAACAAACCTGAAGGTGTGTAGCAATATGTCCATGTGGATAGATGAAGGAATTAAAGCACAGATCACTCAGCTAGTATGTAGCAGTGCTAGAATTCAAACCCTAAGCCTCAGTGGCTCCAATGCCTGGCTCTGTCCACATGCCCTTACTCTCTGCTACCATAGAAAACTGACTCTGGATTTTAAACCCCTGTTATCTGTGTCTATATATCATGGGAATGGCCCCCAATTTAAAACATTTTCATGTACAAGTTGCATCCCTCACTTTTCACACTCAGAAGCAGCACACAAGACCTCTGTCATACAGCATACCTAATTTTTCTTTGATATTTTGGTGAATATGGTCACAGAAGCTTGGGTAGAAGTCAAGGTCTGGTTCTTTTTAAAATTTAAATTAAATTAAAAATTTTTTTGAGACAGGGTCGCACTCTGTCACCCAGGCTGGAGTGCAGCGGTGCAATTTAGCTCATTGTAACCTCGAACTTCTGGGCTCAAGGGATCCTCCTGCCTAAGCCTCCCAAGTATAGTTGGGACCACAGGCATACATCACCATTTCAGGCTAATTTTTTTTCAGCTTGTTTTAGAGAAAGAGTATTGCTATGTTGCCCAGCTAGTCTTGAGCTCCTGGGCTCAAGTGATCCTCCTGTCTCAGCCTCCCAAAGCACTGAGATTACAGGCATAAACTATCATGCCTGGTCAAGACCTGATTCTTTATGAAGCTCTTTTATTGTATGCTTATTATTCTGCTTGCCTTTGAATAGTGGTCACCTCACTATGCACATAGTGGTTACCTCACTATACACGTCAAAGGCAAGCAGAAATGACTCTCTGCAACTTAACAGTGTGGAAAACAAGGCTTAAGGACCTTAGCAAAATATAGCAAGAGGGATTCAAGGGTGATAAAACATTTACTGTCAACATTTGAGAGGAGCAGTTTTAAAGAGTTTTATTATTTTTTTAATTCACACAGATTTTAATTGCATCACCCAGTGAGAGTTGCTGGAAAGGCCCAGAGGCTTTTAGAAGCCCTTGTGAATGCATAGATATAACATCTCTTACCCTCCCTTTCTGATGCCACTGAACATCTTTGATTCTATCAAGCAGTAATGGAACTGGTTTGTGATCTCTGAAGTAGTACTGGATACCACCAAATTGGTTCTAAATAGTTTGCTTTGACGTAGGTCATTGCGCTCACTCAGCACAAACCTCATTCTTTTCCTATCTAAACAAGAAATCATCTCAGGCCACCTCCATTATTATAGGCCATGAAACTGTGTTCCTGTAAGTCACCAAGAGGCACCTTTTTCTTGTTCTTCCTCAGAATGTGCTCAAGGTAAAAGCCCAAGTGGCAAAGTCAGAATTAAATGCCTCATCCAGCCCCAACACTCATGTTCTTTCTAGTCCATTAAGCTGCCTTCCAAGTTCAAATCTGCAACTTTCACAAGGCCATGGAAATGCCTCCTAAATTTTAACATTTCAGTATCTAAGCCATTTCTTCCTTATCACTTCTTGGTTCCCAGAAGCAAAAGGAAATATCTTACATGATTTTCTCTACCAGGAAGATTTTGTTATATTATTCAGAAAAAGGTTTATTCTGCTACTCGTGACTATTAATCACCTAAAGTTTTCTTGAAGACTCTTCTAAAAAATTACACAGAATACTTCATCTAGCTTGTGATAAAGTACATAGAAGACTTCTTGAGCAACTATCCATGTACCTTTATCTCAGGAAAGGAATGCTAGCACCTTATTCCCTTCTTCAAACATTTGCCACTGCATTGTGTCATCATTCCTGATCTTCTGGTTTTATCCAGCCTTGGCTGTATTTTCTAACACTGGAGCAGAGTTCATTTTCTTTTGATTTTTAATCTATATGTAATCTTCTGCTCACTACGTGGAATCAGACACGTCTGTTTTTGCATAAAGAGCTTTAAGTTACAGGTGTGGCATGAGGGTGGTTGTTGAGGAAAAAGGAGGGGGAATTTCCACATTCTGATCTCCCAAATGATGAGGAAAATAATGTGACGCTTGGAAACATCACAGAAGTGTCAAAAGTACATGAAATCAGTGACATAATATGTGGTACATTAATTTGCTCAATAAATATTTATTAAATGTCTAGTATATGGCAAGCATATAGATGATGCAAAGAAAAGACAATAGAGGCAGAGACCACTTTCTTTCACCACATGAACTTTTACACCAACCTACATTTAGGCCTTGTGAAACTACCACTCCGTAATGGAACAGTTGCTAACCAGTCAATCTAGGAGTTTGTCAGTGAACTGAAGGAAATGGAATACTGTACTGAGAAGGCAGGATTGATATCCTTTAGATATAAGGAAAGGCCTTGGAAGATGGGCATAGGTATTGAGGGAATAGGTTAAAAATCTCATGTTGCATTGTTCCTATCTTCTTAGGAACAGAGAAGGACAAGTAAGTGAATGAGAGAGCTTAGTGGGCAGAACATGTGAGACATGAGTTGCATGGAAAAGATTAGAAATAGCAATTAAGGAGTATGTGGACAAGAGTCAACAAGAGAAAGGATAAGAAGGAACATGGAAGGAAGTCACATTCATAGTGTCTCAAAGATGTGCCAGGCACTATACTACTGACTTGTTAGACAGGTAACAGTCGTTATTTTTTGGAAGGAGTAATTAATCCAAATTAAAATGCATTCATGCTTTCTTACAACCAATCATAATCTGCCTCCAGGAAACAGGAGTACTAGACAGAGGGCAATGGGGCTAATTTGGGGACAGAGCCAAGCACAGCAGAATAGCAAGGAATAGCAAAGAACTAAAATGGTAATCAATGGAGTCCAGGCTACATAGAATTAATTATAAGCAAAAGAATGTTATGGGACTTTATCAACAGAAAAAAAAGACCAAGTAAGTAGAAGGCAAAAGGCTAGTGTAGTGTGGTTGGGAAATGGGAGTTAGAGGCAGGAATGGAAGTTGTACATAATGGAGGAAAGCTAAGTGCAACATCTTACCAGAGGAGCATTTCTTCATGGAGTTGGGATTCAGAGAGGGAGCAGTGTGGTGGGTGGCTAAGGTAGCATGGATTTGGGGCTTAGTGGAGCTGAGGATAGGATATCAGTGCCAAAGTCATCAAATATATACTGGAGGAAGAGAGGAAAGAGGAGAAAAACATAAGCCAGTTACTAAAATAATTGAGGAAGATAACCCTCAGAGCCCTTGTGGTGAAAATTTAGCTAATATAACTTAAAGAAACAAAATTATCTACTTTCAGAAATTGGAAGAAGACAAGAAAACTAAACCCTAATCAAGAGGAAAGAAGGAAAAAATAAAGATGAGTATAAATAAATGAAAATAGAAAATAGAACAATAGATAAAAATCAACAAAACCAAAAGTTGGTTCTTTGAACAGATTAACAGAATTGGAAAATGTTTAGCTAGACTGACACAGTTAAAAAAAAAAAAAAAAAAAAAAAAGACTCACATTATTAAAGCCAGAAATGAAAGATAGGTCATTATTACCGATTGTTACAGAAATAAAAGGGATAAAATGGTATACTATGAAAAATTGCATGTCAACAAGTTAGATAATCTAGATGAAAAAGACAAATTCCTAGGAAGACACAAATGAACACAATTTACTCATAAAGAAATAGAAAATCTGAAGAGGGCTATAATAAGTAAAGAGGTTGGATTATAATAAAATAGAAGCCCGGACCTAGATGGCCTCACAGGTCAATCCTACGTAATGTTTAAAAAACAAACAAACAACAACAACAAAAAACCACTAATTTTTTTACAAATGCTTCCAAACCATAAAAGTAGAGTTAACACTTACCAATCATTTAATGAGGCCATTACAACCCTGACACCAAAACCATACAAAAACATCACAAGAAACTAAAAATCACTATCTTATATCAATATAAATACAAAAATCCTCAACAAAATATTAGTAAAATGAATCTAGCAGCATATACCAAGAATTATATGCCGTGGCTAAAAGGGATTTATCCAAGGAATGCAAAGTTACTTCTACATACAAAAATCAATCAGTGTAACACACCATATTAAGAGAACAAAAGATAAAAATCACATGATCAACTCAATATATACAGAAAAAGTATTAGACAAAACCATACTTTCTCATGATAAAAATACTCAACAAACTAGGAATAGAAAGAAAGCAGAAGCGGGGGGTGATTTTCTTTTAAGAAACGAGGGACTAACCAGTGGCTCTTTACTGCCAGTTTGGAGGGCTTAGTTAATATTGAGAGTTGTATATTGGGTGCTTTGTGGAATCTTTTGAGTTCTGTATGAATATCGTATATTAATGCTTTCTTGTTGAATTAGCAGAATTTAGTAATGAAAATCTCCCGTGTCCTTCTTCTCCCTAACTAAAGTTTTTCAAGCTTCTTCTGAAAAATGTTAGATATGCCAAAAAAGTAAGAAATCATTTTTTTAAAAAAGAAAAGTGAACAAATCTACACGAGAAATGTAGGAATTTTCCATTCCTCACCTTCAAAAAACAATTAATAAATAGTTACATAATTCAAGTTGTAGAAAATGGAAACTTTCCTCCAGGGATGTACTATGACCATGCCAATGAAATCTCATGGTTGGGATATGCCAAGGTGAGGAAACCACAAGTGACAAATTATATCAGTTCCAGAGATGGAGGCTGCTTTCGCCTGTTACTAAATAGAAAGCTTCAAGGTAGAATGTGTGTGGGTGTATTTTCATACACAAACTAAATGAAAATTAAATCAATTATCAGAATGATTCAAGTCCCAATTCCCCAAGGTTTCCTTCAATTAGATAATTGATGCAATTAGGTGAAATGTTTTGGGGTAGACTTTTCTGGTCTGAATTATCTCAAATTACTCTAATTCTCCACTTCACTTTGATTATGGAGACCCAGCTCATGCTCGAGTATAA
This sequence comes from Papio anubis, assembly GCF_008728515.1. Lineage (NCBI taxonomy): Eukaryota > Metazoa > Chordata > Mammalia > Primates > Cercopithecidae > Papio > Papio anubis. The sequence goes on from NC_044996.1 coordinate 22,105,190, forward strand.
GTGAATTTAAGTAAGAGCTATGCTGCTAGTTCAGATAATTCCTTGCTATATGGGTATCTTTTTTTCTTCTGATAAAATGTGATCTGCAGACTATGTTTATAAGCCAGTTTCAAGTGCAAAACTACAGCTTTACATAATAAACCTGTAGGACTTGCTATTTAATATATAATAGGAAACAATTACTGGAAAGGAATAGTTTAATAAAACTCTGTTCTAGAGCGAGCACTGCTGCTTCCAATATTTCCCTCTTTTTGTTGGAGAGGCTAGGCTTGCGGACAAAGCTGACTCAAGAAAAATAATACAAATTTTATGTAGACTTGGCCTTAACTGAAATTAGTTTACATAAATAAGAATCTATTGCATCGTGGTGGAAATACCTGATTATCTACAGATCAGATTCTTAGCAGTCTCAACCAGGTATCAAGTAGAAAGTCAGTGTAAAAGGACTCTAAGAAGTGATGTGCAACACTGCAGAAAAAGTGGCCTTAGTTCAGATTCTATTGACTTGGAATTGGATATAAATCATTGACTTAGTAAGTTTGGATATCTTGTTTTTTTCCTTGGTTCTTGCAATATGATATTAGATTATCCAAGCGTGGCAGGGGAAACAAGAAAAGAGAGGGATGTTGTATTCTATACACTAGAAAGGATAGTGCCAGGAATGGAATACAGAATCTGGGGACACTGAGTATGGGAACAACTAGCCTAGAAAAACTCATCACAAGACTTGAATCTTCATCCAGAAAAGCAATAATTATTAAGTGATATTAAGTATCATCTGTTTAAAAAGTCAGAGGAATATGCGGTACATTTTACAGATGTGTTTTAGCCTAAGTAGCTAAAAAGTATTTGTTATCAAGGTATGCTTCAGGTATCTGGAAATTTTATTTACAAAGAACTACTAATTATCTGATGATAGCATTTAAATGATGTCATCACATCTCAAATGTAGACATTTAGAGCTGTCTGCCAATTTAATCTTGTCTGAAAAATAGACTTAGCAAAATATAAAATGTGCATGTCATTTGACTCTTCAATCCCAGTCTAGAAATTTACCCAGGGATATTATCGCCTGAAGAGAAAAAGATGCATCTATGTTCATTGATCTCATTTTTTTCATCATAATGAGAAATTGGAATCACCACCAATGTTTAACCATAGGGGATTGGTTATGAAAATATTAGGGGGCCATTAAACATGATGTTGTCGAAGAATATTTAGTGTTACTTTTATAATACATTTTAAGTAAAAATTTAAAAAATATTCAGAACAACAGAATATGTAAAGTGTGACCTCATTTCCTTTTTTTTTTTTTTTTAGAGAGAAGATCTCGCTCTGTCACCCAGGCTGGAGTACTGTGGTGATCTAATCGTAGCTCACTGCAGACTTGAACTCCAGGGCTCCAGAAATACTTCTGCTTCAGCCTCCCAAGCGGCTGGGATTACAGGCATGTGCCACCACACCTGGCTAATTTTTAAAATTTTTCTAGAAATGAAGTCTTGCTATGTTGCCCAGGCTGGTCTTGAACTCCTGGCCTCAAGCAATCCACTTGCCTTGGCCTGCCAAAGTGCTGGGATTACAGGTGTGAGCCACTGCACTGACCCTCATTTCTTTTTTATTGTATATATTTAAGGTGTACAATTTGATGACTTGGTGTGTGTGTGTGTGTATATATATTTACATAGGATACATATATATTTATATAGGATATTATATATATCCTAGGATATATATATTTATATATAGGATAAATAAATATAAATAAATATATATTTATAAATAAATAAATATATTTATAAATAAATAAAAATAAATATATATTTATAAATAAATACATATGTTTATAAATAAATATATATATTTATATATTATATATATCCTAGATATAAATATATATATACACACACATATATATACCTTGTGAAGTAATTACTACCATCAAGCTGGTTAATATATCCATCTCCTCACGTAGTTACCTTTTATATTTTGGGAGTGAGAACACTTAGTATCTACCCTCTTAGCAAATTTCAACAGTGCAGTATGATATTATTACCTATAGCCACCATGCTATACCTTAGATCTTCAGAACTTATTCATCTTGCATAACTGAAACTTTGTACCCCTAGAACAACATCTCTCCATTTCCCCCATCCTCCATCCCTGGTAACCAGCATTCTACTTGCTGCTTCTATGTGTTTTACAGAATTATAGATTCCACATAAAGTGAGGACATGCAATATTTGTCCTGTGTCTGGCTTATTTCACTTAACCTAACATCCTCTAGGTCCATCTAAATTGTCACAAATGGCAAGATTTCCTTCTTTAAGGGTGAATGATATTCCACTGTGTATATATATGTTATCTCATTCCTGTGAGAGCTAAACAAATTTGCATGTTTTTAGCTCTAGAAGGATGTTTAGGAATAAGCCTCCACTGCATTTAAAATATCGTGGTTTTAATTGTTAAATCGGAATGGTGAATGTACAAGTGTTCATGTTAGTATTCTTTCAACCTTTCTGTATGTTTGAAAAATCTTATAATAAAAAGTTGAACAAAAAAATAAAAACATAAGGTCACTAAGATGTTTCAGATTATAGGGTTTGCTGATTTCTGAGGAAACTGATTACATTCAAACTGTGTTTAAGTGTCAGGTATTATTGTGGAACCATTAATGTCAGATGTCAGCCTGTCCAAATATAATACCAGTGGGAGTAATTTCACAATTCCACGCCAGTTCTTCATTCCCCAATGTACACATCACTCCATGGGCACACACAGTGCACATTAACGGAAGGCCCAGACTTTGAAAATATCTCCTACTCAGCTATACACAGCATCACAGAACTCAGAGGGGATAGAGAAGTTGCCTGGCAAAAATAAACGCAGCCTTTGATTTGCCTAATACTCAACAATGGGCTTCCGTGAATCTGGTAACTGGTTGTTTATGGAAAATAAAATGACAGTGATGACATCTATGGGAATAGGACCCAAATAATATACTTGCTTTCCAGACACAAGCATTTCAAAATAAAAACCAAAGTATCATTACTATCTGATAGACCCTTAAAAAACCATTTTTCACCCTAAGTCTTTAGTTACTAGTAAATTTGACTGTCTTTTCGTGTACTGGACTGAAAATTTTGGTATCTTTGGTAAATTGTCATTTATGTTGTTTCCCTACTTCTCTATTTAGATATTCACTTGTCACTGATATGTTAGTGCTCTTTCTATGTTATACATGATAATCCTTTTTAATGTGTGACAATAAGTTTTCTCCAGTTTAAAATTTACCTTTACCATGGCATTTTTACTATCTATAAGTGTTTTTTGTACTTACGTATTCACGTCTTTCAATAGCTTCTGCCTTTTATGTTGTCTTTGGAAAAGCATCCTCCACTCCAAGATTATAAAAATAAAATACTCACCATTAAGTTCTTATAGTACTTTTAGGTTTTTTCTTTTCTTTTCTTTTTTTACATTGAAATCTTTAAATAATCTGGAGTTTATTTTGCTTTAAAGCATCAAATAGAATCTAACTTAATTTTCCCTCCAAATGACTTGCCATTTGTTCAGTATCATTCATTGAATAATTCTTCCTCTACCTTCCTCCCAATACTTTCTCTGCATACCAGTGAAAACAAAAAGGTTACTTATTTTAATTTAAAGAAGTGACTGGGTGTGGCAGCTCATGCCTATAATCCCAGCACTTTGGGAGGCCGAGGTAAGCAGATCACCTGAGGTCAGGAGTTCGAGACCAGCCTGGCCAACATGGTGAAACCCCATCTCTACAAAAATACAAAAATTGGCCAGACGCGGTGGCACGCACCTGTAATCCCAGCTACTTGGGAGACTGAGGCATGAGAATTGCTTAAACCTGGGAGACGGATGTTGCAGTGAGCAGAGATCCCGCCACTGCACTCCAGCCTGGGCGACAGAAGGAGACTCTGTCTCAACAACAACAACAACAACAAAACCAAATGTGGTCTATGATTCACAAAACTCTTCTGATCCTGAGAATCATAACCAAACTGGGAATTCCCCCATAAAAAAATGATCAGAGACATTTCTAATCTATCTTCAAGTCCTTCATTGACATTTTTGGGGTTGTTTCTTGGCAAATGTACCTTAACAATGCTACTTTTTATTTATGTGGAATGAGATATATCTGTGGAATCATAATATTTCTGTGAAATATTACTGGATATAAAAATCTTTTGTCTTTTATTGGCTTTCAATATTGTGCCATGACTTGGCCAATTTACAAAGCCTACATTTAAGAATGAGCACTGGCCTGGGAGGATGCTTGGGTCCTAGTTTGAGTCTACTTCTTTCTGGCTTGTTCTGTGTCCATAGGCAAGTCAGTCCCATATTTGGGTCTTATTTTCTTCAGTCTCAACAAAATGAAGACATTATTTCTCTGGAATCTGAACGTTTCAGATTTCTTCCCATTTTAGCAGTCTACATTTTAAATTCTCTGACACAGTTGCAAAAGTTTATGTCTTTGTACAAACTGCCTACAGGAATAATCTGACAGGTTTTGCCATTCAGGAGAAATGGAGCAAGCACACACAGATATAGATGATGTACTTTTGTGTCCAAACGTGACTTTATGGGTGGTACACAATTTTCCCTATCAATTAAGGAATAATTGATTGGTTGCTATAGAGTGTGACAGCCCCACACAAAGCAAACCAAGGACATTCCCAAAGGCTTGACTCTCCTTTTACTTTAAAAGTGCACAAAGTACAGGCTGCACCCTATGCCACCGGGCACATGTCCAATTGACTTTTGAAAAGCCATAACATGATTTTTAAGTAGAATCTAGGCGGTAATATTAAATCAGATAAACCCGATGTTTTAAATAAAATGCTTAACTTTTTTCATGTTTAATTTCAACATGCTAACATATATTTTACAGAGGAAGAACTATACATTAGTATGAGAATCTGAGAATCTCTGGTTCCTATTAAAATGAACAAAAATAGGATGAGAATATTGACTCACTTGATTATTTACTTCATATGGAAAGGAATGTGGGTAGTAGGCTTGAGGAAAGACCAAGGACCAAACAGGGCTGCAAAAGTGAAATTGCCTGGTTCTGTCTCCATCACTTTTCCAATTCTTTCATATTGTATTTACTGCTTCACACAATGCCTCAAGATGAAATGTCCATAATTACTTTACAAAGCAAAGAGCAATTCTAGGATATTACAAATAATATTAGATCATTAGCATTATAAATAGCAGACTTACACCTTAAACTTTAATTAGATTCTTTCTTATAAATCCAAGTAACAATTTTGTGACTCCCAAATATGTGACTATTTATTTATTTATGTATTTATTTATTTTTGAAACAGAGTCTTGCTCTGTCACCCAGGCTGGAGTACAGTGGCACAGTTTCGGCTCACTGCAACCTTTGCTTCCTGGGTTGAAGCGATCCTCCCACCTCAGTCACCCCAGTAGCTGGGATTATGGGCACCCTCCACTATGCCCGGCTAATTTGTTTATTTTTAGAAGAGATGGGGTTTCACCATGTTGGCCAGGCTGGTCTCAAACTCCTGACCTCAAGTGATCCGCCCACCTTGGCCTCCCAAAGTGCTGGGATTACAGGAGTGAGCCACCATGCCCAGCCCCAAAGATGTTACTTTTCACAGAAGAATCTCTCTAAACAACTCTGGGCTACACAATTTGAGTCAGATGTCATTTTCTCATCTGCTGTTTTCCAGTACATTGAGAACATTGCCTTTTTTTGTAGGGTCAAACATGGGGCAGTGAGGCTGTCTCTAGCAAAGCCTGCATCTCTCTCTAGCTTCAGGAGAGAGAATGAGAACTCTAGCCATTCACCAGCTAAATCAGGCCAACATGTACCTGTCCCTGGCTATGCAGAAATGAAAAAACAAAATGAATTTAGATTTGATGTTTCATGAATCTCAGGAAACAGCCTTGCTTCTTGATTTCTTAGTATTCACTAAAACAGCTGGTAACAGGATGGACCTATACATTTAGCATTTTTCTCTGTCATATCTAGAGAAAAGATCATACTTTTCCTGTTTAGTCTCCACAATACCTCTACTTGGTATGTACTATTATTCCTATTTTACAGATGCAAAAGCTGAAATCCAGTCAGGTTACATGGCTTGCTCAGAATTAATCAATTAGGGACATAAGATAGCCAGAATTTGTAACCCAGACCTGTCAAACTCCTGCCCTGCACTGCAGGACTTGCTATTTGGTTATGGCAAAAACATTAAAAATATTCCTTTAAAGAGACCTGCAGAATCTCTCCTCGATGGGAAGAAAATGTACGTATCAATGTAATTGCAAGAGATTACTGTAATACGCAGAAGTATGAGCTAACTGAGGAGCAGGAGAGGCAACTCAGATACATGGGAACCTTCTTCATCTTAAAGTTTGTGAAACAACACAACTTTGTCACTTTGATTTAGGCATTTGAATGTGACTCTGCATCTAGTAGGTTCATGTTAATATTTCAACAATAAATAAAATGCACTTACTACAAAAAGTTGTTTTAGTCCAATAAACCCTAAACTTTCAACAAGGGCTGTTGATAATGGTTGACATTAATTGAGCACTTGGTATGAGCCAGACACTATTCTAAGCATGTTTTCCTGCATTATCTCATTATCTTACCATGTACAGTCAGCACTATTATTATACTCATGTCATAGATGAGACAACTGAGATTCAAACATTTGGAGTGGCTTGTCAAAGGTCTGACAGATGCAAAGTTGCAGAGTTGAGATTCTAACCTAGGTCTTACCTTAAAAACGTACTGTCAGTATAACTACTTTTAGGAAAGCTAGAACAATCCAAATCCACCCACAATTTTCTTTTCAAAGAATATAAGGCAACAGGCATTTGCAGGATTCATTCATCTAACAAAGAAGCTAGTTGTTAAATAACTATTGCTACCTTTCTTAATTAACAGATATGTCTAGATAACACTGGTTATCTTTGCCCTCACTTTGACTTTCCTCATGGTCACAAAACCACTCCATGTGGGCAACTCTTTCACTGTGTCCTTGCCTGGTAATAAAGCATGCTGGCCAAGTCCTGAGATACTTGGCGTGGTACAAAAATCACACGTCTTGCAGTCTATGAAACTAAACACCCAAAATTTGATGGGTCTCTTTGCCAGCCGAGTACAAGAGTCTCCATGGTCTTTTCTGGATATGTCTGTGAAGGTGTTTCTGGAAGAGATTAACACTGGAATTGGTAGACTAAGTAAAGCAGATTGCCCTCCCCAGTGTGGGCGAGCCTCATCCAATCTGTTGTTGTTGAAGGTCTGAACAGAACAAAAAGGCGGAGAAATGGTGAAGTAACTCTGCCTGACTGCTTAAGCTGAAAAATCTATCTTCTCCTACCCTTGGTTGCTCCTGATTCACAGGGCTTCAGTCCTGGGCTGAAATCAACATCATCAGATCTCCATATCTTAGGCTTTCAAGGTACTTGTAGATGGCTGTGATGGTTAATGTTGAGTGTCAACTTGATTAGAATGAAGGATGCAAAGTATTGTTCTTGGGTGTGTCTGTGAGGGTATTGCCAAAGGCAATTAACATTTGAGTCACTGGACTGGGAGAGGCAGACCTACCCTCAATCTAGGTAGGCACCATCTAATCAGTTGCCAGCGAGGCTAGGATAAAAGCAGGCAGAGGAATGTGTAAGGGTTAGACTGGCTTAGTCTTCTGGCCTTCATCTTTCTCTCATGCTGGATGCTTCTTGCCCTCGAACATTGAACTCCAAGTTCTTCAGCTTTGGAATTCTTGGACCTTCGACCCCAGACTGAAGGCTGCACTTTTGGCTTCCCTACTTTCAAGGTTTTGGGACTTGGACTGGCTTCCTTGCTCCTCACCTTGCAGATGGCCTCTTGTGGGACTTCACCTTGTGATCATATGACTCAATACTCCTTAATAAACTCCCTTATATATAAATATAGGGTTCTCCAGAGGGACAGAACCAATAAGATAGATGAATATATATATTATATGTATACACATCTGTCTTCCTATATATATATGTGTGTGTGTGTGGGTGTATATATATATACACATACTCTCTTTAATAAACTCCCATATATTATTTATTAAGTTTATTAAGAGCTTATTAAGGAGAGAGGATGCATATATATATATATATGCATTTTTTCCTTTTTTTGTGTGTATATATATATGTATATGCACACACATACACACACATACTGGAAGAGAGATGTATATATACATCTATCCTATTAGTTCTGTCCCTCTAGAGAACCCTGACTAACACAATGGCAGATTGTGGGACTTTTAAGCCTTCATAATTGTAAGAGCCAATAACTTATAATCCCTCTTCCCCTCTCTCTCTTCAATTACATGTGTATACATACACACACACACACACACACGTATATATATGTATATGTATGCGTATAATTGGTTCTGTTTCTCTGAAGAACCCTGACTAATACACTCTCCCACCTCCTTGCGTTATAATGCATCCTTTGCTTAGAATACCCCAACACTCATTTCTCCACTAGTTTCCACACTACCCTATTTTCAAGGCTCATCTCAGTGGGCACGTACTCGATGACACTTGTTTTGATAATCCTAGATATTAATAGATATGATCTCTCCTTCCTCAGAACACCCAAATTACTCTGTATCTTTCTTAGAATTTACCTTTCTTTACCTTGCATTATGGTTATTTTTGTATGTCTTAAACTCTTATTGCATTTTGGGTTTCCTATTTGCATATTTTTTCCAAACAAATATAAAGGAGGTATTTGGTAAATACACCTTAAATTGAAATTGAGAGTCTGAGCATCTGACGCCATTGTACTGCTTGTGGTGTATGTACTATTACCATACAATCTTTGGTGCTTAGTTCAACTTTGGCAACTCTTGACTGTCGTCAATTCTGGTCATGTCTCTGCCTTGCTTAAAATCCATCATAGACAGTGTTCTTTTTTGTAAACAGCAACTCTCAAAGTGTGGCTGGTGGACAGACCCCTAGGCATCCCCAAGACCCTTACAGGGTGTCAACAAGTTCAAATCTATATTCATAATAATACTAAGACATAATACTAAGACCGTCTTTACTGACGGTGCAAAAATAACAGAGAGTAAAACTGCTGGTGCCTTGGCACAAATCAAGGCAGTAGCACCAAACTGTACTAATTAGTAATTGTATTCTTTACCATCACACACTCAAGAGTTAAAAAAAATACATAAAGCCATTTGCACATAATACTGTCCTTGATAAATCAGTAAATATTATTATTTTTATTAAATCTTAACCTGTGAGTACATCTTTTTAATATTCTGTGTTATAAAGATGGAAACTATGCATAATCCATTTCTGTCATATACTGAAGAAAGATGGCTGCCTTGAGGAGACGCATCTGTGTAATTGAGTTGTAAACTGTACTAGCCACTTTTTTACATGAAACACCATTTTTACATGAAAGAACTACTGGCAAAAATATATGGTTATGCAGCCTTGTGTATTTTGCAGACATTTTCTCAAAAATGAAATAAGTGAGCTTGTCAATTATAGGAAAGCAACTGATGATATTTTACCAACGATACAATTTTTGCCTTCAAGTGAAAATCAGAATTTTGAAACACTTACATCTGCAACTGTGAACCTGATAAATTTCCAGTACAGAATACTTTTCTGATGAGATTGGCAATGATACTGATTAATGTAATTTATGATATTGTATAATGTAATGTGTCAACATTTGGAAGATCTGTATAACTCACTGTATCAGTGTTTTTCAGACATCCAAGGCATGATGTTACAAAATCATGCTTGGGTAAAAGATTCATTCAAAGTGCAAGATAGATCAATGGATTTTAAAGTATGAGTGTAAACTTTTGTTGATATGGTTGCGGATTGTATATTGCAGCTAATTCTTTAGAAATGATCACTCATTGAATTTTGCGTAGTATCAAAGAAGAATATCCACAATTGTCTGAGATGGCTACTAAATTAGCTCCTCCCTTTCCAACGATATATCTTTGCGAAGCTGGATTTTTTTCCATATCCCTATACCCAAACAACATATCACAACACACTGAATGCAGAGGAGAGATGGGAATCCAGGTTTCTTCTATTTAGCTAGACATTAAAGAGATGTGCAAAATGCAAAACAATGTCACTTTTCTTACTATTTTTCTTTTGTTTTGGAAAACACGGCTAGTTTCATAAAAATGTTAATGTGTAATGGGTTTATTATTGTTTATAAATTAATTAGTAAGAAAATATATTTAAAATCTTAGCTTTAAATTCCAATACAGCAAATATTGATATATATCATCCGTATAAATAATATCTTTGGAGGACTGTCAATAATTTTTAAGAGCATAAAGTCATTTTGAGGCCAAAAATTTGCGACTCACCTCTGTTTTCATAAAAAATATTTTACCATGGCTCCAAAGCTCCTCATGACCTGACTTCTGCCTCTCTCTCTCCAAGATCATATTGTGCTAATATGTCTCTGTCTCTCACCATGATCCAGTCCTCACACTACTGTGTTTTCTTCTGCCCAGGACCTGTGCATGTGTTAACCCATTTGCCTATAACTGTTTGTCTTTTCCACCCCTCTACCTTCCAGATTCAGCCTTCAGATTTCAAATCTGTATAACTCTTCTATTGCAGTGTACAATTTACCACAAACTCAGTAGCTTAAAACAACCTGTCTTGGCCGGGCACAGTGGCTTACACTTGTAATCCCAGAACTTTGGGAGGCCGAGGCGGCCTGATCACTTGAGCTCAGGAGTTCAAGATCAGCCTGGGTAACATGGCAAAACCCCATCTCTACTAAAAATACAAAAATTAGCCGGGCATGGTGGCACACGCCTGTAGTCCCAGCTATTTGGGAGACTGAGGCATGAGAATCGCTTATACCTGGGAGGCAGAGGTTGCACTAAACTGAGATCGGGCCACTGCACTCCAGCCTAGGCACCAAAGTAAGACCCTGTCTCAAAAAAAGAAAAAAAAAAAACAACAGTGTCTCAAAAAAAGAAAAAAAAAACCCACATATTTATTGTCTCATATATATATAACTTAGAAATCCACGTGTGCTCAATTGGTTTCTCTGCTTCAGGTTTCACAAGGCCCAAATTAAGGTGGCAGCAGGGCTGTGCACCTTTGTGGACGTTCTAGGGAGAACTAATTTCCAGGCTCATTCACATTGCTGGCAGAATTCATTTCCTAGTGGTTGTAGCACTGAGGGTTGTGTTTTCTTGCTGGGAGCTAGCCAGACAGAGGCCACTCACATTTCTTGCCATGTGGCCTTCTCCATCTCCAAGCTAGCAATCTTGTGTCAAGTCCCTCTCATGTTTCAAATCTCTCTGCCTTCTCCTTCTATCACATCTCTTCTCTCTCCAGCCAGAGAAAGTTCTCTACTTTTAATAAGGTGCATATGATTAGATTGAGCCCACCTGCATAATCCAGGATAATCTGCTCATGTTAAGATCAGTCACCTTAAATAGGTCTACAAAGGCCCTTTTGCCATATGTGACTCATTTACAAATTCTGGTTATTAGAGCAGGGATGTCTTTGTTAGACACCTTTGTTACCAAAACTCTAAAGCTTTTCAGATCTCCCTACTATCTGAGGTTTCCCTCAGCTCCTATAATTTTCCATCACGACATGTGTGGCACTAAGCTAGTGACATCTCCAAATCTTTTATTCTCTTTTTTCTGGGCACATAGTTGCCTTGTCAGAGACCACTTTTCCCAGTTTCCCTCACAGCCAGGTGTGGTCACGTGACTAAATTCTGTCCAGTTGTGTATGAGCAGAAACGATATGTGCAACTTCTGCCTCATTTGCTTAAACAGAAGTTGCTTATGTAAATAAAGGACTTCCTCTCTTCCCCTCTTCCTGGGAGCCAGAATGCAAATGTCAGTGACCTAGCTTCAACCATGCTGATAAGAGTAATGTCTTGGGAGATGGTAGAATAATAGTATGGAAGAAATGTGTTTCTCTAAATGATGTCCCTCATGAGCAGAGCTATCCTACAAAACAGAATTTCTCCCTGTAAGATTTTTAGATGAGAATGAAGTAAGTGTATGTTATGGAAGCTACACTATTGTAAGGTATTTTCGTTAGGGCAGCATCATATTTGCAAAACTAAAAAAGCACATACTACCATCTGGAATTACATATTTATGCATTTGTTTAATTGAAATTATCTCCTCAAGTAGAGTAGAAACTCCTTAAGAACAAGGCATGGCCAGGCGTGGTGGCTCACGCCTGTAATCCCAGCACTTTGGGAGGCCAAGGCGGGAGAATCATGAGGTCAGGAGATGGAGACCATCCTGGCTAGCACGGTGAAATCCTGTCTCTACTAAAAATGCCAAAAAAAAAAAAAAAAATTAGCCGGACGTGGTGGCAGGCGCCTGTGGTCCTAGCTACTGGGGAGGCTGAGGCAGGAGAATGGTGTGAACCCGGGAGGCAGAGCTTGCAGTGAGCCAAGATCGCGCCACTGCACTCCAGCCTGGGCAACAGGGCAAGACTCCATCTCAAAAAAAAAAAAAAAAAAAAAAAAAAAAAAAAAAAAAAAAAAAAAAAAGAACAAGGCGTTTGTCTGATTTATTTACTGCTATATCTTCAGCATCTAGCACAATGCCAGTCACACAGTAGATGCTTAGTAAGTATTTGTTTGAAAGAATAAAAGTAATATGTACGTAGACCTAGTGATTCACTTTTAAACACTACAACGTTGGTAGCTGCCAGAAAAGGAATGAAATTATCTACTGTGGATGGACACCACTCAATCATAAGTAAGTGTCAGAATCTGCTTTTAACCACTATTTTCTCATTGCCTATCTCCAACCTACCTGCCTCTGCAGCTACTTCTTCATTTGGACTGGTTCATCCTCAAAGTCCGTTGGTTAGAAGGGTACAGACCCTGTCTAAAATCAATTTTCAATCTAGTTATGAGGTAGTTTCTTCATTAACACTAATTCTGAAAAATATTTATACTGCTTTCCTTGTTCATATGATATGTGTAATCAGCTTTTGCTCTATCTCCCTCTCTTCCTCTTATAAAAACATTAAGACCACAGGTTCTTGTTTTTCCATTTCAATTCCACTATTTCTTTTTTTTCCTTTTCCAAAACTAAGAATGTCAGTATGTACTTTGAATATCTTTCTATTGAACTCATTCTTCTCTTTGTACCAGATATTCTTTCTTTTTATTTTTTAAACTTTTAAAATTCTTATTTTTTGTGAGTACAGATATTCTTTCTAATGTGAAGAATTCTGATACTGAGTCATAGGCATGATTTTGTCTTCTTTTCCCTTAATGTGCCTGATCCAGTGATTTAATTAAATTCCTGAATGTTCAAAAAATTGCTGTGAGTTTATCATATATATTTTTATTGTAAAAGGAGTAACATTTAAAAATGTTTACAAACTTTTTTTTCGAATATAGTGCCCTGGAAACCAATACAGCCCTCACAAAGTCCTGGAAGATCTGTTCATTTAAAAAAAAGTTTTAAAAGATAGAAAGAAAGAAGGAAGGAAAAAAGAAAGAAAACTTGAAGAACACATAACTCACATTACTGTAAATCTCAAACCTCTTACTTCAGCTACCAGAGCAAATGGAAACTACTGTTAGACCAGATTCAGAGTTGTCTATTTATTTCAACCAGTTTAGGACAATAATCTAAATTTACTGGGTGCTAGGATAGATTTAATTCCTTCATTCCTTCATTAATTCTCCAACTATTTACTGATTGATTTCTCTACACACAATACCATGCAAGATGCTATGGTGAATACAAGGACATTTAATGCAAGTTTAATTTCTGGTAATGTTCTAAAGTATAATTAAATACCCTTGTGGAAACAAGAGACATGTGAATTTAATTAAAGTTTGTTAGGCTTAGGGTGATTTACGTTTCAGAGGATCTTGTTCTCTGAAGTCCAGATTATATGATACTCTTATGAAACATGAGTTGTTGAAACACACACACATACACGATACACAAGTGTCAGATGAGTGCAAAATGGAAATGGTGCTTGTAGAATTCACTGTATCCTCATTCCAAAAACCCACTACTTTGAATTGGAAGGATATACTTTGGCCACTCATCAAATATTTGATTTAGTTTTGTTGAATGTCACTTAAATTTCCAAACAGTGTACTATATTCATTTATCCACTCATCAAACAAATTTTTATTGAGTGCTTTCCATGTGCCAGACCTTGTCCTTGGTGTTGGAGGTACAGCAGTGAACAAAAGCAGAAACAATTCCTGTTATCCTGGAGCTTACCTTTTAGCAGGGTGAGAGAAACAACAAATCAAATAAATAAATCAACAAGGAAAATATCAGATAGGGATGTGCTATGCAGTTACAAGTGAAATTGTCATGTTCCTTCACAGGCTAGGGGAGGAAATACGTAATACAACGACCTCACAAATTAACTCTTTTTGTCCCACCACTGTACAGAAAGGGAGAGTAGAACTAACAACTGGTTCCTTTTTCTCACTTTGCTCTACATCTTTACCATGAACAGACGCCATCCCCAATACCCAAACCCTTCATTTGAGGGATGTTTTTTTGGATTTGAAGGTTCATATAAATGTAGGCTGTTTTCCCCAGATTCCACTAACTAGATTGTACTGAGATTGCATCATCAGTATCCAAAGCTTGCTGTCTCTGCCAGACCCCACCTATTTCTTTTCTACATGACCAATAAAGGAAATTTACAGCTGTTATAGCCAATATAGCCAGTACAAGAGTTGAGATACCTTGAATTTGTCTAAGAATTCCAACGGGTGCTGACAGTTGCTGAAAAATTCATGCTGTTTGTCAGTGACCACTTCAATTAGCAGAGCTTAGAATCCACAGATGCAGGCCCCAAAGAAATCCACCAAGGTCTCTGAAACTGAAACTGTGTTTCAATCACAATTGTCACTACTGCCCTCTAGATATCGATGGGGTTGAAAATCTACTATGCTTGCTTTTGGTGATACTGAAATACAATGTGACATCCTGATGCTGGAGATCCATATCACTGCTCTTGCAGTTCCAGTCTAGCCTGGGTAGTGCAGTGAGATTCCCGCCTCCACAAAAAAAAAAAAAAAAAAAAAAAAAAAAAAAAAAAAATTAAACAATTAGCTGGGTGTGGTGGCAAATGGTTATAGTCACAGCTACTCAGGACACTGAATTGAGAGGATCACTTGAGCCCAGAAATTCAAGGTTACAGTGAGCTATGATCATGCCACTGCATTCCAACTTTGGCAACAGAGTGAGACTGTCTTTAAGCAAGGAGAAATAGCCAAGGCATCTCTCATCCCATGGCTATTTGAAATAAGACATTGGCTGCCCTATGGTTGTTCAGAGACCTTTTATAAACATTGTACAGCAACCAAACTAAGGTCTTATCTAACCTGAAGATTCTCTGATGACTGAACTCCTTGATTTCCATTGATAACAATACTTCTATTTTGGTCACAGCATATATTGAGGACTTAATGTGTTAAAAGAGCAGTTTTGGGCATTGGTTATGATTTGAAGTTCAGGAAGTGTAAGATAAATTTAAGAACACTCACTTAAGTTAAAATAGTGAGTCAGCCTCTAGACTGTGTTCTTATAAGAGAAAGGAAGCTGGGGTGTAGAGAAAAATCCATTAAATATGGAATGTTGTTTGTGGACATGTTCAGTTTCAACTGGCAACTTCTGATTACAAAGCCCCATGTGACATTTCCTTCACAGCCTAAACAAGCACATGGAAGATGGTGTTTCAGTAAATGTTAGTGTCCCAGGGCCTCTGGAATTGTTGGCAGCACAACAACAGGATGTGGGAGAGCCAGAGGATTAGGTATGAAGGAGACTAGGAAAGCAACGAGAGGGTTAACAACGCTCCCAGATGTTGCTGCATAGGAAGTCCCATGACCAAACCCACCAGGACTTTTTTTTTTTTTTTTTTTTTTTCTGACAAGGAAACCCTTGGTCTTCCTACAGCTCCAAAGCATTATGTGGTCAGGAGGCGCCAAATCCCTCCCCGCAAAGAGAAATAATAACTGTATTCCATGGCAGGGGAGGCAAGGACATTTTTCTTCCATTGCTCAGGAAGTGAGGTGAAGGCAGGAGTTTAATAAAGAAACAACCTTCCCAACAGGGAATGGAGCAGAATTTGTCCTGGATTCCTGCTGGTTCCTCATTCTGTCATCCTTGTCAGTGCCCAGCCCTGACTACATACATCAAGGGTAGGGAATTTTTTCTTGTGGCTATTGACCCACAGGGGAAAAAATCCAAGATCACCTGAGTAAAAAAGGATCTCTTTCTCTCTCAAGAGGAACAAATATAGGATTTTCTAGTCCTCTTGTTTTTAAGTTAAAAGGTTACATTTCACTTGCATATTGTCTTTTTAAGACCTTGTTCTATGTTGTAACCGATTAATGGAGGGTAGACAAAGAAAGACGGAGGAAGCAGAGAAGATGATATTAGAATATAGATTGGCTGAGAAGAAAAAGAGGCGGATATTCTCATGGTAACAAAGGCAAAAGGAAAAAAGACAGAGATGGAGACTGCCGGGAACACGTTGAAGGGACTCCTCTGAATGGTTTGGTGTGGTCACCAGCCTTTGAAAAGTTGATGAGCATTTTAGCGGTTTCAAAAAATCTGGCAAATGTAAATTCTCTTTTTTGCATTATGAGATCACATTTCTGCCTTCATTTTCAAATTTTAAAATAGGTTTTGAAAAGAAGCTTATATTTTATCAAGGATCAGAAAAGTTTTGCATGTGTGAAAAAGAATAAGTTGCCTGTTTCCTTTGGAATCTTAGAAGTGGTTTACATTTACTAACTAGGCTTGCAAAATCTTGTTCTTGTGAAAATCAATTACTTGATTACCTTATTAACCTTTTCTCTGTTTTTATTTACTTACTTGCTTTTTAGGTCTTGTTTTCTCTCTAGTTGGATTCTCATGAAGAAATAGTGAGACACCTAGATGAACTAAAACTTGGTGTAATTACATTTAAGTCCATGTAAGCAATTTTCATGACTGGATTCCATGAATTGAAAATCTCGTTCTGATCAGACCCAACTGGATTAGGTGACATTTATTGAACACTCAACAGTCTAGAGAGTGGTTAGTGTCTTCTTGGTACCACATCTATCATTAAGTTCACTGCCCCATTAGTGGCACTTGTCAGTGTAGCATATATCTCTGTAATTTGGCATTCCCCAGGGTTACAGAATTGAGAAGATTAAAAAGTGGCAATCTAATCAAATATTGCTCCTTTTCTTTTCTTTGTCTTCTTAAACCATCTACAAACACAATTGGCTATCATATTTAGAAGATGAGTACACATAAAAACATAATAAAGAACATGAATTTTAAGATACAAAATAGACCAGGCGCGGTGGCTCATGCCTGTGATCCCAGCACTTTGGGAGGCTAAGGCAGGCAGATAACCTGAGGTCAGGAGTTCGAGGCCAGCGTGGTCAACATGGTAAAACCCCGTCTCTATTAAAAACACAAAAAGTTAGCCAGGTGTGGTGGCAGGCACCCGTAGTCCCAGCTACTTGGGAGGCTGAAGCAGGAGAATCACTTGAACCCAGGAGGCGGAGGCTGCAGTGAGCCCAGATTGTACCACTGCACTCCAACCTGGGCAGCGAAGTGAAACTCCATCACAAAATAATAATAATAATAATAATAATAATAGTAATAATAATAAATAGGTAAAAATGGATGCCTTTTCTTAAGTCTCAGATGTTGAATGAATTCTGCCCTGGATTCCTTTCCCTGGCTTAGCAACAGCCGCCTTAAAACTTACCTTGATCTTAAACTCAGTATAACTTCAGAGTGCCGCCACTGTTAATCTAATCACTAGTGTTCCTATTTACACAGATAAACCAACTTCCTTGTTTTTTCCTCCTCATAGGACATCAAAACCTTGTAAATATCCACTTCATCTCACTTAGGATGTCATCTCTTCAATTGCTAGCTAGCGCTATTCTTTCCGTTGGCTACCATGTACCCATTTAGGGCCCTTTGCTTTTATGCTGTCATCATATTTCCTCTTAACTCTTCTCTGTCTCCAAAGACTCACAGGAATTTTTAGAGAAAGACCTAGTTTACTGTTCTGCACTACATAAAAATTTAAAAGTTATCTCTGTTACCAAAAAACGTGAGAAACTTTAAAAATCTTATCCTTTTTGTTTTGTTTATAAAGCTTTTAAATTATTCGCACACACCAAAATACTTTAAAACATTGTTTCTGCTTAATATCTTTACAAAGGACATATTCTGCTTATTAGGGCTTGCCCCACTGGTTGGATTAGTTAATTTAAAACATGGATTTAATGTTTATCGTATAATTTTTGCTAGTTCATTCTTCCCTTCAATCCTTTATCTTTATTCTGCTGCTGCTTAACAACACACATTGTGCAACTTCGATGACCTCTCTAAGGAGTCAGAATAAACATTAGCAATAATCTATCTTTTGATCTTCTGCACTGATGAGTATGTGCAGACAAGAACTCTTTCCCAATATTAATATCAGTTTCTACTCAGAAGAGAGTCAATGTTTGCAGAGATCATATATTTTATTTCGCCTAAAACTTAATGTAAGCATCATAAATGCCTTTGCTTCAAAGAAAACTTCTAAGTCTGGGGGCAAGGACATTTTCACTTCAATTGCAAACATGAAGGGGAATCCCCTGTCTGGTCTTCTATCTCAAACCCATCCTTCCCAACCCCATCTCATTTATTCAACAAGGTGAACATCCCCCCAAAATTTGCTACCCTTCAAATCTTCATCTTTGTGAAGAAGAAATAAGGACCAATTAATCCCTTTTTAAGTTGTTGTTGTTGTTGTTAAATAGACATGTAACTGCCTATATCTCACACATTTTTTAGTTGCAAGTACTTTGAAATGGAATATACATTTTTTATTGCTTTTTAATTGGACTTGGAAAGCCATATCTCAAGGTGCTGATGATTTTCTTTTCATGAAATCTTTTCAAAACTTAGTTGTCAAAAGAAGAATGATGAGAAGCAGAAGAAGTAGTCAGAAGAAGAAAAAGATAAGGAAGAGAATGATGTGGAAGGAGCAGGAGAAGACATCTATCTATTATCTATCTATCTGTCTATCTATCTATCTATCTATCTATCAATTATCTATTCATTTATCTATCTATCGACATCCAGGAAAATGGTTGTCACTTTTTTTGATGCTAAGCTTTGGTGTGTGTGTGTGGTTTTTTTAAACCCTATTTTAATTTTTGTTTTCAAATTTCTGAAAAAATGACCATAATGAAAAACAGTGTTATTTGCATTACTGTGTAATAAAGAGTGAGGAGTGGAACTTAGGAAAGGAAAAGCATGGAGCCTTCATGTTTTGATATATAATTGATATACAATAAACTGCACGTAATCAAAATGTATAATCTGATAAGTTTTGGCATATGCATATGCCCATCACGATAATCAAGATAATATTTATTATCTTTCACCCCCAAAAGTTTCTTCATGAGCCTTTGTAATCCCTCCTCCTGCTCTGCCTCAGGCAATCGTTCTGCTTGCTGTCACTTTTGATTAGCTTGCATTTTCAAAACTTTTATATGAACGAGACCATGCAGTCGTTCATTAAACAAATTTGCAAGAATAAAACAAAGAGTCACATTAAAAGGTGGGCAAATGACATGAACAGATACTGTTCAAAAGAAGACATACTTGCAACCAACAAGCATATGAAAAAAAGCTCAATATCACTAATCATTAGAGAAATGAAAATCAAAACCACAATGAGATATGATCTCTCACCAGTCAGAATGGCTATTATTAAAAACTAAAAATATAGCAGATGCTGGCAAGGTTGCAGAGAAAAGAGAATGCTTATACACTGTTGGTGGGAAGGTAAATTAGCTCAACCATTGTGGAAAGCAGTGTGGCAATTCCTCAAAGATCTAAAAACAGAAGTACCATTTGACCCAGCAATCCCATTACCGGGTATGTGCCCAGAGGAATATAAATCATTTTACCAAAAAGACACATGCATGTGTATGTTCATTGCAGCACTATTCACAATAGCAAAGACATGGAATCAACCTAAATGCCCAATCAATGACAGATTAGATAAAGAAAACGTGGTACATAGACACTATGAAATATTACGCAACCATCAAAAAAGAATGAGATCATGTCTTTTGCAGGAATATGGATGGAGCTGGAGGTCATTATCCTTAGCAAACTAATACAGGAACAGAAAACCAAATACCACATGTTCTCACTCACAAGTGGGAGCTAAATGATGAGAACTCATGGACACAAAGAAGGGAGCTGTGGCCTACTTGAGGGTGGCGTGTGGCAGGAGGGAGAGGAGTAGAAAAAAATAACTACTGGATACTAGGCTTAGTACCTGGGTGACAAAATAATCTGTATAACAAACACTCATGACACAAGTTTACCCATATAACAAACTGCACATGTACCCCTGAACCTAAAATAAAAGTAAAAAAAGACTTTTATATAAATTGAACCATGCAGTGTGTACGTTCATTTGTCTGCTTCTTTCACTTGGCATACATTTTTATTTGAGATTATCTAAACTGCAGCATGTATCAATAACTACTTCTTTTTGTTGCTGAGTAGTCTTCCACTAAACTTGTTTATCCATTTACCTCACGATGGAGGTTTGGGTTGTTTCTTGATTTTGGATATAAAAATAAAGCTGCTATGAACATTCTTTTTTTTTTTTTTTTGAGATAAGGTCTTGCTCTGTCGCACAGGCTGGAGTGCAGTGGCATGATCATGACTCACAGCAACCTTGAACTCCTGGGCTCAAGGGATCCTCCCACCTTGACCTCTTGAGTAGCTAGGACTACAGGTACATGCCACCATGCTTGGCTAATTTTATTTTTCCAATTAAAAAAAAAAATCTGTAGAGATGGAGTCTAACCATATTGCCCAGAGTGGTGAACATTCTTATAGAAGTGTTTGTGTGGAAATGTGCTTTGACTTCTGTCGGGTAAATATCTAGAAGTGTAATGATTAAGTCATATGATAAGTGCAGATTTGACTTTAAAAGTAACTGTCAAAACATTTTCCAAAGTAGCGGTACCTTTTTAAATCCCAACTGACAGTACATAATAATTCCAGTTCTCCCACACTTTCATCAACACTTGATATGGTCAGTCTTTTAATTTGAACTGTCCCAGTAGGTTTGATTTGGTATCTTATTGTGGTTTTAATTTGCATTGTCCTAATGACCAATGAGATTGTTCATCTTTTCATGTGCTTATTTTCCATGTATATACCTTTTTTGGTGACATAGTTTGTTCAAACGCTTTCGCCATTTTTATTGTTTCTTTTTGTTTTATTATTTTGTTTTGTGAGTTATTTATATATTCTGGATATAAGTCTTTTATTTGGATGCAAGTGTTTTGTATGGCTTGCAAATGTTTTCCCTCTAGCCTATCGCTTGTCTTTTCATTCTCATCACAGTGTCTTTCAAAAGCAGTTTTTGTGTTTGATAAAGTCCAATTTATCAGTATTTTATGGATTGTGCTTTTGGCATTGTAGCAGAGAAATATCTTACTCCTTAAAGTTTTTTATCTTTTTATTTGGAAACCATTTAAAATGTGCAGAAATGTTGGAAAAATAAGAATAGTATAAGGTACACCTGTATAACCTTTATCTAGCCTCATTTCTTGCTATCATTTAATTCATTTGTTTCATCAGTTACTTCTCTCTCATCCATCTCCCTTTCATCTCCTCTTTTTCTGAACTACTTGAGAACTGTTTTTCTGAATTATTTTATTTATTTTTAGAAACAAGTTCTCCCTCCGTCATCCAGGGTGAAGTGCAGTTGCACGATCATGGCTCACTGCAGCCTGGAACTCCTGAGCTCGAGGGATCCTCCTGCCTCAGTGTCCAGAGTAGCTAGGACTACAGCATTTTTCTGAACTATTTGAGGTAAATTACATATATCACGTGTCTTTAACTGTAAATACTTCAGTGTACACTTTGTAAGAATAACTTCTTTATGGAAGTTATGAACTTCATAAATTTACATTGATATACTAGTTTTTTCTAATCCACTATCTGTATATTCATATCATACCTTTTATAGTTGGCCTAATAATGTCCTTTGTAGCATTTTTCCCTCCAGTACAGAATTTAGTCTGGGGCCAAGTATTACATTTAGTTGTCATGTTTTTTTAACCTCTTTTAATCTGAAACATCCCATAAAGTTTCTTTCTTTTTCATAATGTTGATATTTTCAATGTCCCTTTTGGAAGGTTTATCTGATATTTCTTCGTGATTAGAGTCAAGGTGTGATTTCCAAGTATAGGTTATACAGTAATGATCTTCTCAGGGAATCACATCTGAAGACACACACGGTGTATGTGATCCTCATTCGTGATGTTAATTTTGATCACCTGGTCAAATAATTGTCCAATTTCTCCATTGCATAAGTACTGTCTTTCCACTTGCAACTAATAAGCAATCTGTGAGATTGCTTTAATTCCATGTATGCATCCCCTTCATCAACATTTCTACCTAGATTTTATATCTACTGATTTTTATTTTATCCAGTCTTTATTTTGATGCTTACGAAATACTGACTTTTTAACTCTAGCACTTCGTGCACACTTACTAGTCAGCATTCAGCGTTTTACTATAAGCAAACATTTCTCCACAGTTATTTATTTTTTATTGATATGAGCTCATGATTTTCTACATTTTTCCAAAAGTATTTATAATTATTACTTTATTATTTTAATACTGAAATTGTCTGAGATTTGGCCAATGGGAGCTCCTCCAAACTGGTTCTTCTGTGCTTGTGACATGCCCCAATATTTTTTGAGCAGTTCATGGCTTTCTGATATGACAAGATACTCTAGGCTTATCTTGTACCTTCCCTGGCCTAGCCCTGAAATCAGCCAGTTATCTGTGTTACCCTAGTTTCTTTAGGTGAAGAATGGTGTAGGCTACCAAAGTCTAGGCACAGCCCTTTAAAATTTTCCAGTATTCATTATTTTGAAAATCATTTGATTATAAATGCTAAGTCTAACATACCTACTTGTAGAGTTACTAGTCTAATGCTATTGTATAGTTTTTAATCACATATTATATGTTATACTTTTCATAGGTTTTCTAAAGTAATGCCATCAGTAAAAACAGACACATAGACCAATGGAATGAAAGAGAGCCCAGAAATAAACCCACACATTTACAACCAACTGATTTTCAACAAAGGCACTAAGAACACATAATAGGGAAAGGCCAAACTCTTCAATAAATAGTTCTAGGAAAACTGGATATCCATATGCAAAAGAATGAATCTAGACCACTATCTCTCACCATATACAAAAATCAATAATTGATTAAATACTTAAATGTAAGACCCCAAACTATGAAACTACTAGAAGAAAACATAGGGAATATGCTCCATGAAATTGGATTGGGCAAGGTTTTTTTTGACTATGACTTCAAAAGTGCAGGTAACCAAGGCAAAAATGGACAATTGGGATTATATCAAATAAAAAACCTCTGCACAGCAAAGGAAATACTCAATAAAGTGAAGAGACAACCTACAGAATGGGAGAAAATATTTGCAAACTACACATCTGACAAGGGATTAATAAGGGATTAATAACCAGAATATATAAGGAACTCAAACCACTCAATAGGAAAACACTAAATAATCTGATATAAAAATGGGCCAAAGACCTGGGTAGGCATTTATCAAAAGAAGACATACAAATGGCCAACAGATATATTTTAAAAAGTTCAACATCACTCTGATGATCATCAGTCATCATAGAGATGCAAACCAAAACCATGAGGTAACACCTCACCGCTATTAGAATGGGTAGTATAAAAATGATTAAAAATCACAAATTCTGGTGACAATGTGGAGAAAGGGAACTTTTATACACTGCTGATGGGAATGTAAACTAGTACAGCTACTGTGGAAAACAGATGGAAGTTCCCTAAAAAAGTGAAAATAGGACTACCGTAGGATTCAGCAATCCCACTGCTGGGCATATATCTGAAAGAAATGAAACGAGTATGTTGAAGAGAAATCTGCACACCCATGTTTGTGGCAGCACTATTCACATTAGTCAAGATAGGGAATCAACATAAATGTCAGTCTACCGATGAATAAAGAAAATGTGATGTCTGTGTGTGTATATATACACACACACACACACATATATATGTATATATATTCATATATATGAATATATATAAATATATATATGATTGCTCTCTCTTTCCCTCTCTCTCTCTATATATATGTGTATATATATGGAACACTATTATATATTATATATACTATTGTATATAGAATAAATATATATACATACTATATATTATATATATTATTATATATGAATAAACATATAATTGTGTGTATATGTATGTAAGTATATATATATACACACACACACACATATGGAATACTTTTCGGCCATGAAACAGTATGAAATCCTGTCATTGCAACAACATGGATGAGCCTGAAGGACATTATGTTAAGTAAAATAAACCGAGCACAGGACAACAAACACTGCATAATCTCATTCATATGTGGAATCTAAAAAAGTTAATTTCACAGAAGTAGAGAGTAGGATAGTGGTTATCAGTGGTTGGGAAGAATAAGGGGTTGGGGGGCACTGGGAAGGTTAGTCAATGGGTACAAAGTTACCTTTAGACAGGAGGAATAAGTTTTGGTGTTCTATTACAGAATAAGGTGACTGTAACAATGCCATGTAAATTTCAAGATAGCTAGAAGAGAAGATTTTCAATGTTGTCAACACAAAGAAATAAAGTTTAAAGTGATGGATATGGTAATTACTCCGATTTGATAATTATACCATGGGTATATGCATCGAAACATCACATTGCATGCAATAAATATATATATTGCATGCAATAAACATACACAATTGTTATGTGATAATCATAAATAAAATAAAAATAATTCCATCAGCCTCAATTGACTGCAATGTGATCTGCACACGATCTTGGAAAGAGAGCTGCAAGAACCCTTTATGATTAGCCATTCAATCACCTCACTTTACACATGACAAGACTGAAGCCCAGACAAGGTGAGATTGTTATTTAAGATAATAAAATCCAATGACGGATGTCATCTGATTTCTGTCCAGTACTCTTTTAATGATAGTATGCTACCTGCTACATTTTCCTCCATGAACAAAGTCATAAAAATACAGTATTTTATTTTATTTTATTATTATTATTTTTTGAGATGGACTCTCACTCTGTCTCCCAGGTTGGAGTGCAGTGGTACAACCTCGACTCACTGCAACCTCCACCTCCTATGTTCAAGCAATTCTCCTGCCTCAGCATCCCCAGTAGCTGGGATTACAGGCACCAGTCATCATGCCCTGCTAATTTTTGTATTTTTAGTAGAGATGGGGCTTCACCATATTGGTCAGGCTGATCTCGAACTCCTGACCTCAGGTGATCATCCGCCTTGGCCTCCCTAAGTGCTGAAGATTTGTATGAGGATTATCAGAAATGTTGGCCGGGCACAGTGGCTCATGCCTGTAATCTCAGCACTTAGGGAGGCCAAGGCGGATGATCACCTGAGGTCAGGAGTGCTGAGCCACCTCATCCGGCCTAATACAGTATTTTAAAATCAGAATACTTGAATAAACAAAAATCCCTATGAATTCTAAAGCACCTCAAGGACCATCAGAGTAATTAATAGCTACACACTTTATTTTTCATCTGGGTGTAGCTGTCCACCAAGGGGTCAGTATTGAGCACTGTTTCTTTAATAGCATTATTAATGATCCTGAAGAGAAGGAGGACAGCAATTTGTCAGCTATGCAACCTTTAGAAAACGTAAGTCCAGGGGAGGGGGGAGGGATAGCATTAGGAGATATACCTAATGTAATTGACAAGTTAATGGGTGCAGCACACTAACATGACACATGTATACATATGTAACAAACTTGCACGTTGTGCACATGTACTCTAGAACTTAAAGTATAATAATAATAATAATAATAATAAAAGAAAGCATAAGTCCAGAGCCAGAAGTTTAATTAGCTAAACCCCACAGTGGTCTGTCAACTACTTTTGCCTCCATTTACCAAACAAGGTTACAGTAACTCAGGGAGTGTAAGCAACTTGTTCAAGATCAAAATGTGAAATAACAATAAATATCATTTGATGTGAGCTTTGGTGTCTCTATATCCTCATCCCTTGAACTGGCTCCCTACTGTTCACCTCTGCAACATGAGGCTGGGTGGCATAGGCCATCTTTGAAAGGACTGTACATATTGGCTTGGGGAGAAGAAGCAGTAAAATGAAAAACCGAGTCAAGGCCTTTGACTGACACAAATGTTTCAGGCTGGCAGGGAGCCTGCAATGAAGGAGTTAGTTATTAAGTGCTGCAACATTAGCTTGTGGAATGGGAAGTACAAGCCTGTGGAATCTCCTTTGCAGGAGGTGTTTAGGATAGGTTACAAAACCCTCTCTCTGGAGTGACTTAAGTGAAATTTACTTGGAATCAAGGATTGGTTCTCCTAAACAATGAATTATACAGCTCTTTATGGGTGGGAGGGTGGCTTGAGGTTACAGAAGTTGCCTAAAATTATATGCCCAATAAATATTGTCTGTTGATTGAATAAATAATGCATCTCTCACACATGTGTACTCTTTTTAAGTGTGTCTAGATGTTGTGATTGATACAACGATACTGAATTCATGGTAATTTTGTGTCAGTTGTGCATTTTCTCATTCAATGCACAGCAAAAGTCTAAAATGTTGTTATGGAGTGTCCAAGCATTTCTTATACTTGTACTCTACAAGGCCAGTGTTGTCTGGACGATATAATCACCAAAGTTTTCTTAGGCAAAAGAAGATTCTCTAACTCAGAAATTGTGTTATTTGGGGCTCTTCAAGACCAGAAAGACAAAACAAATTAGAGAGAGTTCTGAAAAGTGTAATGGCATGATTAAATAAGAGATGGATTAGAGACTTCTTCTAAAGAAAATGGAAATAGACATGAGTTTGTATAAGCACTAGCGGGGGAATAAACAGAGAGCACACGACAGAAAGCATCATGATTACCTGGGAGATGTAAATGCCATGAATACAAAAGTATTACTTTGCTGTATATGAACTTTGAGTAGGCTATCTGGGATTAAAGTAAGGAAGAACAGGAAGTTTGCATTTCCCACAAGTACTTCCTATTTCATGGTGATCATGATACAATGAAATCCAGAATAGAAAAGCAAAGAAATAAATCCATTGTTCACTCAATATTTGGAAAGGAGAGCCATGGAAAAACTGTGGACATAAAAAAACTAAAAAGTTTATATTTTCAATAATTTACAGGATTTCCGAAAACTATTTTAAAACAACTTATTGGAAACGCAGTACAAATATATGCAAGAGTTCAAAATTATCACATGCTTGAAAAAGAAAGTCCTATATGGCTTGATGGTTTGTGAGAGACTGCCAAGTTTTTTAAATTATTATAAAATATACATAACATAAAATTTACCATCTCAACTATTTTTCAGTTTATTCAGTAGTTTTAAACATATTCCCATTGTTGTGAAATAAACCTCCAGAACTTTTTCATCTTGCACATCTTAAATTGTACTTATTAAACAACAATTCTCCTTTTTCGCCTTCCCCCACCTCTTGATAACCACCATTTAACTTTCTGTTTCTATGAATTTGACTACTTTAAATAGTCATGTAAGTGGAATCATACAGCATTTGGCTTTTTGTAATTGGCTTATTTCACCTAGCATAATGTCCTCAAGGTTTAACCATGTAGTAGCATGTGACAGGATTTCCTCCCTTTTAAAGGCTGAATAATATTCCACTGTATATCCATTCATCCCTCGATAGACATTTGGGTTACTTCCTCCTCTTAGCTATCTTGAATTGTGCCTGTTAGTTTGTGTTTTTTTTTTTTAACTACATTTTTCATCTGAGACATAATTCATTTATATAAACTCATATAATGTTTGCTGTTCCTTCCAAATTCAAAGTATAGAGGATCGACTGTTTAAAGCTGGTCTTTTCCCCTCTCAAGCAAAGAAGCCAGAAAACGTGTCTCACACCAACAGATAAACAAAACATATGCAAAAAGAACCTTGAATACTTGAACATTTTATCACCAAACAGCAGCAGATCCACTAGTCATTTGTTAAACTACATGGTTTTATGGTAATATTAAAACCCCTTGCCTTATAAAGACAGAGGGACTGATGCTCAAATATGACAGATTTTAAAATACATATTTTCTGCAAATTCTTTATTATACAACTCTTTTTTTTTTTCCCCAAAACAATAGGATAATGTAGCCTAGATGGCATTCGGGTCATTTGGCAATTGCTTTCTCCTAAAACAGTGGTTGCCAAGCTTGGTCAAAAATCAGAATCTGCTAAACACCCTAAGAATCTGTATTCTTGATTCTCATTCATGGCTACTAAAATAAAAAACTTCAGGGATTGTGTGTTAGTCCGTTTTGCATTGCTATAAAGAAATACTTGAGATTGGGCCACTTATAATGAAAAGAAGTTTATTTTGGCTCACAGATGTGCAAGCTGTGCAAACATGGCACCAGTATCTGCTTGGCTTCTAGTGAGACCTCACGAAGCTTACAATGGTGGTGGAAGGCAAAGGGGGAGCTGGCATGTCACATGGCAAGAGGGAGCAAGAAAAGGAGGAGGAGACGCCGGCTCCCTTCAACAACCAGCTCTCCTGTGAACTCATAGAGTGAGAACTCACTCATTACCATGAGGAGGACACCAAGCCATTAACAAGGCATAAGTCCTCATGACCTAGTCACCTCCTACTGGGCCCCACCTTCAACATTGAGGATCACATTCTCACACGAGATGCGGAGGGGACAAATATCCCGACCCATAACAATTGGGAACCACTACTTCAATTTCATCAACGAGCTCTGACTAGAATGTAGAATGTATCATGCAATTCATCAAGCTATCTGCTTGTTATCTAGGACTCTAAAGCCTTTCCTAGAAGCCTCTGACTTCTTTAATAGCCATGGATATAGCTATTCTATTTCACCATTACTTGAATGTGTTTCTGTCAGCATTCCACTCCACTCTTAAAAGCCTTCTAAATCCGCTGCCCACTGCTCTCCATAGCCATCAGCAACTTATGTTACTATCCCTAATGCGATACCCTCTGTTTCCTTCTCTGAATCAGAGCCTGTGGGATTCTCAAAGTGACAATTAATCAAACTGTTAAATTACTCATTGAGATGTACTAACATGTCACCCCTCAGCTCCTAAGAGACATGTTCTTTTTGTCAGAGGCTTCCAATGACCATGTCATTGCCTTTAGAATTACTTCCCTTTGCTCTCAAAACCTGTACCATTTTTGCTGCCTCATCTGGGAAATATACGCTAGCATCGATTAAAAAGAGGCAGGAAGAAAAAGATTTAATATTGTTCTCATTATGCTTTAAATAAGCAAATCCCTGACCTATACTCATCCATACCCAGCTACAGATGTTCTCTAAATTGTCACATGTTTTTCCTTTCTCCCTCCGTTCCCTAAATGTTCTCAAACTAACAGGACATTAAATGAGA
This sequence comes from Papio anubis, assembly GCF_008728515.1. NCBI lineage: Eukaryota > Metazoa > Chordata > Mammalia > Primates > Cercopithecidae > Papio > Papio anubis. The sequence goes on from NC_044996.1 coordinate 22,134,780, forward strand.
AAATGCTTCTCCATAAAATTTGCTTAATTTACTATTTGTCTCCCTCCACACAGCATCCTTCTCATCATCTGTAGTGTGCAATCAATCACATACCCCTGGGAATGTTGTTCATTGGTCATTTACATGATTAAAGAATGGAGAAAATGAGACACTTAAAAGAATAGAGGTGTTTTAATAACCTCCAATTTGAATCTCTTCTCACTACCTACCCTCTACTGACAATATAGCAAATCTCGCCACTTTCACTCTCTCTCTAAAAGGAGGTTTCAGATTTACCCTTATGCAATGCAGTCTTTTATTTATTAAGGATGCCAAAAATATGCCAGGCTTTTAAGCCCTATGGGAAACCTTATTCTGGCTGCAACAGGAAGATTACCATGGATACATCTCTGCTCCACTGGATGATCAGCAACAGCTGTTGAGCCAAGCTTGGGAGCCCTCTCAGTCTGCTTATCACACAAATTATATCAGGTGAAACCATAAACGCCACATCGCTTAGTGACATTAGAATCGGATATCTTCCAGCAACTTTGCCTGAAAGCAAAAAGTAGTCAACAGTTTCCAGGATCTCTCATACTTATTTGAAATGTCCTGACCTTTAGTGACTACCTTTACTATCCGATAGATGAATGGAATTCCTCTGTAATTGACCTCCACCTGCAAATTTACCCCAAACCCTGAGTTGAGCAGGTGGGGGAGAGCGAGAAGTTGGGAGGAACCACTTTCAGGGGACAGCTTGGAGTTCTTGCTTCTTTCATATTATATGACGCAAATATAGTGGTCCCCCTTATCCATGAGGGGTACATTCCAAGACCCCTAGAGGATGGCGGAAACTCTAGATGATACCAAATCTCATACACACACACACACACACACACACACACACACACACACACACATATACACAAATACATATACATACATATATATATATGTACACATACACACACTCACCTTTTTAGATAAAAGAAGCACTGAAGCACTTCATGCCTGCTTTGGCACATTCAAATTCTCAGCTTAACTACTTTTATGCTTTGGGGCCATTCTTAAGTAAACTAAGGGTTCTTTGAGCCCAAGCACTGCAATACTACGACAGTCAATCTGGTAACTGAGAGGGTTACTACGTGACTACCAGGCAGGTAATGTAGACAGCATGCATATACTAGACAAAGGGATGATTCCTGTCCTAGGTGGGACAGGGCAGAACGGGCAAGATTTCATCATGCTACTCAGAGCAGTGAGCAATTTAAAACTTATGAATTGTTTATTTCTGGAATTTTCTACTTAATATTTTCAGACCATAGTGGAACACAGGTAACTGAAACTGCAGAAAGCAGAACTTCAGATAAGGTGGGTGGGGACTACTGTATACATTGAGCTTTGCGAGAGTGCCTGACTTGGTCTACAATTGTTGTGACCCACTTGCTTTCTAAAAGAATAGTGGGCCTTACAGAAGCTGAAGTGAGCTGACAGCCAGAAAAGAAGCAAGAGATCTTGCACGCCCTATGAGAGTTTAGTAGGCAATCAATTATGGCTACATAACTTGCACAGAGAGTGCCAACCTCACCATTTCTGCTGTGCTTTGAGCAGCCTGAGCTCTACTCCAAGTGAAAGTTTCTTCCCTTGATAAGGAGAAAAGTGGCACTAGGAAGCAAAAAGTAATGGAGTTCATTTCAGAAATGCCAAATGAGTAAGACCCTACTGCAGAGTCAAAACGAACTCTTACTGCCTACAGAGTCTGGTCTCAGGCTTGATGCAAAAGTGGAGTCTGGATACTTTTCCAAGAAGTCAAAAAAGGGAAAAAATTACTATTTTCTTGTAGTAGTGTCTCCATGGAAGGTGTTCCTTCATAACATCATTGGATAATTTCAGTTACCTTAAAACAAGTCTTCCAGATAATGCTTTACATGTATAGTTTTGTACCATGCACTTCTTTAAATAAGAACAACGTTTTTTAAAGTTTCAGTGATATTGAGATACATGATTGAGCAGTGTTTGTGTAGAAAGCCCAAAGAATAGAAAAGAAATGCATAAAATGAAATTCTAAACAAACAAATCTATAAAGATGAAGGTTAATGAAGAATAACATTAGCAGGAAAATCAAGAACACTCCATTTTTTCTACGATGCAATCAAAGTCTTCCCCACGTAAATATACCAACGCTGACAAACCTGTGAGTTTCAAGAGCTCCTAATGAGAGAATTAACACAATCTGAAAAAAGACAATCTGTTATATGAAAAATTTAGCAGATCCTCAATCCAATTACTGGATAATTGCTGAAAATCAGCTCAAACCTTTGGACTGTAACAACCAGAGTAAATAAAACTATGAATGAAGATAAGATTGGCTTGAAAAGAAGTTCCTAGGTTAAGAGTTTGAGAAGTAGCTCTAAAATTTGAGTTTTAAAAACCATAATCATAAATGAAATAAGGGTCTCATATATTTCTTGATTAGGAGAACAAACAGTAAAAAAGCATATATGCATTCTAATATCCAACTGGGTAGCACAAATCTTGCAATTAGGAGGAAGAGAAGCCCCAATGAGAGTAAACACCTACTGCACGGGGGCTTTGTCATCAAAGCTCAATGTACACCCAAGGGATATTTTGACAAGATTTCTCAACAAAGGATCAAAGACAAAATATGAAAGGAAGCACAGCCTTAGAAGATTCATACAATATCAAAATATTCCTCTATTTCAAGGTATGGCATAAGAGACATTAAAAAAAGGACAGGAGATAAAAGAGATAAAAGTCTTGATCATTGGAAAATACTGAACACCATCAGACTGTGGACTCAACAGAAAGCTGATATATTATCTATGAAGTTTTCCATATTGGGATTCTATAAAGCTAGAATCAGGGCTAGTTTTACTGGTGTGTGACCTGTGCAGTTACTCAGGGCCCCACACATAGAAGGATCCTGCACTTAGTTTAAAGCTCTGCTGGTGCCATCTTGAGATTTTTAATAATTTTAGAACAAAAGATCCCATATTTTCATTTTTCCCTGAGCTCACCAAATTATATAGCCAGTCCTAGCTAAAAACTCACACTCAAGGAAGTTTTGAGAATAGAGAAAAAGGAGCAAAGGAGAAAAACATGGTCTGATTAAAACAGAGACAAACTAGAAGTTGCCATTATTTCTATGTTCTAATTTTGTAATACTTCTTGCAACTACTAGCCCATGCATTAGAAAAATTAACCCACATTAAGGATGTTACTTGGAGATTTCCCCATTCTTTCACCATTAGGAGTTTATTTTTCTTAAGGTGAATTTTCTTTTTTTTTTTTGAAATGATTCACTTTTCAAAATCTGGTTTCTAGTATTTTTGGTTTTGAAAATATATTTACAACCAAAGGCCTGTGAAATCTTTTATTAAATGATATTTGAGGATTCAAAATCCACACCAGGAATGGAAATGATGGAAGCTATTCTACGACAATTGAAGAATATCTAAAGGAAGAACCTAATGTGGTTGTGTTACAAGGAATACATAAAAATTTGTCCTTTCAGCCACTACTGAATTATAAATAGCTGAAGCATCAACTTATTGCTTCGGGGATCTCAAAAGCAAGAGGTGCTGCCACTCTAATTGCTTAAAAATTCCCATTTGATGTCCAAGGGCTTGAAACAGAGCCTGACGGGTAATTTTATCTTAGCTAAAGGCAATCAACTCAACAAATCATTAACAAAATATTAGCTTTAAATGCTGTGTGCCCACAAAGGGCATTTTATAGCTCAATCCTTTGAAAAATTACATAAAAATTGGTGAAGAGAGATGTATAACTAGGAGACTCTTTAATGTCCTATTGAAAGCAAAGATGGATCCAACTTCCTTGTCTGTCACTACTATGGAAGCAAGCCACCAGGGATTCAGATGTTGCAGTCTCAGCTGCAGAGTGTACAGGAGAGTATATGTTTTAAATTTGACCAGCAAAATAAAATTACTCAAGGTTGTATTATAACTTTCTCAGTGTTAGCATGTTTGTGTTAGCTGAGATAGGAACAATAATTCTGGTCAATATTGCCCAGGTCCCTTACAAACTTTCTGGAAACAAAAACATGGGAGGGCTTAGAATGCAAGTATTACAACTTCCTTTTGTGAGGTGACATGGTAGTAGTGAAGCTATCAGCAACTATTACTTCCTATCTTCACCCTAATTTTTCACGTGAATTACCATGTGATATTAAGATGTATTTAATGTAACAGTTGAAATGATCTGCACTATTGTTGCCTCCAAGCTTGTAGAGCTCTGAGAAAAGAAAATCTTTTTTTTTTTTTTTTTTTTTTTTTTTTCTGGCTGAGGAGCAGGTATTACCTGGAGAGAGAGAACCCTAGAAGGACTTCCCTTTAATTCTCAATAATAGCAGTAATGTTGGCTGATATGTATTTAGTGATTAACCTATGTCAAATACTTTGTATTCACTATCTATTTTAACCTTTGAGACCTGACTTTACAGATGAGGAAACTAAGACTCACCGAAGACACACCAAGAAAAAGTGGCAGAGCAGGATTTGAGAGCAAGTCTGTTTGACTCCCGAGTCAGTCTTTTCCATTACCAGACTGTTTAAAACACTCTGTTCCATTGTCTCTCAGCAAATGACTAGAGATACTGTGAGCAGAAAGATAGGGGTATATTTCATATTTGGCAGCTAGGACCCAACATAATTAAGTTTGGAATGTTCACTTAAAATGTCTATGGATTTTGTCACTTCTCTGCTCAAAACTTTTAATTGTCCAGCAAAACAAATTTCTTACCTGGAATTCAAAGCCTGATATGATCTAGCCCCACTCACACTTCTACACTTAACTTCTTCCTACCTATTTCACACATTTACTGATTCGACAATTCATTGAACAAAAAAAGCAATAGGATCTTGTATCAGTTAGCTCAGGGTGCCATAACAATATACCATAGACTGGGCGGTTTAAACAACAGGAATTCATTTCTCACAGTTCTGTAGGCTGGTAATTCCAAGACCAAGGTACCAGCCAATTCTGTTCCCTGGTGAGGGCCCTCTTTCTGGTTTGCAGTCAGCTGCCTTCTTGCTATGTCCTCACATGGTGAAGAGAGGGAGAGAGAATGAGGAAGTAAGCTCTCTGGGGTCTCTTCTTACAAGGGCACTAATCCCATCAGTCCAGAACCTCACTCTCATGACCTCATCTAATCCTAATTACCTCCCAAAGGCCCCACTTCCAAATACCAAACGTTGAGGATTAGGGCGCAGTGGCTCACGCTTGTAGTCCTAATACTTTGAGAGGCCGAGGCGGGAGGATTGCTTCAGTCCAGGATTTCAAGACCAGCCATAACATAGTGAGATCCCTGTATCTACAAAAAATTTAGAAATTAGCCGGATATGGTGGTATGCACCTGCAGTCCCAGCTACTTGGGAGGCTGAGGTGGAAGGACTGCTTGAGCTCAGGAGGTTGAGGCTGCAGTGATTCGAGATCACACCACTGCACTCCAGCCTTGGTGACAGAGTGAGACCCTGTCTCAAAAAACCACTATATATATATATATATATATATATAATTTATAATTTACACATAAATTTGTATATATACACAATTTATATATATGTATATACATACAATTTATATGTGTGTATATACATATACAATCTACATATAAGTATATATATTTATGAATTTTGCAGGGACATATTCAGTTCATGGTAGGGCCCCACTAGTTAGTCCCTTAGCCGTAGAAAGTGACACACCTCCTTTTTCTTTCTTTCTTGCCCAATTGCTAGTGCATTTAAGCAGTTTAGGATCATCACCCATTTGCCTCCTCAGGCTTTACCTCTAAGAATCTTTGAGAACTATTCTAATTAAATTGGTATCACAGAAAGAAACACATAAGTACACACAACTGGATGAATTATTTCATTCAACAAATATTTAGTGGGACTGGGCTGGGTCTTGGTAATATAAGACACACGCAATCCCTGCCCTCCTGGAGTCTTCTGCCTAGAATATCATGATCCCCTCTAGCTGCTGCCCTGATGTCATCACCTTTGTAGTTGCACTTCTTGAAAACTTTCTATTCATTGTGTACACTGCCTTATCTTCAATCCACTCCATAAGCCACTGTAATATACCGTTTCCCTCAGAGCGAAATGCTTCTTACCAAATCATCAACTATCTCCTCCATCCCTTAATTTTATTATAAATTCAATACACTTATTTAGTCTTATTTAGTTTGACATTTGTGGAATATTTGGCATTATTGACCTCACTTGACCACTGGAAATTCCCTCTTCCCTTCTTTTCTGTGGAATAGTGCCCTCCTGGTTTTCCCTTCTACCCTTTCCATATGGGTTCCTCTTCAATATTGATGTGCAAGGTTCTGCTCTTAGCTCTCTTCTAGTCGTAGTCTAGACCATTATTTTTCAGTGTGGTTCTTGGAACACTTGTGTCACCATGACCTAAGCTGCTTAGTAAAAAACACAAATTTCCTTCCCCTTAGTCAATTCCATAACCTCAAAACACTCTAGAATCTATTTTAATCCAGCATCGTAGATGATACATATAGACTCTAAATATTAAAAATCAATGTTCTATACACACAGTACCTCCTGGACAATGTTAATCTTCCCTATGGCTTCAGTTACCGGCTATATACTGGATGTGGAGGCTGGTAAATTTGTAGTTGACATACAAGGAAGTTAAGAGATGGCTTAACTTGAGATGGCTACTATTTTCTCCATGAAGCAGGAGTGAGATCATACAGTGAGAATGAGAGCATAGGGTTGGAGTGGAAAAGAGAATAGCAGAAGTTAAGGGAAATACAGATGGTTTGCTGAATAGTGTGGAAGCGCTAGTTGAGACTGAATACCAGGTAGGTATTTAGTCATTCATTTTTGTGGTGGGGAGATTTCTTTCCCCCAGCAACCTTGGTATAGATATAAAGAAGGCAAAAAATTATAGTTCAAATATCTGAGGGTACTAATAAGAATATAGAATTATGGACAATAGGATTCAGGCTTCATAGAAAAGGAAGTAATGAGACAGGACTGATAAAGGTCTTGATGCTGTCCGTGTACAGGTGTAACAAAAGCAATGGAATGAAAGAACTGGAAAAATGGATGGCTATTGATAAAGTGGAAAAATTTAAGATTTCAAAGATGAAGCAGCTTTTGGTAATGACAAAGTCCAGAGTGTTGCTCTGGAAGTGGGTAGCTGAAGTGGAGAGCTGGTGAACATTAAGAAATAGAGAGGCCAGAGTATGTGAAAGATTGTCCAGTTTGGACATTGGAGTCACCAAAGATGATGGTGGCAGGGCTTGGAATGGAGAGGAAGATTGCCAGCTAAGGTCTCCAGTGAATGACAGAGAGTGGTCAAGAGGTTGACAGATTATACCAGAAGGGATCAAGTATCTTGTCGATTAAAAAACATTTAATTACTGGAAATATCAAATTTCCTATTGTTATGTTCAAGATTTTTCAAATTCTGGTCCCAACCTAAATTGTTAACTGACTGCAATCTATTTACCTTCATAAAACTTCCATCACAACCTCAATGGGCTATTGCCATTCCCTGAACAGATGCCATATGCTCCATTATGCATTTCCTAATCCTTCCTCTGAACTTCCATAGTATTTTACTAGAGGCACACCTGCAGCTTAGGGCTTTTATTACAGTTATTTATACACGTATCTTCTCCCCTACCAGTGTGTCTGACCCTAGGATTAATGTCATATACATTTTTGTAACACCCATGTTAGCACCTAGTATAGTGCCTTTCAAGTAGCAAGCAATTGATGAATATTTAAATATTTGTTGAATATTTATAAGGCTTTAAAATCACAACTAGAATATGTTTAAACCAATTGTAAAACCCATGTAAGTTAAAAAAGATACATGTTTATTCATTCATCTTCAGGAAGGAATTTATTTTTTTAATGGCTGCAAAATTCTGCAAATTATACAATGATGTAAGAATCTATTCACAAAGTCTGGTTTATTAAGATATAGGAGTTTTTCAATGAGAGCATATGGACACAGGGAAGGGAACATCACACACCGGAGCCTTTCAGAGGGTGGGGGATAAGGGGAGGGATAGCATTAGGAGAAATAACTAATGTAGATGATGGGTTGATGGGTGCAGCAAACCACCATGGCACATGTATACCTATGGAACAAGCTGCACGTTTTGCACATGTATCTCAGAACTTAAAGTATAATAAAAAAATAAAAAAATAAAAAAAAGAGGTGGGCGGTTCCAAGATGGCCGAATAGGAACAGCTCCAGGCTATAGTTCCCAGCATGAGTGACACAGAAGACAGGTGATTTCTGCATTTCCAACTGAGGTACCAGATTCATCTCACTGGGGCGTGTCAGACAGTGGGTACAGGACAGTGGGTGCAGCCCACCAAGCAAGAGCTGAAGCAGGGTGAGGCACTGCCTCATCGGGGAAGCTCAAGGGGTAAGAGAATTCCCTTTCCTAGCCAAAGGAAACCGTGACACACAGTATCTGGAAAATCGGGTCACTCCTACCCTAATACTGTGCTTTATGAAGGGTCTTAGCAAATGGCACACCGGGAGATGATATCCTGTGCCTGGCTCAGAGGGTTCCACACCCACGGAGCCTCCCTCATTGCTAGCACAGCAGTCTGAGATCTAACGGCAAGGTGGCAGTGAGACTGGGGGAGAGGCACTCGCCATTGCTGAGGCTTGAGTAGGTAAACAAAAGGTCCAGGAAGTTCGAACTGGGTGGAGTTCACTGCAGTTCAAGGAGGCCTGCCTGCATCTGTAGACTCCACCTCTGGGGACAGGGCATAGCCAAACAAAAGGCAGCAGAAACCTCTGCAGATTTATATGTCCCCGTCCGACAGCTTTGAAGAGAGTAGTGGTTCTCCCAGTACAGAGTTTGAGATCTGAGAACGAACTGACTGCCTCCTCAAGTGGGTCCCTGACTCCCGAACAGCCTAACCAGGAGGCAACCCCCAGTAGGGGCCGACTGACACCTCACACCTCACACGGCCAGGTACTCCTCTGAGACGAAGCTTCCAGAGGAACGATCAGGCAGCAACATTTGCTGTTCAGGAATATTCACCTTCTGCAGACTCCGCTGCTGATACCCAGGCAAACAGGGTCTGGAGTGGACCTCCAGCAAACTCCAACAGACCTGCAGCTGAGGGTCCTGACTGTTAGAAGGAAAACTAACAAACACAAAGGACATCCACACCAAAACTCCATCCATACATCACCATCATCAAAGACCAAAGGTGAATAAAACCACAAAGATGGTGAAAAAACAGAGCAGAAAAGCTGAAAATTCTAAAAATCAGAGCACCTCTCCCCCTCCAAAGAAACGCAGCTCCTCGCCAGCGTGGAACAAAGCTGGATGGAGAATGACTTTGATGAGTTGAGAGAAGAAGGCTTCAGATGATTGAACTTCTCCAAGTTAAAGAGGAAGTTCGAACCCATCGCAAAGAAGCTAAAAACCTTGAAAAAAGATTAGACGAATGGCTAACTAGAATAACCAATGTAGAGAAGTACTTAAATGACCTCATAGAGCTGAAAACCATGGCACGAGAACTACGTGACAAATGCACTAGCTTCAGTAATCGATTCGATCAAGTGGAAGAAAGGGTATCAGTGATTGAAGACCAAATGAATGAAATGAAGTGAGAAGAGAAGTTTAGAGAAAAAAGAGTAAGAAGAAATGAACAAAGCCTCCAGGAAAAATGGGACTATGTGAAAAGACCAAATATACATCTGACTGCTGTACCTGAAAGTGACGGGGAAAATGGAACCAAGTTGGAAAACACTCTTCAGGATATTATCCAGGAGAACTTCTCCAACCTAGCAAAGCAGGCCAACATTCAAATTCAGGAAATACAAAGAATGCCAAAAAGATACTACTTGAGAAGAGCGACTCCAAGGCACATAATTGTCAGATTCACCAAAGTTGAAATGAAGGAAAACATGTTAAGGGCAGCCAGAGAGAAAGGTCGGGTTACCCACAAAGGGAAGCCCATCGAACTAACAGCGGATCTCTCGGCAGAAACTCTACAAGCAGGAAGAGAATGGGGACCAATATTCAACATTCTTCAAGAAAAGAATTTTCAACCGAGAATTTCATATTCAGCCAAACTATGTTTCACAAGTGAAGGAGAAATAAAATCCTTTACAGACAAGCAAATGCTGAGAGATTTTGTCACTATCAGGCCTGCCCTACAAGAGCTCCTGAAGGAAGCACTAAACATGGAACGGAACAACTGGTACCAGCCATTGCAAAAACATGCCAAAATGTAAAGACAATCGATGCTAGGAAGAAACTGCATCAACTAACGAGCAAAATAACCAGCTAACATCATAATGACAGGATCAAAATCACACAGAACAATATTAACCTTAAATGTAAATGGGCTAAATGCTCCAATTAAAGACACAGACTGACAAATTGGATAAAGAGTCAATACCCATCAGTGTGCTGTATTCACAAGACCCATCTCGCGTGCAGAGACACACATAGGCTCAAAATAAAATGATGGAGGAAGATCTACCAAACAAAAGAAAACAAAAAAAGGCAGGGGTTGCAATCCTAGTCTCTGATAAAACAGACATTAAACCAACAAAGATCAAAAGAGACAAAGAAGGACATTACATAATGGTAAAGGGGCCAATTCAACAAAAAGAGCTAACTATCCTAAATATATATGTACTCAATACAGGAGCACCCAGATTCATAAAGCAAGTCCTTAGAGACTTGCAAAGAGACTTAGACTCCCACACAATAATAATGGGAAACTTTAACACCCTACTGTCAACATTAGACAGATCAATGAGACAGAAAGTTAACAACGATATCCAGGAATTGAACTCAGCTCTGCACAAAGTGGACCTAATAGACATCTCTAGAACTCTCCACCCCAAAACAACAAAATATACATTCTTCTCAGCACCACATCACACTGATTCCAAAATTGATCACATATAGTTGGAAGTAAAGCACTCTTCAGCAAATGTAAAAGAACAGAAATTATAACAAACTGTCTTTCAGACCACAGTGCAATCAAACTAGAACTCAGGATTAAGAAATTCACTCAAAACTGCTCAACTACATGGAAACTGAACAACCTGCTCCTGAACGACTACTGGGTACATAACGAAATGAAGGTAGAAATGAAGATGTTCTTTGAAACCAATGAGAAAAAAGATACAACATATCAGAATCTCTGGGACATATTTAAAGCAGTGTGTAGAGGGAAATTTATAGCACTAAATGCCCACAAGAGAAAGTAGGAAAGATCTAAAATTGACACCCTGACAACACAATTAAAAGAACTAGAGAAGCAAGAGCAAACACATTCAAAAGCTAGCAGAAGGGAAGAAATAACTAAGATCAGAGCAGAACAGAAGGAGATAGAGACACAAAAAACCTTCAAGAAATCAATGAATCCAGGAGCTGGTTTTTTGAAAAGATCAACAAAATTGATAGCCCACTAGCAAGAGTAATAGAGAAGAAAAGAGAGAATAATCAAACAGACGCAATAAAAAATGACAAAGGGGATATCACCACTGACCCCACAGAAATACAAACTACCATCAGAGAATACTATAAACACCTCTATGCAAATAAACAAGAAAACCTAGGAGAAATGGATAAATTCCTGGACACATACACTCTCCCAAGACTAAACCAGGAAGAAGTTGAATCCCTGAATAGACCAATAACAGGCTCTGAAACTGAGACAATAATTAATAGCCTACCAACCAAAAAATGTCCAGGACCAGATGGATTCACTGCCGAATTCTACCAGAAGTACAAGGAGGAGCTGGTACCATTGCTTCTGAAACTATTCCAATCAATAGGAAAAGAGGGAATCCTCCCTAATTCATTTTATGAGGCCAACATCATCCTGATACCAAAGCTTGGCAGAGACACAATAAAAAAAGAGAATTTTAAACCAATATCCCTGATGAACATCGATGCAAAAATCCTCAATAAAATACTGGCAAACCCAATCCAGCAGCACATCAAAAAGTTTATCCACCATGATCAAGTGGGCTTCATCCCTGGGATGCAAGGCTGGTTCAACATATGCAAATCAATAAATGTAATCCAGCATATAAACAGAACCAAAGACAAAAACCACATGATTATCTCAATAGATGCAGAAAAGCCCTTTGACAAAATTCAACAGCCCTTCATGCTAAAAACTCTCAATAAATTCGGTATTGACGGATCATATCTCAAAATTATAAGAGCTATTTTGACAAACCCACAGCCAATATCATACTGAATCTGCAAAAACTGGAAGCATTCCCTCTGAGAACTGGCACAAGAAAAGGATGCCCTCTCTCACCACTCCTATTCAACATAGTGTTGGAAGCTCTGGCCAGGGCAATCAGCCAGGAGAAAGAAATCAAGGGTATTCAATTAGAGGAAGTCAAATTGTCTCTGTTTGCAGATGACATGACCGTATATTTAGAAAACCCCGTCGTCTCAGCCCAAAATCTCCTTAGGCTGATAAGCAATTTCACCAAAGTCTCAGGATATAAAATCAATGTGCAAAAATCACAAGCATTTGTATACACCAATAATAGACAAACAGAGAGCCAAATCATGAATGAACTCCCATTCACAATTGCTTCAAAGAGAATAAAATACCTAGGAATCCAACTTACAAGGGATGTAAAGGACCTCTTCAAGGAGAACTACAAACCATGGCTCAACGAAATAAAAGAGAACACAAAAAAATGGAAGAACATTCCATGCTCGTGGATAGGAAGAATCAATATCGTGAAAATGGCCATACTGCCCAAGGTAATTTATAGATTCAATGCCATCTCCATTAAGCTGCCAATGACTTTCTTCACAGAATTGGAAAAAACTACTTTAAAGTTAATATGGAACCAAAAAAGACCCCGCATTGCCAAGACAATCCTAAGCCAAAAGAACAAAGCTGGAGGCATCATGCTCTACCTGACTTCAAACTATACTACAAGGCTACAGTAACCAAAACAGCATGGTACTGGTACCAAAACAGAGATATAGACCAATGGAACAGAATAGAGCCCTCAGAAATAATACCACACATCTACAGCCATCTGATCTTTGACAAACCTGACAAAAACAAGAAATGGGGAAAGGATTCCCTATTTAATAAATGGTGCTGGGATAACCAGCTAGCCATATGTAGAAAGTCGAAACTGGATCCCTTCTTTACAACTTATACAAAAATTAATTCAAGATGGATTAGACACTTAAATGTTAGACTTAAAACCATAAAAACCCTAGAAGAAAACCTAGGCAATAGCATTCAGGACATAGGCATGGGCAAAGACTTCATGTCTAAAACACCAAAAGCAACGGCAACAAAAGCCAAAATTGACAAATGGGATCTAATTAAACTAAAGAGCTTCTGTACAGCAAAAGAAACTACCATCAGAGTGAACAGGCAACCTACAGAATGGGAGAAAATTTTTGCAATCTACTCATCTGACAAAGGGCTAATATCCAGAACGTACAAAGAACTCAAACAAATTTACAAGAAAAAAACAAACAACCCCACCAAAAAGTGGTCAAAGGATATTAACAGACACTTCTCAAAAGAAGACATTTATGCAGCCAACAGACATATGAAAAAATGCTCATCATCACTGGCCATCAGAGAAATGGAAATCAAAACTACAATGAGTTACCATCTCACACCAGTTAGAATGGTGATCATTCCAAAGTCAGGAAACAACAGGTGCTGGAGAGGATGTGGAGAAATCGGAACACTTTTACACTGTCGGTGGGACTGTGAACTAGTTTGACCATTGTGGAAGACAGTGTGGCGATTCCTCAAGGATCTAGAACTAGAAATACCATTTGACCCAGCCATCCCATTACTAGGTATATACCCAAAGGATTATTAATTATGCTGCTATAAAGACACGTGCATGCGTATGTTTATTGTGGCACTATTCACAATAACAAAGACTTGGAATCAACCCAAATGTCCATCAATGACAGACTGGATTAAGAAAACGTGGCACAGATACACCATGGAATACTATGCAGCCATAAAAAAAGGATGAGTTCATGTCCTTTGTAGGGACGTGGATGCAGCTGGAAGCCATCATTCTCAGCAAACTATCACAAGAACAGAAAACCAAACACTGCATGTTCTCACTCATAGGTGGAAATTGAACAATGAGAACACTTGGACACAGGAAGGGGAACATCACACACCGGGGCCTGTCGTGGGGTGGGGGGAGGTGGGAGGGATAGCATTAGGAGATATACCTAATGTAAATGATGAGTTAATGGGTGCAGCACACCAACATGGCACATGTATACATATGTAACAAACCTGCACGTTGTGCACATGTACCCTAGAACTTATAGTATAATTTTAAAAATTTTTTTAAAAAGAAAAAAAAGATACAGAAGTTTTTGTATATGAAGCAAATAGTCATAACATATTATAACATTCTTACAACTCCAAATACAATGGTGATTTCCTAGAATGTTGGCTTTTCCTTTACAAAATGCCATTGACAAGAGTATTTGAAAATAGTCTATATCTTATGAGAACATCAAAGAATAATGTAAACAGGATGTGATGACATAAAATAAAATGAGACATAAATATCCTCTGTATTATGTTTACTGCACATCATGATGTCTAATACTACTGGAACTGTTAAGGCATATTAAGGAGCCTGGAATTTGGTATTTTTATATTGCAAATCATACATACATGTATATATGTATGTATATGTATATATACAATTTTTAATAAAAATATCAGAGTCTTTGGTTACCTTAGCATAAAATCACTTTTACCGGAAATCTAAATTTCTGAAAGAAAACAGTTATATTGCCCATTAGGATTTTTCCTTTCATCCTGGAGAAATCTAATAATTTATTCAGGAACACTCTTCTTCCTCTTAGAGCAGTCCTAAAATACACGAATCAAAATCAATGATAGTGAAATCAGAAGGCCTAGCTTTTTTATTGCCCACTGGTGCCTGGAATCAGTAAGCTATAAGCTAGAACTTTCAAAACTCTTTGTTACACTTGTGTCAATTTCCTAACCTATGATGGTATCTTCCACACATGGAGTCAGAGACCATCTATTAAGGTTTTATTGAAAAAACACTTAGAGTACTGTCTTGGGAATGTTCTATTTAAAGGAGTCCTAAAATCTTCCCACAACTAACTCCTTTGCACAGCTAAGGAAACAATCAACAAAGTGAAGAGACAATCCAAAGAATGGGGTTGTTTTCATTACCACAATGAGATATAATCTCACTGCAGTAAAAATGGCTTACATCCGAAAGGCAACAACAAATGCTGGTGAAGATGTGGAGAAAAGAGAACCCTCGTACACTGTTGGTGGGAAGGTAAATTAGTACAGCTGCTAAGGTAAACAGTTTGGAGCTTCCAAAAAACTAAAAATAGCATTACCATCTGATCCAGCAATCCTACTTCTAGGTATATACCCTAAATAAAGGTAATTAGTATATCAAAGAGATATCTGCACTCCCATTTATTGCAAAACTATTCACAATAGCCAAGATTTGGAAGCAATCTAAGTGTCCATCAACATACAAATGAATAAAGAAAACGGGGCACTTACATACAATGGAATACTATTCAGTCATAAAAAAAAAATGAGATTATGTAATTTGCAAGAACATGGATGGAACTGGAGATCATTACGTTAAGTGAAATAAGCCAGGTATGGAAAGACAAACGACGTGTTCTCACTTATTTGTGGGAGCTAAAAGTTAGAACAATTGAACTCATGGATAGTAGAAGGATGGTTATCAGAGGCTGGGAAGGGTGGTGGGGTGGGGAGGATATTAGGATGGTTAATGGGTACAAAAATAGAAAGAATGAATAAAACCTACTATTTGATAGCCAAACAGGGTGTCTATAGTCAATAATAATTTAATTGTATATTTTAAAATAACTGTAAGAATATAATTGGATGTTTTGTAACACAAAGGATAAATGCTTGAGGTGATGGACACCCCATTTATGCTGAAGTGATTATCATCCATTGCATGCCTGTGTGAAAATATCTCACATACCCCATAAACATATACACCTACTGTGTACTCACAAAAATTATAAATAAAAATTTTTAAAGTATGTATTATGGTATACCTGCGAAATTCAGGATAATTAACTGAAATGCCGTCAGAAACAATAAAATGGGGAGCAAAACCCAAAACCAAAATAATCTGCTTTATAATTAAGACCAAAACACATTTCAGTTCCTGCCTCACCTAAATAAACATCATAGGTCTTACTCATTAGTTCTTTGGCCACCCAGATATCTCTCCGATAAGTTAAGAGTGAATGCTATATGTAAATCAGAGCTTTTGTAGAGGATCATTATATTTCATTCCCTTAGCTAGCATCTTATGATTATTTACTACATACCAGTCCTAGGCCTTTTTTGTAATACAGTGACGAATAAGTTGCACTTTCTGTTCTCCAGGGTCTTACAGTCTAGAAAAGGAGTTAAGACATACATGCAAACAGCTGAAATGCAAGGTAGAAAATAAGTTTCAAGCAGAGTTGTGTGGCAGGCAGAAAGGCCCCTCCAATGATCCTGTGAATATGTTGTCTTACATAGCAAAAAAGTACTTTGCAGATGTAAATAAGATCCTGGACATTGAAATAGGAGATCATCTTGATATATCTGGGTAGAACCAATTAAATTACATAAACCCTTAAAAGCAGAGAACTTTGGCTGGCAGAAGAGAGATACAGTAGAATGGAAAGTCAGAGAGATCTCATGCATGATAAGGATTAGATACGTCATTGTTTGCTCTGTGATATAGTGGCCCACATGCAAGAAATGAAGAGGCTTTAATGAGCTAAGGAGGCCCTCAGATGACAGCCAGCAAGAAATGGGAACCTTAGTCCTAAAACCATAAGGAACTGAATGCCACCAATAACTTGAATGATCTTGGAAGAGAATTCTCCAATTAAGAGTCCAGCTGGCAAACATCTTCATTTCAACCTTGTGAATCTTGGAGCAGCAAAACCATCCTAGCGTACTTGGACTTCTGACCTACAGAACTGTAGGGGTATAAGTTCGTATTGTTTAAAGCTACTGAATTTGTGGTAATTTGTTATGGAAGCAACAGAAAACTAACAAAGGTGCTACAGAAATTCAGAGGAAGAAAAGATGGCCTCAGACAAATATAATTTGGGAACACTTCCTGGGAAAAGTGACATTTGAGATGGGCATTTTGATTGGATAGTAGTGATGATGGGTTAGTTCATTTAGAGAGAAAAATATGAAGAAAGCAACATGGAAAATCACAGGGCACATGAAGGGACTATTTAGCTAAAACAGTTTAGTCAAGTGAGCATGACTTGTGGGAAGTAAGGCTAGAAAGCTGAGCTGGTGCCAGATCTCAAGAGGCTCAAATTTTTGAAGCAAAATTAATTCGAGCTTTATTTCAGAGGCATTGGGATATCACAGAAGTTTTCTGAGCAAAGAAATGATGGGATTAGATCGAACTTTAGACCCCTGACCTAGCACCATTGTGAAACTTCTATTTGTATATTTTGAAGACACTGCCCGTTTTGTTATCTTATGCTTCTCTTACAGGTGAACTATTATACACTGAATGTTTGTGTCTTCCCAGAATTCATATGCCACAACCTAACCCACAACGTGAGGGTATTTGGAAGTGGTGCTTTTGGGAGGTGATTAGGGCAGAGCTCTCATAATAGGATTTGTGCTCTGATAAAAGGGACGAGCTCCCTTGACACCTTCCACCATGTTAAGACACAGCAAGAAGACTGCCATCTGTAAGCCAGGAAGCAGGCCCTCACCAGACACTAATTCTGTGGGTAACTTGATCCCAGCTTCCAGAACTATAGGAAACAATTTTCTATTGTTTTTAAGATACCAAGTCTATGGTCTTTTTGCTGGAGCAGCCCAAATGGACTACAATGAGGACTGTGGTATAAATTATTCTTTGAATTCAAAAGAGAAATTTGAAACTATTTTTAACTGAAAGAAAATAAAAACACTACATATCAAAATTTGTGGGATGCCACTAAAAAATAAGGGGATGCTTATTGCACTAAATGCACACATTAGACAAGAGGGAAGGTGTCAAGTCAATGCCCTTAGGTTCCAGCTTAAGAAACTAGAAAAAAGAACAAATTAAAACAAAGTAGATAGAAAAAAGGAAATAATAAAGATACAAGTTTCAATCAATAAAATAGAAAACAGAAAAACAATGGGGAAAATAGTGGATGCAACCTAAACCTGGTTCTGTGAGAATATAAAATTGACAAATCTCTAGCCAGACTGATTAGGAAAAAAAGAAACAAGACAAAAATTATTAATATAGAGAATGAGATGATATTACTAAAGATGATATCACTACATATAATAGTAGCATAATAAGAAAACATTATGAACAATTTTATTTCAATAAATTTGACAGGTAAGATGAAGTAAACAAGTCCCTTAAATCCACAAAGTACCAAAAGCTTTTTCAAGGATAAATGCGTAATCTCAATAGCCCTATAGCCATAAAATAAATTGAACTTTTAGTTTAAAAAATCTTCCCACAAATAAAACCCTCCAGAACCCTCCAGAAAGAGACCTTGTGAATTTTACCAAACATTTAAAGAGGAAACAGTACCAATTATACATAAACTCCCCATAAAATTGAAGAAAGGAAACGCTTCTCAAGTAATTATAAGAGACCATTGTTGCCTTAATATCAAAATCAGTCAAAGGCATTACAAAAAAAAATGCACAAGTCAGTATCTCTCATGAACATAAATATAAACGTATAAAATATTAGCAAATTAAATCCAACAATATGTTTATTTTTAAAAGGATGTTACATCATGACCAAGTGGAATTTATCCCAGAAATGCAAAATTAGTTTAAAATTTAAAAATTAAGACTGGGGGCAGTGGCTCACACTTGTAATCCCAGCACTTTGGGAGGCCAAGGCAGGCGGATCACCTTAGGTTAGGAGTTCAAGACCATGATGGCCAACATGGTGAAACACTGTCTCTATAAAAATACAAAAATTAGCTGGGCATTATGGCGGGTGCCTGAATCACAGCTACTCGGGAGGCTAAGTGGGAGAATCACTTGAACCTGGGGGGTGAATGTTGCAGTGAGCCTAGATCACGCCATTGCACTCCAGCCTGGGTGACAATAATACCTGATGTAATTCACCCTATTGAAAAATGAAATATCGTATTATCATTTCAAAATATTCAGAAAAAGCTTTTGCCAAAATCCAACATCCATTCTTCATTGAAACAATGATCAAACTAAGAATAGAAAGGAACTTCCTCAACCTGAAAAAGGGCATACGTCAAAAACCTACAGCTAACATCATAATTGATGGTGAGAGACTGAATATTTATTCCTATGACCAGGAAGAATGCAAAATATGTACACTTATCACTTCTATTCAATATTGCACTGGAAGTTCTCTTCAGTGCAATAAGCAAGAAAAGGACATTAAATGTGTACATATTAGAAAGGAGGAAGCAAACTGTCTTTATTTTCCTATGACATAATCATTTATGTAGAAAATGTAATGGAATCTACAAAAGCTACTGGAGCTGATAAGTGAGATTGTTAAGAATTCAGAATACAAAATCAATATACAAAACAAGTAGCTTTCTATATATCAGTAGCAAATAATATGAGATTAAAAATTTTAAATGCCACATATGTCAGCATCAAAAATACAAAATACTTAGGGATAATATAACATGGAACCCAATAACCCTCCTTTCTTGCCCCACCAACTCCATAGTTAGAAAGAATGAATAAGACCTAGTATTTGGTAACACAACAGGGTGACTACAGTAAACAAAATGAACTGTACATTGTCAAATCACAAAAAGAGTGTAACTGGACTGTTTATAACTCAAAGGATAAATGCTTGAGGGGCTGGATACCCCATTCTCCATGATGTAATTATTATGCATTGCATGCCTATATAAAAACATTTCATGTAACCCACAAATACATACACCTACTACATACCCACAATTTTCTTTAAAATCTCACACTGAAATTGAAAATATTGCTGAGCAAAATTAAAGAAGATCTAGATACATGGGGAGATATATTCATGAATTAGAAGACTCTATTTTGTTAAGATGTCAAATATCTCAAAATTTGTCTGTGGATTTAGTGTGATCCCAGTCAAAATCCCAGCAGACTTTGTGTAGTGTTTGACAAGCTGCTTTACAATACACATGACATTGCACAGGACCTAGAATATTCAAAATAACTTTTAAAAAGAAGAACAAAGTTGGAGTGTTAACACTACCTGTTTTAAAGTTTTAATATAAACCTACCATGAGCTAAAAAGTGTGGTATTGGCATAAAGACAGACAAATAAACTGATAGAGCATAACAGAGTGTCCAGAAATATACTTACACATATGTTCAACTGATTGTTGACAGAGTTGCAAAGGCAATTCACTGGATAAATAATAGACTTTTCCATAAATGGAGCTGGAACAATTGGATATCTATATGCAAAAAATGAACTTTTATTCATACCTTGCACCATACACAAAAAATAACTCGAAATAACTCATTGACATGATTGTAAAACCTAAAAGTATAAAACTTTCATCAGGAAATATAGGAGAAATTCATTGAGACCTTGGTTAGGCAAAGATTTCCAGGTACAACACCAAAAAGCATAAGCCATAAAATAACAAATTACATAAATCAGACTTCGCAGAAATCTAAAACTTTTGCTTTTCTTTTTTCTAGAGTCTCACTCTGTCACCCAGGCTGGAGTGCAGTGGCGCGATCTCGGCTCCCTGCAAACTCCGCCTCCCAGGTTCACGCCATTCTCCTGCCTCAGCCTTCCGAGTAGCTGGGACTACAGGCACCCACCACCACCACGCCCGGCTAATTTTTTTGTATTTTAGTAGGGACGGGGGTTTCACCGTGTAGGACGGTCTCGATCTCACGGCCTGTGAATCTGCCTTGGCCTCCCAGAGTGTTGGGATTACAGGTGTGAGCCACCGCCTGGCCTACTTCTGCTTTTCAAAATAAACTCTTTTTTTTTTTTTTTTTTTGAGGCAGAGTCTCACTCTGTCACCCAGGCTGGAGTGCAGTGGCACGATCTCGAATCACTACAACCTACACCTGCTGGGTTGAGGCGATTCTCATGACTCAGCCTCCCAAGTAGCTGGGATTATAGGCATGTGCTACCACGCTGGGCTAATTTTTGTATTTTTAGTAGAGACGGGGTTTTACCATGTAGGCCAGGCTGGTCTTGAATTCCTGAACTCAAGTGATCCGTCCACCTTGGCCACCCAAAGTGTTGGGATTACAGGAGTGAGCCACTACGCCCGGCCCTAAAATAAGATGTTAAGAGAATTAAAATGAAATCCACAGATGGTAAGGAAATAATTGTAAATGAAATAACTTGCCAAGGGACTTATATCCATAATATATACCTATATCTATATATCTCAAGCTCCACCAAAAGAAAACAAACAACCCAATCCAAAGATGGGCAAACAGGACAAAAGGATGGCAAATAAGCCATGAAAATATGTTCAGCATTGTTACCCACTAGAAAAACGCAAATTGAATTTTGTCATGACAATAAGGGAAAAGTCAAAATGAAAAGTCAAGGGAAAAGAAGAAAATCAAGAGGACAAAACAGGACAGTAGAGAAAAGGGAAAGAAAGGAAACAGAAGAAGAGAAGGAGGCATAGGGACATAAAGAATAGGATGCAGGCAATGGAAGCAAGAGAACATAAACAAGGTCGTTTTTGGTCCTGGCAACACAGAGCCGAGTGAAAGTGGGCTCTTTCTCCTCCTCTGTAGGGCAGGAGTTGCAACAGCTCCTTTACTTCCTTTTTATACCCTTTGGAATTCCACTGCAGGGGATCTTAAGAGTTAGCAGACTCTAGGGTATGGTATCAATCAATCCATTTTGAGCAGTGATTTGCGCCTATTAGTTTGTAAGAGTAAATCAATTTGAATATAGACAAGGTATCAAATGCCTTCGTTCGATTAGACAAAAAGCTGGATAAGTCCATTGATTGAATTAACAACTGAGAATAACATCTTAGATATGTGTAACTCTAGCTTATTACATATTTTTTTTCTCCCTTTCTCCTAAAGACGTAAGATATCATATCCTCTTAGGAAAGATGCTCCCCATTGGGGAGACAAAAGAACAAATGTCTCCTATGAGGCTGAGGATAGAGGTAGAAAATACCTCTTCTTAAATTGTTTTAGTACAATTGCTGATTATTGAATTTAGGACAGATTTTCTGAGTATTTTTTCTTCTCCAGCCCTCCTGCAATAGGGAAAATGTCAGACAAAATCTCTCATTGAGAGATGTTACAAAGCATCATAATGTGCCTATGTTGATGTTGAGTCCTGTGGTTAATCATTTGGTTAGTTATTCATTTCAGGGGCCTACATTACATCAAAAAAATACTTTGAAAAGTAACAAATGAGCGACTAGCCTTGGGAATAAATTCAACACAAAGAGAATGTATCCTATGCTTACAGACCCATTCATGTAGGTGCTATGGTTTGACTGTATCCCCCAAAAGCTCATATGTTGGAATCTTAATTGCCATTATAACACTATTAAGAGGCAGAACCTTTAAGAAGTGATTAGGCATGAAGGCTCTGCCCTCACCAGTGGATTAATGCTGTTATTGTGGGAGTGGTCTCCCGAAAAAAATAAATAAATAAGTTCAACCACTATTTTTTCTCTGTCTCCTGCATTTGCTTTCACCTTCTGCCCTTCTGCTATGGGGTGACCCTTGCCAGATGCCAGCGCCACACTCTTGGACTTCTCACCCTCCAAGCCCATGAGCCAATTAAACTTTTGTTCTTTATAAGTTACCCTGTCTGTGGTATTCTGTTATAGCAGCAGAAAATGCACTAAGATAATAGACAACACCTAATGCTGTCAGCAGCCATATTTTGTGTTTGAGGCCACCTGGCATATGAATTCTCCCTAAGGTACAGTTCAGATGGAAATGTTGTTCAAGAATCTCACTTTCATGGTTACATTTTTTCCAGATTCTAGTAAGAGAGCCAGCTGCTCTCTCACTTATCATGGCCTTAGAGCAGTCCCGCTGGGCCCTGGCGATATTGTTTCTCTGCTCCCTTCCTCATGGATGTCACTACGGTGTTGCACTGGGAAGCTTCTAAGATAACAGCCTCCGCTCCTTGCCTTGAAATATCCATGTACAATTTCCAAGAGATCTCTCAAGAATCAAACCATATCTGCTGCAACTTCTCTATCAACAACCCTTCACAGTGGCCTCTCTGCTGATCTCTGGAGCTGATGATGAGAGGCCCTAGAGCCAGACCTACATATTCTCCTGCTGAGGTGGAGAGCAGAACCCTCCCAGCATTGACTGGGAGATATTCTGTCGAGCCAGACTGCCACCATCAATGACAAGGCTTGAGAAGAGCAGTACACTGCTGCTTGCTCACAGGGAAGCCTCTGCTGAGGCTACTTAGCTGAAAAATATGGCTTTAAGGGTAATGAAAGCCATTTGAATGCTTCTGACACCACATCATTATGCAAGAGGCAGCATAGTAATTGGCAGCATCAAATTTGAAGCTGGCCCATTTTAGTTTGTGTGCCAATCCTGTTTGATCATGGGCAAGTCATTTAACTTTTCTATGCCTCAGTATCCTCATCTGTAAAATGTGAATAATAATCATAACTACCTCACAGAGATGTTGTCAGCATTCAGTGAATTAATTAACATATGAAGCACTTAGAATAGGGCCTCAACATTATAAGCACAACATAATTCTTTATCATTATGATCTTTGGTGACTCATCATGACCTTTCTACAAACTTGCAAGGCCACATTCAGTCCCCTCCTCCCAAAGCAAACACATACGCACATATCCTTTATTCACTCTAAGCAGACTCTAAGGCACATACCAATTTCATGAACAAATTCTGAGCTTGGAAAGCAAACTGTCAGCTTACAACCAAACAACCACTTTGTCAATCCATGATGGACATTAACCAGTGCACCTTGGCTGCAACATAGAGTTCTGCATTTCTCTTTTAGTGGAATGAGGTTAATCCATCCCAATCATAACACACTTAGATTGGACAGATTTACTGGATTGCTTACGTTTTGGAGGATAAGCTTTTAAAACACTTACATAAAGCAATTGCCCTTTGAACTCCAGACTACTAATTTAGTGAATTCTTCATTATTTCTAGATGCTCTGATAACAGAGGTTAAGGGGACAGTCACAAAAACAGGCAAGAAGCTAGATGAAAGTAGAAACCCTAAATTCACAAACTAGGACAAAAATGACCCGATATCTAGACTCTATTTACCCCCAAGGCAGTTCCACTCTTTTATTATTATGTAAAGTACTAAATTTAACATTAGGTAAAGCACGATATTATGTGAAGTGTGAAGGATGTGCGTCAATTGAACAACATTACATCTAAGAGATATCATCAGGGAATAAGAAAGTAAGCAACAATCTGCAAAAAAAAAAAAAAAAAAAAAAAAAAAGAGCAGTAAGTGAAACCTAGTAACCAACTTCTCTCTAACAGCAATGGCACAGAGATTAAAAGAAGCCGCTACAAACTGAGTCCCTGTTCCATGCCAGATTCTATACCCAACTGACTACACTGACTCCTTACAACACCCTGCCAAGTTTTATTATGCCCATTTTGCAGATTCAGAAACTGAGACTAATACAGATTGTCTAACATGCCCTGAGAACACCGAACTAGGAAGTGGTCAAGTTATAATCTGAAACTAAGTTTGATGTCAAAGTCTGGATTCTATTTCCTGCACCAGCCCACCTGTTCAAAATGTGATAAGCCAATACTCACCAAACAGCCTCAAAGTTATGTGTGATTTCTCAGTAAAATAATTGTTGTGGAAATTTCATCACTGCCCAAGGACCCCCTATAGTATATGTAACAGTTGGGGGAGAGACAAATTAGGGAAAAGGAGGATCAGTGAAGCACAAAAGTAAAAGCATCAAGGACACAGTAAGGTCACTTGACAACACATTGCTTTAATGAATCAATTTTGAACTTGAATTATTGGATCTATCCATAATTTTAACCCTTTACTTGGTTCACATCTACTCAGCTATGACACAAGCAGAAATGTAAACCAGTGACCATTTTACTTGAAGCACCGGGAATAATGGAAAAGAATATTGAATTTGGGTTTTGGTCTCAGCCTCTTTAATGCTACAGGCAATTCATAATTTCTCTGGGCTTCAGTTTCTCCCTCTAATAAAAAAATGAAGGTAGAGAGAACTTCTGAAATTATGGAATAAGTAGCTCAGCAGATGCTCTTTCTAGCAAAACAATAATTGAGCTGCTGAAAATTATATAAAACAATCATTTAAAGTGAATATTGTCCTAAGGGCATACAGCAAATGGAGAAACATTCACTCAAGTAAATTTACTAAATTTTGGTGGGAACAATGAAAGTCTTATCTACCCCTCCCAGCTTCGTGTTATGGAAGCTCCCTGTCTGGGGCTATGATTTCACACCAAAAGGGTCAGGATGCTGATGTTTCTTATTACCCCAACACCATGTTGCAGAAGGTCTATTCTAGGCAGGTATGGCCAAGATAACTGGGTCTCTGACCAAGCCCCCTTGCCTTGTAGGATGGAAGCTCTACCCCAGGTGTGGCAAGCCAAGAATCCTGACCTGAATTATCTCTGCCCCAGGTTGCTCTTAGGGCAGAGATTCCACACCAGGTGGAGAAAGCTAAGAAGACCAGGGGTTTCCACCCTCCCTCCTGTGCCAATCTCATAGAGTGTGTTTGTCACTCCAAAAAACCTTGGTCCCTGGCCCTAGTTCTAGACCAGTGTCATAGGGATTCGTCCCAGGGAGAAAGTCAGGCCATAAGGGTGAAGAGCTCCACAGACTAAATATGAAACAGAGTATGAAGAACTCCATGCCTAAGAGTGTTATAGAAAACAGTGGCAATCTTGGTGGAGACCAATTAAGAAGAAGTTGGTAACTCTATGACATGAGCAAAATAGCAGAGTATCTAGAAGTTGAATAGAAAGAATCAGAGAAAGAGATAGTTAAGAAGAGCCCTCCTAGCATCACAGTCAAATCTGTTGGGCTGGGAAAGCTGCAAGCACATGATAGGTTTTACTCACTCAGGAGCAATCAGAACAGAACATGATGAATACCTGAAAGCATTCCCCAAACCACACACAGATCTCTCAACACAAAGTGGAAGCCTCACTGGCATAAAGGGCTTAAACACACCTCTGGCCAAATGCTAAACAATAAGCTGCTCTGACCCAAGAGCAACTCCCAAGAAATCAGGCCTAAAAATAATATCACAGTCATCCCTAGAAACCTGTACGACTAGGGGCATACCCAAGGCTGTGCTGTCTTGGAAACTGAGTGGAAACTTCTAAACTACTAGTTCCTGGCTGAATGTGGATCCAAAAAATATAAACTTCCTGACAGATCACCAAGACAGAAAGTCAACAAAGAAACAATGGACTTAAACTACACTCTAGAACAAAGGGACCTAAAAGATATTTATAGAACATTCTACCCAAGAAATGCAGAATATATATTCTATGCATCAGTACATGGAATATTTTCCAAGATTGACCATGTGATAGGCCACAAAACAAGTCTCAATACATTTAAGAAAATAAAAATAATATCAAGTATCTTCTCAGACCACAATGGAATAAAACTAGAAATTAACTCCGAAATGAATCTCCAAAACTATACAAACACAAGGAAATTTAACAATCTAGTCCTGAATGATTTTTGGATTATCAATGATATCAAGATGGAAATTAAATATTTCTTTAAAATGAATGATAATAGTGACACAAGTTATCAATACCACTGAGATACAGCAAAAGCAGTGCTATGAGGAAAGTTTATAGTGCTAAAGGCCTACATCAAAAGGTCTGAAAGGTTACAAATCTACAATCTAATGTCACACCTCAAGGAACTAGAGAAACAAGAACAAACTAAACCTGAACTTTAGCAGAACAAAAGAAATAACAAATATCAGAGCAGAACTAAATGAAATTGAAGCAAGCAAACAAAAATACAAAAGATCAATGAAACAAAAAGCTTGTTCTTTGAAAATATAAACAAAATTGGTACACCATTAGCTAGATTTACCAAGATAAGAAAAGAGAAGATTCGAATAAGCTCAATTAGAAATGAAACTGGAGACATTACAACCTACACAACAGGGCTTGTTTGAGACTACTATGAACACCTCTATGTACATAAACTAGAAAACCTAGAGGAAATGGATAAATTCCTGGAAATACACAACCCTCCTATATGAAATCAGGAAGAAACAGAAATTCTGAACACACCAATAACAAGCAGTGAGATTGAATGGGTAATAATTTTCTTTTAAAGCCAAGGGCCAGATAGTTTTACAGCTGAATTCTACCAGACATTCAAAGAAGAACTGAAACCAATTCTACTGAAACTATTCCAAAATGTTGAGAAAAGGGGATTGCTCCCTAAATCATTCTATAAAGTCAGTATCACCCTGATACCAAAACCAGGAAAGGACATAACAAAAAAAGAAAGCTACAGATCAATATCCTTTATGAACATAGATGCAAAAATTCTCAACAAAATGCTAGGTAGCTGGATCCAATAGCATATGAAAAAGATAATATGCCATTATCAATTTTGTTTCATTCCAGGGATGCAGGGATGGTTTAACATACACAAGCCAAAAAATGTGATACATCACATAAACAGAATTAAAAACAAAAACCATATAATCATCTCAATACATGCAGAGAAAGCATTTACTAAAATCCAGCATCCCTTTATGACAAAACAAACTAGGCATAAAAAGGACTTACCTCAAATTAAGAAAAGCCATATATGACAAACCCACAGCCAACATCAGACTGAATGGGGACAAGTTGAAAGCATTCCCCTTGAGAAATGGAGCAATACAAGAATGCCCACTTTCATCACTTCTATTCAACACAATACTGGAAGTTCTAGCCAGAGCAATCAGGCAAGAGAAAGAAATAAAGGGGCATCCAAATCGGAAAAAAAGGAAGTCAGACTATCACTGTTCGCTGATGATATGATCGTATACCTAGAAAACCCTAAAGACTCTTCCAAAAGACTCCCAGATTTGATAAATAAATTCAGTAAACTCTCCGGTTACAAAATCAAGGTAAACAAGTCGATAGCACCGTTGTACAGCACCAATGATCAAGCTGAGAATCAAATAAAGAACTCAATCTCTTTTACAACAACTGCAAAACAAATAAAATATCTAGGAATATACTTAACCAAGGAGATGAAAGATCTATAGAAGAGGAACTACAAAACACTGCTGAAAAAAATCATACATGATACAAACAAATGGAAACACATCTTATACTCATGGATTGCAATAATCAATATTGTGAAAATGACCATACTCCCCGAAGCAATCTGCAGATTCAATGCAATCCTGTTCAAAATACCAACATTGTTTTTCACAGAATTAGAAAAAAAATCCTAAAATTCATATGGAACCAAAAAAGAGCCCAAATTGCCAAATTAATCTTAAGCAAAAAGAATAAATCTAGAGGCAGCACATTATCAGACATCAAGTTATACTACAAGGCTATAGTTACCAAAACTTCATGGTTCCGGTGGAAAAAAAGTAGGCACATAGACCAATACAACAGAATAGAGAATCCCAAAATAAAGCCAAATACTTACAACTAACTGATCTTTGACAAAGCACACAAAAGCATAAATTGAGGAAAGTACACTCTATTTGATCAATGGTGTTGGGAAAACTGGCTAGCCACAAGTAGAAGAATGAAACTGGATCCCTATCTCTCATCTTATAGAAAAGTTAACTCAAGGTGGATCAAAGACTTAAATCTAAGACATGAAACCATAAAAATACTAGAAGATAACATTGGAAAAACTCTTCTGGACATTGGCTTAGGCAAAGAATTCATGACTGACACCCCCAAAGCACATGAAACAGAAACAAAAATAAATAAATGGGACCTGATTAAATTAAATAGTTTCTGTACAGCAAAAGAAACAATCATCAGAGTAAACAGACAATCCACAGAATGGGAGAAAATATTTTCAGACTATGCATCTGAAAAAGGACTAATAGTCCCATCAAAAGTGGGCAAAGGACATGAACAGACTTTTCTCAGAAGGAGACATTCAAGTGGCCAGCAAACATGAAAAATGGTCAACATCACTAATCATCAGGAAAATTCAAATTAAAACCACAGTGATATGCCGCTTTATTCTTGCAAAAATCCCATTATTAAAAAGTCAAAACACAATAGATGTTGGTGTGGATATGGTGAAAGAGGAATACTTATACACTGTTGGTGGGAACATAAGTTAGTAGAACCTCTATGGAAAACAGTATGGAAATTTCTTAAAGAACTAAAAGTAGATCTACCATTCAATTCAGCAATCTCACTACTGGGTGTCTACCCAAAGGAAAATAAGTCATTATACCAAAGAGACACATGCACATGTGTGTTTATTGCAGCACAATTCACAATTGCAAAGATATAGAACCAACCATTAAGTGCCCATTAATCGAAATGGATAAAGAAAATGTGGTATATATACATCATGCAATAGTACTCAGCCATAAAAAAGGAATGTAATAATGTCTTTTGCAGCAATGGTGCTGAAACTCGAGGCCATTATTCTGAGGGAAGTAACTCAGGAATGGAAAACCAAATACTGTATGTTTCCACTTATAAGTGGAAGTTAAGCTGTGAGTATGCAAGGCATACATACAGAGTGATATAATGGACTTTGGAGACTCATAACGGGGAGGTTGGGAAGGGGTATGTGGGGTAAAAAAAAAATACATACTGAGTACAACATACACTACTCAGGTGACAGGTGCACTAAAATCTCAGAATTTGCCCCTATATAATTCACCCTTTCAACCAAAAGCCACTTGTATACACCAAAAGCTATTGAAATAACAAAATACTAAAAAAAGAAAAGTATAATTGAAATTTTTAAAAGTCACTAGAGGAATTCAACAGTAGGTTTGAGGTAGAGAAAAAAGAATCATTAAACTTGAACATAGATCAATAGTGCTTATGCAACTGAAGAACAGAGGAAAAAAAATGATGAAAAACAGATCCTCAGAGAAATGTGAGATATCATTTCAGCCCACCAAACTGCTGTTATGTGTTTGTGTTTGTCTGCGTTTTAACCATTTTCTTGCTGCTTTTATTTTATTCTGGTTATTCCTTTAAAACTTACGTGAACATATAGTCACATTTCCTAATTTTCTAAAAGAGAAATGGTTAAAACACTAGTGCTTCTTAACAGGCTTAAAAGAGAAAGTATCGATAGCTTTGTTACTTATAGCCATGATTGCCTCACATATTTGCCAATTTGTCAACTAAAGGAGGAATCCACTGTGAGAAGAGCTAAACTGTAGATAGATTTCGAAAGCTAGCATTTGAGGAAAAATTTGCCAAAATTTAGTTCATGTTTTAAAATTTTAGGTAAGTCAGAAACTTAATTTTCACAGTATTTCTTATAAATTGCAATAGTTATTATGTATCTATTGGCACCTTTCCAGAAGTTATTTATCATTTATCACTTATTTATCAATTATTTATCACTGAGAAAATAATAATAATCTAGATCTAACTGAAGAAAACAAAAGGAAAAGCATAAGAGAAGCAAATTATTTCTAGACTCCCCTTAAATCACTGCAGAGTCCTATTTTAATAGTTTGCCCAGGGACAGGTGTGAGAGTACCAGTTGTGTTAAAGGCAGGCTACCTAATAGCTCAGCCTCTCAAATTACTGACCAAAGGCTGGTCATTTTCAGAAATGGGACTGGAAACAAAATGGAAAACATTATGCTCCATTTCTTGTGTATAATCATTATCCAGTATCACACGTGGACCACTATGTCCAGGTCTGGGGAAGATTCAGAAAAAGAAGAAATATTAGAGGACTTCTTCATAATTTTACGTAAGGGAAGTAGCAGAATGATATACAAAAGAGGGAAGTCTCCTTCAATGTGAGAAGAAAAGAGAAGGTATAAACATTTATATAAACTCAAGAAAGGCACTATGTTAAGTTGTATAGAGAGGGATACCATTAAATTGTCACCAAATCCTGGAATATTCTAGGACCCTGGTCTAATGCCTCCTCTTGAATCCTGGAGAAGGTGTTAGAATACATAAATTAAGATGATGTACTAGCAAAAGAAATGACAATCTGCATAGCATAGTGGTTAAGAATGCAAACTCTAAGGGTCAGACTGTCTGAGCTAAAAGCCTGGATTTACCACAAACTAGTTATATGATGTTGGGTAAGTTATCCTTCCTGAACTCCAGCTGCCTTGTCTATAAAATGGGGACAATAATAGTACCTACCTCAATAGGGTTGCTACAAAGATTAAATGAGTTAATATTGCTACACAATAAGAACTATAGAAGTGCTCATAGAATTTTACAAAATTTATATGAAAGGTGATTTCACTTTTTCAGAGAACATTAGGGCTCACATGTCACTTTTATAAGCATTATCTTATTCAATCCTCTCACACACCCAGTGTGTGTGCATAATTAACCCAATTTAGAGATGAATAAACTGATTTCTAAGTGTTAATAGTGATAACAATAGCTAAGGTGTATTAGGCATCTATATTGTATCAAACATTGGGCTAAGCTCTTACACAATTTTCTTTTTAATATGATATATAATATCTCTGTGAAGTAAGGACTTTCTTGCATATGTATATATAACATACTTATATAATACAGATACATTATTACATGTATACATATTAGCATAAATACCATTCATTTGCATATTATTATACAGATCGAACATCTGCAATTTGAAAATCTGAAATCCAACATGCTCCAAAATCCAAAACTTTTTGAGAACCAACACAATATTCAAAAGAAATGCTTATTGGAGCATGCTGGATTTTGGTTATTTTTATTTAAGACCCCGAACCTGTATAATGCAAATATTCCAAAATCAAATTATAAATCTGAAGCACTTCTGGCCTCAAGCTTTTCAGATAAGGAATACTTAACCTGTATCTATCTTGAGGGACTACTTGAGAATAAATCATAGGCATGATGCCCTTTTACCCCTAAATACTTTTGTGTGTGTTTTCTGTAAACAAAGAAATTATCTGACATAACCACAGTCCAATGATCAAAACTGATAAATTACCATTGGTGCAATATTATTTATCTACTCTACAGACTTCATTCAGATTTTTCTAATTGTCCCAGTAATGTCTTATATAGCAAATGAAATACAGAAACATGTGGTGCATTCGATTGTCATATTTAGTTAGTCTCCCTTAACCTAAAATACAGTCTTTCTTTGTGTTTCAAGACACTGAAATTTCTGATGTTATCGACTAGTTGTAGCATATCCCTCAGTTTCAGTTTGTCTGAGGTTTACTCATGATTATATTCAGGTTATACATTTTTGTGTCAGGAGTAACCCTCAAGTGACATTGGGTTCTTTGACCATCGTATCAGGAAGCACATGATGTCCATCAGTGCCACTACTGGTGATGTTAATTTTGATCCTTGTTTAAAGTGATATCTATCAGGGTTTCCTCATTGTGAAGTAGCTATTTTTCCCCTTTGTAATTAATAAGCTTCTTATAGGGGGATATTTTGAAACTATATAAATATTCTGCTATTCCTTAAAATGCCACACACTAGATTTAGTAGATTCTTGCTAGAAACAATTATTACTATAATGGTTGCCAAATGATAAATTTCTAATTTCATAATTGCTTCTACATTTATTAGCTGCTTTCTATTCCAAGAAGGACCTTCCCCTTCTCCTTTTATTCCTTATTTCTTACAGCAGTGTGGACTCATGGATTTTTATTTTATTTTACAAGATAAAGTCCTTTACTATCATTTATTTAGAAGCTTAATTTGCCGCTGGGCATGGTGGCTCGTGTCTGCAATCCCAGCGACTTGGGAGGTTAAAGTAGGAGGATTCTTGAGGCCAGGAGTTTGAGACAAGCCTCAGCAACATAGTAAGACCATGCCTCCAAAAATATAAAAATAAAACATTAGCATGGCATAATGGTATTCACCTGTAGTCCCAGTGCTATTGAGGAGGCTGATTTGAGAGGATGGCTTGGGCCCAGGAATTCAAGGTTGCAGTGAGCTATGATTGTGCCACTGCACTCCAGTCTGTTTCAAAAAAAAGAAAAGAAGAAAAAGAAGCTCAAATTGCCCCAGATTTGGCCAAGTGGGTACCCCTTAAAGATGCCTCCTGCTTCCTTTTGACATGCCCCCAACAAGCTTTGAACAGTTTCTTACTTTCTGGCATAGCAGAATATTCCAGATTCACCTCATTCTTTTCCTGTCCCAGCCTTGCATTCAGCCATTTCTCCAAGGAGCCTTGATTCCTTTGAGTTTTTAGAAACCAAGATCTGAGTGCTAGGTGTGCCCGTTGTTTCTTGGGTGTCATTGCTTTTAGACTCTCTCAGCTAATAAAGAAAAAAAATTATATATATATATATATATATATATACACACACACACACACACACACACACACACACCCCAATATTTATTTACATATCTATCTCTAGGCTATATTTAAATCCATGATTTCACACTAATACCTCCAAGTTCAATCCAATACTACAGGATTCATTCTATTTTTTTCATCTTCCATATTTATAACTCCCTTCTCTGACAGTAAGAAACCTGGCTTCCTTTATCCACAGTATATTTACTTATTTGGTCAATCCTAGGATACACAAAAAGTAATTTCAGTATGGCTCACCCACCCCTCTGAGAAATAAAAGCCTACAAAGTAGAGGTCAGTATTGTTTTAGAGTTCTTTTTGTCTTTAGCCCCAAGGTCATATTATCCAAATGCTATGTTCAAAGGTTATTTGAGGGCGAGAAGAGTGACAGCCCAGCAGTCCAGCTTTGCAAAGTCTCTAGACGCGAAGGAAGAGCCCAAGAGGAGATCTGCGAGGTTCTCAGTTAAGCCTGCCCCTGCAAAAGTTGAAACAAAGCCAATAAATAAATAAATAAATAAATAAAAAGCAGCAGGAAAGGATAAATCCTCAGAAAAAAAAAGTGCAAACAAAAGGGAAAAGGGGAACAAAGGGCAAACAGGCTGAATAGACTAACCGAGAAACTAAAGATTTACCTGCAGAAAACCGAGAGTTAAAATGGAGGAGCATCTAGCCTCTGATGATGCAGGAAAGAAATAAAGCAAGTCTGATTAATATGGAATAATTTTTATCAACTATTTTGAAGATGCAAGCTTTTTAGTAGCTCTAGACACATTTTTAAGAAGACAGGAATGCTACTTCATTCATTTGCTAAGTGTAAATTGTTTTAAGAGGTGGTACAACAAGAAAATAGTGAGACATTGAATTGTGGGAGGCATTCACTGTCTTGGGCACCAATTTAATATCCCGTAGACTGGAGGGAGGCAGTTTTTGTGTCCTGTAATACAAAGCATACTAAATGACAACTTGGAGTCACAGTCATACATTTAATATGTCTTAAACAATTAAAATTACTTCTATTCTCATGTTTTTCAGTAGGATTGTTTCTTAAAGAAAACCTCTCCCTGACCTTGGCTCTCCCTGTCAGAATTGTGTGCATTAGGTAATATATTTGGTTGTGGTAGTTCATATTTGCTAATTACTTTCTTATGTGCTGTGAAAGGTTGAAAATTTGTGTACGTAGTAGGTATGATATTGAATTGTGAATTAGTGGCACTTACAATGTAATACGTTTTTAAGCATTTGAAGTTATTGATAGTTGATATCCTCTTAGAAAAAATTGGCTTCTAAATGTTGAACTTGGAAATCATTGAAAAAACTATTTAGCCTCTAAATTTTAAACTGGAAAGTCACTGAAATAACTGGAATACAATTACAATTACTTCGCTTTTTAGATTTCGGTACCTACATTGAAATTTTAAAAAATTGTTCATAATGTCTGTATACTAATCTTCAAAACAACCAATAAAATCTCAAGTATGAAAGAAAAAAGTTATTTAAATTAATTCTCTTTTTTCACTTTTCACTGTATTTATGTTATCTGTTTTAAGTAAACTTTAGTTCATTTGTTCTGTTTGTGTTCCATTTTAGTGTTTTCCCAACCTTTGTTGATTTTATTGATTTTCTTTTTTTGAGTATGTGAAACATTACCACAGTTCCAAAAGTTAGAAATCTTTAAAAAGTATTACTCAGAGAAATTTCAGATACTCTACATTCTTATCTATCTTTTCCACCCCGTTCCTGCTCACATCTATAAGAAACAGATCTCATTAGTATCTAGTTTATACTTCCTGCATGTTTTATTTTTGCACAAATAAATAGATGCATGAAATTTTCTCATTTGCCCTTCTTAAACAAAATGTAGCACACTGCCTATGCAGTTTTCTACTTTGCTTTTGTTTTACTCAACATTATAACCTGGAAATCAGTCCACATCAGTTCATAGAGATCTTCCACATTCTTTTTTTAAAAAATATTTTTCATAACTGTATGCATGTACTGTAGTTTATTAAACCAGTACAATAGTTTGCAATTAAAAAGAATATTGCAATGAATAACCTTGTGCATATCTATTTTTGTCTTGGTGGAGGTGAATCTTCAGGGTAAAGTGGGATTACTACATCAAAAAGTAAATGCATGTGTAAGATTTGTTTAGTATTGCCAAATTTCCCTTCATACAAGTTGTACAAATTTGTGTTCCAACCAGCAATGCATGAAAGTGACTGTTTACCTATAGCTTCACCAACCAATTTGTTTATTGTACTTTTTAGTCTTTACCAGTCTGGTACATGAGAAATGTGCTCTCAGTGTACTTTGACTTTTATTCTGATCATGAGGAAAATTAAATATCCCTTAATATATTTGAGGGCCATTTAATTTTTTGTGAATTGTTTATTCATGTCATTTACCTGTTTTTGTATCAGGTTTTGGTCTTTTCTCTCAATTCTTAAGAGTTCTTTGTATGTTAGTGATATCAGCCCTTTATGATATATGTTGCAACTATTTTCTCCTAATTGTTTTGAATCTTGTTATGGTGTTACTTTTTTACATACATAAGTTTTTTTAATGTAGTCAAATGTATCAGTCTTTTATTTTATTGCCTCTTCATTTTGGACTATAGTTAGAAATCTTTTCTCTATGCCCCGGTTAAGGATGAATTCATTTTTTTTTTTTCCCCTAGGACTTGCTTGCCTGCATTTTTTACATTGAGATCCCTTATACACGTATGATTTATCCTTATGCACAGTATAAAAATTGATCTCATTTTATCTTTTTCCAATAAATTCCAATAAATTATCTCAGAATCATTTATTAAAACTTTCATTTTTGTTGATAGGAAGTCTTTTGAACTTCATTACATTGATGAAGATACTGAGGCTTAGAAAAGTTAAGCAATTTACCCAATGCCACATGGCTGATGGAGTAAGAGATGGCCCTCTCTGAGGAAGTGACATTCAAACTAGAACCTGAAAGGTGGGAAGGCTACTGCTATGTGAATATTTGAGGGAAAAGACAGCCCAAGCAGGGGTGACAGCAAGTACCAAGACTCTAAGGCAAGAACAAAATTGGCCAATACAGAAAAATGGTATAGCTGAAAAGAGGTGAGTTTGGGGAGAGGGTAGGAAATGATGAAGAGGTAGAGGAGATATACACCATGAAAAGCCTTGGTGAGGATTTTGGTTTTACTGTGAGTGCCACCAGCAATTTCTAGAAGATGTTTGAGGACACAAATAGTGAGCTCTAATTCATGTTTTTAAATTATTAGTGTTGGCAGCCATTTGAAGAATGGATTAAGAGTACCTGACTTCTTAGCTCTTTAACGACAATTTAGAGCTAATAGCATGGTGAAGGCCTTAGAATTTCCAAGATTGGCTGGGTGTGGTGGCTCATGCATGTAATCCCAGTACTTTGGGAGGCCAAGGTGGGTGGATTGCCTGAGCTCAGGAGTTCAAGACCAGCCTGGCCAACCTAGTGAAACCCCGTCTCTACTAAAAATACAAAAATTAGCCGGGCATGGTGGCACATGCCTGTAATCCCAGCTACTCAGGAGGCTGAGGCAGGAGAATCACTTGAACCCTGGAGTCGGATGTTGCAGTGAACCGAAATCGTGCCATTCCACTCCACCCTGGGCAACAGAACAAGACTCCAACTCAAAAAAAAAAAAAAAAAAAAAAAAAATACATGACTGATAACGGAGATCAATTATGAACCTGCTGCAGAAGTCCAGGAGAGAGTTGGTGTCGTTTGCACTAGTATGGTGGCAGTAGAGGCAGAGAGAAATGGACAGATTTAGTAATCATCTAATGTAGTAAAATTTGGGGCAATAGAGAGCTTTGCCTTGGCAAACAGTGCATTATGCCCCACCATTTCTTCTAGCTGCAGTGGAACTGAATCCTAGAGTTACAGGAAGACAATTAAACTGAAGACACTAGAACTATAAGAAACGTATTTTAGCTTCAAGTAGAAAATGGTAAATCCATACAATCATGTTCATCTTTGACACTTCATAATTTATGAAAATAAAATATGCTTAGCTTTCATGTAAGCAACATGAATATTGATTTACAGAATATAAGAAATATGAGACTGGGTAAGCCCTAGGATTCAACCAATAGCAAGTGTCTACAATAGTGATGTCAAGAGATAATTTTAAGGAGAGGGCAGCAGTATCTTTTCATGATACTGTTTCAGAAGATTAAGACTTGCCCCCAGACATTCCAGATTTCTCCATTTGCTGTTCTGGATGGAATGCTCATGAATATATCAGTCCAGCCTAGATTTCTCTGAGCTCCAAACTCATATGTCTAACTGACTTCTTGGTGCCTTCACTTATATATCAAGGAGGCACCTTAAAACTACTTTGATCACAATTGATATTATGTCTCCCTTCACACTTTGACCCTCTCAATCTTTTTTCTCCCTCATTTGTACCTCCATCCATCCACCCACCAAGTAAAGCCAGAAATGTGGATATCATCTTTGATTCCTCTCTTTCCTTCAGCACCACCCCATCCAATCCTTCAGTAAATCCTCCAGTCTCTACCTTTAAAGTAGAACTTGAATCCTTTAACTTTTCTCTGCTACTACTGCCATAATCATCTTTGGTCTGGACTCCTGCAAAAGTCTCTTAATTAATCAGCCTATATCCAGCCATCTCTCTCCACCATCAACTCTATGCATTGACATAAGACATAAAAGATATAAGACATAAATCTGAAAATATTTGTAAGATTGGACCACTCACCTACTTAAAATCCTTCAAAAGTTTCCTATTACCCTTAGAACAGGGTTTCTCACCTCAGCAGTACTGGTATTTCTTTGTTGTGGGGAGGAGGGGCAGTCCTGTGCCCTGTAAGATGCTTAACAGAATCTCTGGTCCTTATTCACTACAGTAGCAGCCCACCCCTAGTTATGACTATCAAAAACGTTTTTAGGCATTGTCAAATGTCCTTTGGGGGAGCAGGAGGAGCAAAATTACTAATGATTCATAACCACTAAATTAGAATCAATCCCAGTATCTTACCATGGGCTATACAACCTTTCATGAGCTGAACTCTGTTCACCTCTCTGATTTTAGTGTGTATCATACCTCACTACGCTCACTATATTCCAGTCACCATAACCATCTTTTTGTTCTGGGAATGTGCTCTGGCCTCAGGGTTTTTTCCTTTGCTTAGGCTAATCCGTCTTTTTGGAATGCTCTCCACAAATATGTCCCTGCCTCATATCACATTTGCTTATTTGATATTTGTTCATTCTTCAGATTTTAACTCAGTGAAGTGTTACTTGATCTCCTAGACCACTGAAGTTCCCCATATGTACAATCTCAGGTACTGGTACACTTCCTTTCCAGGGCCATGTCAGTGATGGATCACAATTGTATTTCCAGCACAGACTCTAGGGTTGGGTTCCTAGGTTCTAAACCCAGCTCTACCACATATTAGCTATGTGACTTTGGATAAGTCACTTGATTTATTGAAGACTTATTTTCCTCTTCTGTGAAAAAGGGGCCTTACTTCATTGGATTATTTTGAGGAATAAATTACCTAATGGAAATTTTTTTACCAGCATACCTACCATATATTAACAACTCAATAAATGCTAGTTACTACTACTACTACTGCTGCTGCTGCTGCTGCTGCTACTACTACTAATAATAATAATACTATTACCAATTATTGTTATGTTTGCATCAAGACAATGTGACCTTAGGTGGCAATTCAGCCATTGCTTTCTAATTATTTCCTTTTTGGCCCAAGAGGAGCAGCACTTTTCCCTTTAAAATATATGAACAGATTGTTCTTTTTGCTGATTTGATTTTTTTTTCACCTTTAAAGGGTTATTTGAATATTCTACTGTGAAGAGCAAAATAATAATATTCTGCGTGGTCCTTTCTTGATAAATAAATTGGTTTCTGCATTATTCCATTTTCATGCTGCTGATAGACATACCTGAGGCTGGGCAATTAACAAAAGAAAGAAGTTTAATGAAGCTATAGTTCCATGTGGCTGGGAAGGCCTCACAATCATGGCAGAAGGTGAAATGCACATCTCACGTGGCAGAAGACAAGAGAAGAGAGATTGTGTAGGGAAACTCCCGTTTTTAAAACCATCAGATCTTGTGAGACTCATTCACTATCACCAGAACAGTGCAGAAAAGACCCAACCCCATAATTCAATCACCTCCCACCAGGTTCCTCCCGTGGCATGTGGGAATTGTGGGAGTTACAATTCAGGATTAGATTCTTGTGTGGACATAGCCAAACCATAACAATTTCTTAGGTGTAACTTCTGATACTTAATGACTTTTCTCAGTGCTTGCCTACCTGCTGAACAGAAGAAAACAATTATGTAACGCTCACATAATCTCCTATTGCTTTTTAAACTCTCATTTTAAGTCATTTTAAACTGTCATTTTAATGATTATTATTTTAATATTAAAATGAAGAGAGTCTGTAGTAGACAGAATAAACACCCCCCTCCTCAAATATCTCCATGTCCTAATCCTTAGAACCTATGAGTAAGTTACCTTCCATGGCGAAAAAAAAAAAAAAGACTTTGAAGATGTGATTCAGTTGAGGATCTTGAGATGAGGAAATTATCCTGAATTATCCAGGTAGGCACAACCACCGGGGTTTTTTAAAGAGGGAAGGCTGTGTGAATACAGAAGGGGAGAGAGAGATTTGAAGCTACTCCACTGATTTTGAAGATGAATAAGGGGATCAGGAGGCAAGGAATTTAGGTGGTCTCTAGAAGCTGGAAAAGGCAGGAAACAGATTTCTTCCTTAGAGCTCCCACAAGGAACCAGTCCTAAGATGAAAGCAAGAATGAGGGGGAAAAAACAAGATTTCCTTGTTAACTCACTATTTTTAGTTTCTTTTATTTATTGATATATAATTCACATACAATAAAATTCACCATTTTGAAGTGTTTTTTTTTTTTTTTTTTACTATCTTAACAAGATTCCACAATCATTACTGTTGTGTAATTCTAGAACATTTTCATCACCCCTAAAAGAAACCTCATATTCATTAGCAGTCACAAACCATTTTCCCTCCTCCTAGTCCCTGGCAACCACTGATATTTCTGTTCCCCAGGATTTGCTTATCATTGACATTTCATATTATTAGACTTATACAAAATGTGGTCTTTTGTGTCTGATTCTTTTACTTATAATTTCATAAGTTTAATCCATGTAACATGTATCAGTACTTCATTCATTTTATCGCTGAATAATATTCCATTGTATGGATAGTCCACATTTTGTTTCTTCATCACCAGTTAAAGAGTGTTTGGGTTATTTCCACTTTGGGATATTTTTATGAATAATGCTGCTATGAATATTTGTATGGGTAGAAGTTTTCCTTTCTCTTGGGTATATGCTGTATACCTAGGAGGGGAATTAAGTCATATAGTAAGTCTGTGTTTAACTTTTTCAGGAACTACTAGATTGTATCCCAAAGCAGCTGCACCATTTTATTCCCACTAGCTGTATATGAAGGTTCCAGTTTCTCCACATTCTAATGAACGCTTGCTATTGTCTGTCTTTTTTATTGTACCCTTCCTAATGAGTATGAAGTGATATTTTAATTGTGGCTTACATTTTCCTTATGGCCAATGATGCTGAACAACTTTTCATAACTATTTGTATATGTTTTTCAGATAAATGTCTCCAAATGTCTGTTGCCAATTTTTAACTGGATTATTTGCCTTTTCGTTGTTAAGAGGTTTTAGTTCTTTATATAGTCTAGATATTAGACCCTTATTAGCTGTATGATTTCCATATTATTAGCTGTATGATTTCCATATTATTAGATATTTGCATATTATTAGATATATGATTTGCTATATGATTATGATTAGATATATGAATTGCATCACATAGATATATGATATCTCTCGTATATGCATACATGATTTGCATATTATTAGATATATGATTTGCAAACATTTTCTTCCATTCTACAGGTTGTCTAGTTACTTTCATGATGGTGTCTTAAGAAGTGCTTCTTAAGACAAAATTAGAAAGCTTCTAATTTTGATAAGGTAAAATTTTGCTATTTTTTCCTTGGGTGTTTGTGCTTTAAGAAACCATCGCTCTGAATGATACTACCTAGGTTTTCTTCTAGGATTTTTATGATATTAGGTCTAACATTTAAGTCTCTAATCCATCTTGAATTAGCAGCATAAGGAGTAAGGAAAGGATCAGTTTCCAGCTTTCTACTTATGGCTAGCCAATTTTCCCAGCACCATTTATTAAAATGGGGAATCCTTTCCCCATTTCTTGTTTCTCTCAAGTTTATCCAAAGACCAGATGGCTGTAGATGTGTGGTATTATTTCTGAGGGACTCTGTTCTGTTCCATTAGTCTATCTCTGTTTTTGGTACCAGTACCATGCTGTTTTGGTTACTGTAGCCTTAGTATAGTTTGAAGTCAGGTAGTGCTGATGCCTCCAGCTTTGTTCTTTTGACTTAGGATTGTCTTGGAGATGCGGGGGTCTTTTTGGTTCCATATGAACTTCAAAAGTTTTTTCCAATTCTGTGAAAGAAAGTCATTGGTAACCCCGATGGATGGCATTGAATCTATAAATAACCTTGGGCAGTATGGCCATTTTTTCGATATTGATTCTTCCTATCCGCCCAGGCATGGTATGTTCTTCCATTTGTTTTGTGTCCTCTTTTATTTCCAGTGAGCAGTGGTTTGTAGTTCTCTCCTTGAAGAGGTCAGCTACACATCCCTTGTAAAGTTGGATTCCTAAGGTATTTTATTCTCTTTGAAACCAATTGTGAATGGAAGTTCGATCATGGTTGGCTCTCTGTTTGTCATTACTGGTGTATAAGAATGCTTGTGATTTTGCACATTAATTTTTGTATCCTGAGACTTTGCTGGAAGTTGCTTATCAGCTTAAGGAGATTTGGGGCTGAGACAATGGGGAGGGTTCTAAATATATAATCATGTCTGTCTACCAAAGAGGACAATTTGACTTCTCTTCTTTCCTAACTGAATACCTTGATTTCTTTCTCTTGCCTGGTGCCTAGCCAGAACTTTAACACTATGTTGAATAGGAGTGGGTAGAGGCATCCTGTCTTATTACCCAGTTTTCAAAGGAATTTTCCAGTTTTGCAGATTCAGTATATGATATTGGCTGTGGGTTTGTCATAAATAGCTCTTATTATTTTGAGGTACGTTCCATCAATACCGGAATTTATTATTGAGCGTTTTAGCATGAAGGGGCTGTTGAATTTTGTCAAAGCCTTTTTTGCTTCATCTATTGAGATAATCATATGGTTCTTGTCTTTTGGTTCTGTTTATATGCTGGATTATGTTTATTGATTTCTGCGAATGTTGAACCAGCCTTGCATCAGGGATGAAGCCCACTTGATCATGGTGGATAACCTTTTTGATGTGCTGCTGAATCCGGTTGCCAGTATTTATTGATTTTTGCATTGATGTTCATCAGGATATTGGTCTAAAATTCTCTTTTGTTAATGGCTCTGCCAGGCTTTGGTATCAGGATGATGTTGGCGCATAAAATGAGTTAGGGAGGATTCCCTCTTTTTTATTGATTGGAATAGTTTCAGAAGGAATGGTACCAGCTCCCCTTGTGTACCTCTGGTTAGAATTCAGCTGTGAATCCATCTGGTCCTGGACGGACTTTTTTGGTTGGTAAAGGCTATTAATTGTGCCTCAATTTCCAGAACCTGCTATTGGTCTATTCAGGATTCAACTTCTTCCTGGTTTGAGTCTTGGAAGAGTGTAAGTGTCAGGAAATTATCCATTTCTTCTAGATTTTCTAGTTTATTTGCATAGAGGTGTTTATGTATTATTCTCTGATGGTAGTTTGCATTTCCTGTGGGGTCCGGTGGTATCCCTTTATCATTTTTTTATTATCTGTTTGATTCTTCTCTCTTTTTCTTCGTGGTCTTGCTAGCGGTCTGTCAATTTGTTGATCTTTTCAAAAACCAACTCCTGGATTCATTGATTTTTGGGTTTTTGTGTCTCTATCTCCTTCCAGTTCTGCTCTGATCTTAGTTATTTCTTGCCTTCTGCTAAGCTTTTGAATGTGTTTGCTCTTGCTTCTCGTTCTTTTAATTGTGTGATGTTAGAGTGTCAATTTTTAGATCTTTCCTGAAAAACAGGCATAGGCATGGGCAAAGGCTTCATGTCTAAAACACCAAAAGCAATGGCAGCAAAGCCAAATTGACAAATGGGATCTAATTAAACTAAAGAGCTTCTGCATGAAGAAACTACCATCACAGTGAACAGGTATCTCTGAATGGGAGAGAAAATTTTTGTAATCTACTCATCTGACAAAGGGCTAATATCCAGAACCTACAAAAGAACTCAAACAAATTTACAAGAAAAACAAACAACCCCATCAAAAAGTGGGCAAAGGATATGAACAGACATTTTCTCAAAGGAAGACATTCATACAGCCAACAGACACATTATGTATCCTTTGGCCATCAGAGAAATGCAAATCAAAACCACAATGAGATACCATCTCACACCAGTTAGAATGGCAATCATTCACAAAGTCAGGAGACAACAGGTGCTGGAGAGGATGTGGAGAAATAGGAACACTTTTACACTGTTGGTGGGATTGTAAAACTGGATTCAACCATTATGGAAAACAGTATGGCGATTCCTCAAAGATCTAGAACTAGATGTACCCGCCACCAGCCCAACCATCCCATTACTGGGTATATACCCAAGGATTATAAATCATGCTGCTATGAAGACACACATGCACCATTATGTTTATTGTGGCACTATTCACAATAGCAAAGACTTGGAGATCAACCCAAATGTCCATCAGTGACAGACTGGATTAGAAAAATGTGGCACATAAACACCATGGAATACTATGCAGCCATAAAAAGAGTGGATTTTGTGTCCTTTGTAGGGACATGGATGCAGCTGGAAACCATCATTCTCAGCAAACTATACATAGAACAGAAAACCAAACACACATGTTCTCACTCCTTAGGTGGGAACCCCAGACAATGAGATCACTTGGACTCGGGAAGGGGAACATCACACACACTGGGGCCTATCACGGGGAGGGAGGGAGGATTGCATTGGGAGTTATACCTGATGAAATGACAGTTGATGGAGTGCTGGCAGGAGTTGATGGAGTGCAGCACACCAACATGGCACAAGTATACATATGTAACAAACCTGCCGTTATACATGTGCCTAGAACTTAAGAGTAGAATAATAATAATAATAATAATAATAAATTAAATATTAAAAAAAAAAACCATCATCAAGCCAAAATTTCACCAAGACTTACAT
Source organism: Papio anubis (assembly GCF_008728515.1). Lineage (NCBI taxonomy): Eukaryota > Metazoa > Chordata > Mammalia > Primates > Cercopithecidae > Papio > Papio anubis. Next base: position 22,179,619 of record NC_044996.1, read on the forward strand.
TTATGTTTTCTTCTAAGAGTTTTGTAACTTTAGTCATTAAATACAGACCTTCGATCCATTTTGTGTTTTTAGTTAATTCTTGTATATGGTGAGACGTAAGGGCTCAACTTCATTCATGTGTGGATTTCTAGCTCTCCCAGAAAGATTACTTTAAAAGATTATTAATTCTCCCATTGAATTGAGTTAGCATCCTCGCCAAAAGACAATTTACCACTAATGTATAAGTTTACTTCTGAACACTCAATTCTATTCCATTGATCTATTTTTATGCCAGTACAAGATAGCCTTGATTACTGTAGCTATGTACTAACTTCTGAAATAGGAAGGTGTGAGACCTTCAACTTTAATCTTATGTTTCAGGATTGATCTGTCTTTTCTGTCACTCTTGTATTTCCATAGGAATTTTAGGATAAACTTGTCAATTTGTGCAATAAAACGAAGCTGGGATTTTGTTAAACATCACATTGAATCTATAGATAAATTTGCAGAGTGTTGCCGTTTAACAATATTAAGTCGTTCTGTCTACGAACATGGAGGGGTCTTTCCATTTTTTTATTTAGGTTTTCTTTCATTCCTTTCAATGATTTTTTTCTTTAGTTTTCAAGGTATACGTTTTGCTTTTGTTAAATGTATTATTAGTGTAATTTCTTTTGAATCTATTTTCTTTTTTTTTATTATTATTATTATACTTTAAGTTCTAGGGTACATGTGCATAACATGCAGGTTTGTTACATATGTATACTTGTGCCATGTTGGTGTGCTGCACCCATCAACTCGTCATTTACATCAGGTATAACTCCCAATGCAATCCCTCCCCCCTCCCCTCTCCCGGTGATAGGCCCAAAAGTCCATCAGTGACAGACTGGATTAAGAAAATGTGCCACATATATACCATGGAATACTATGCAGCCATAAAAAAGGATGAGTTTGTGTCCTTTGTAGAGACATGGATGCAGCTGGAAACCATCATTCTTAGCAAACTATTGCAAGAACAGAAAACCAAACACCGCATGTTCTCACTCATAGGTGGGAACTGAACAATGAGATCACTTGGACTTGAATCTATTTTCAATGGAATTGCTTTATGAATATCACTTTCAGATTGTACATTGACAATATATATAAATACAAGTAGTTATTTTTCCAATACAATAGTATGTATTTAAGTGATACCAAGGGAGCTGTCTTTCCTCACACTATATATATTCTATTACAGATTTCAAGGTAAGCCCTACTTCATGAGTATCTTTGGCCTTGGGTAATATCTATGACATATTACCAAGTTATATTGTTCATACTTATATTAATTGAATGACAAATAAGTGCCATGTCCTGAGACTGGATACACACATAGAAAAACTCATAGTGTCTACCCTTTAGGAGTAACATATAAAGAGCCCAGAAACACACAATGTGATACATTTTATGAGAAATTTGTCAAGATAATACAAAATATTGATTCATCACATATTACAATAAATTTTTACATATTAATCTTGTAGCCTACAAATGTGGTGAGCTCATTTACAAGTTCTAATAGTTTTCTTCTGAATTCCACAGTATTTTCTTGTATAAGATCATACCATCTGCAAATATGGTTTTACTTCTTCCTTTCCAGTCTGGATGCCTTTTACATCATTTTCTTGTCTAATTGCTCTTGTTGGCACCTCCAGTACAATGTTGAATAGAGGCAGTGAGAGGCATCCTTATCTTGCCTGATATTAGGGGGAAAGTTTTAAGTATTTCACCATTCAATATGATACTAACTGAGTTTCTCATAGCTGCCCTTTATCAGCATGAGAAGGTTCCTTTCTATTCCTAGTTTATTGAGTATGTTTATATGAAAGAACATTGAATTTCATCAAATGCTTTTTCTGAATATATTGAGAGGATCATGTAATTTTTCCCTTTATTCTATTAATATGGTATCTCACATTAATTGATTCTTGCATGTTGAAGCAACCTTGCATTACTGGAATAAGTCTTACTTAGTCATAGAATATAACATTTTTATATGCTGCTGTATTCTGTTTGCTAGTATTTTGTTTGCTAGTATTTTGTTGAGGACATTTACATCTATATTGAGAAGAGATATTGCTCTATAGTTTGTTTCTTGTGATGCTTTTGTCCGACTTTGTTATCCGGGTAATACTGGCTTCATAGAATGAACTGATAAGTACACTCTCTCCTTTGAGGTTTTGGAAGAGTTTGTGAAGTATTGGTAGTAATTCTTTTTTTTTTCCAGATGACTTGCATTTTACTGCTACATAATAATTATACATATTTGTGGGGTACATGTGATATTTTGATAGATGGATACAATTTGTAATGATCAAATCAGGGCAATTGAGACATTCATCACCTCTAACAATTTTTGTGTGTGTGTGAGTCCGTTCCAAATCTTCTTTTTTAGATACTTTAAAATATACAATAAATTATTGATAACTATAGTCTTTCTACTGTGCTACTGAAAAGTAGAACTGATTCTTTCTATCTAATTGCATTTTTTACCCATCAACCAACCCCTTTTCATCTTTCTCCCCACTCTAGTCTCTGGTGAGCACCATTCTGTTCTCCATGTCTATGAGATCAACTTTTTTAGCTTCCACATATGAGGGAGAACATGCGATATTTGTCTGTCTGCATCTGGCTTCTTTCAGTTATGTATTCTCCAGGCTCATCTGTGTCTTGCAAATGATGGATTTTATTATTTTTATGGCTGAATATTGTTCCATTGTGTATATATACCACATTTTAAAAAATCCATTTATCCATTGATGGACACTCTGGTTGGTTTCATATCTTGGTTATTGTGTATAGTACTGTGATAAACATGGGGGTGCAGATATATTCAATATACCAATTATCTTTCTTTTGGATATACACCCAGCAGTGCGATTGCTGAATCGTACTATAGTTCTACCTTTAGTTTTTTTTAGGATCCTCCATACTGTTTTTCATAATGGTCATGCTAATTTACATTTCCACCAACAGCGTATGAGAGTATCTCTTTCTCAACATCCTCGCCAGTATCTGCTATTTTTGTCTTTTTGATAATAGCCATTTTAACTGAAGTGGGATGTTATCTCATTGTGGTATTGATTTGCATTTCCCTGATGATTAGTGGTGTTGAGCATTTTTTTCATATACCTGTTGACCGTTTCTATTTCTTCTTTTGAGAAATGTCTGTTCACATCATTTGCCCATTTTTAAATTGGATTATTTGTTCTTTTTGCTGTTGAATTGCTTGAGTTCCTTATATATTGTGGTTATTAATCCCTTGTTAGATAGTCTGAAAATAATTTTTTTCACATTCTGTGGGTTGTCTCTTCAATTTGTTGTTTCCATGGCTGTGCAAAAGTGTTTTAGCTTGATGTGATCCCATTTGTCCATTTTTGTTTTTGTTGCCTGTGCTTTTGAAATCTTACACCCAAAATCTTTGCCTACACCAATGTCCTGAAAAATTGTCCAATATTTTCTTTTAGTAGTTTCATAGTTTCAGGTCTTACATTGGTCTTTAATCCACTTTGATTTGATTTTTATATATGGTAAGAGATAGGAATCTAGTTTCACTCTTCTATGTATGGATATCCAGTTTTTCCAGCACCATTTATTGAAGACAGTCCTTTCTCCAATGTATGTTCTTGGTGCCCTTGTCAAAAATGAGTTGGCTGTAAATGAGTGGATTTATTTCTGGGTTCTCTATTATGTTCCATTGGTATGTGTGTCTGTTTTTATGTATCATGCTGTTTTTGTTATTATGGCTTTTTCTTTTTAGGCACTCAATGAATATTCTTTTTATTAATATTAACAATAACGTGGATGCTTTGTTCATTAAATATCTATTATTTATGTGCCGGGGACTGTGTTGGCTTCTACATAAATTGCTGAGATTCTACACATATCTTTTTGTGTCTAGAAGTCATGGAAAACTCCTTTACAAATAACTACTTAATTAGGGCTTTGTGAATGAATATGGATTACTGCTCTCATTTAATAGAGAGCAAAGACTTGCTCTGTGTCTGGGACAGGTCTTGTACAGATGAGGGTGCCAGGGAAGAGTCAAACAGTGGCCCTAATTTGGTGATAGTTTCCATTTCCTTCTTCCCTCAGTAAAACTCAGTTTATTGAGTTTTCCCTGCTTTTTTGATACTTCATCTGTTGGCACTGTCAGAGAACATCTGGTATCTCAGAACTATAAGCATCATATGTACCCCTCATGTATATAAAACTCTTATGTACTCAAAACAATTTAAAAATTTAAAAAATCCTTAGCATTCTCCGTCTCTCTGAATCATACTAACTTTGAGACTAATAGTAGGTTTTCATTTTTTTTTTTTTTTTTTTTTTTACTTTTAATTTTGTGAGTACATAGTAGGTGTATATATTTATGGGATAAATGAGATGTTTTGATACAGTCATGCAATGTGACATAATCACATCATGGAGAATGGGGTATCCATCCCCCTAAGCATTTATCCCTTGTGTTACAAACAATCCAATTACACTGTTTAGTTATTTTGAAATGTAAAATTAAGTTATTATTCTGAAGTCACCCAGTTGTGCTATCAAAATATAGCTTCAATGTATATTTTAAAACAAGATAGTGTGATACATCCAACTTTGTTCTTTTTGTTCAGAATTGCTTTGACTATATGGGGTCTTTTGTGATTCCTAGGTATTTTGTTGTAGCTATTGTAAGTAGGATTGCTTTCTCTATTTCTTCTTTAAGATTGCTCACTCATGGCATATAGAAATGCTACTGATTTTTGTATGTTTATTTGGCATGAGATTGGTATTAATTATTCCTTAAACATGGGAGATTTCACCAGTGAAGCCATTTGGGGCTGGGTTTCTCTTTGTGGTATTTTTTATTACTAGTTTGATTTATTTACTTGATATAATACAGTGTATTCGTATTCTCTATTTCATCTTGAGTCAGTTTCTGTAGTTTGTGTCTTTTATGTATTTTTCTATTTCATCTACGTTATGTAAATTGTTGGCATACAATTTTTCATTGTATCCCCTTATAATCCTTCTTATTTCTTTAAGGTTAGTAGTAATATCCAGCTTTTAAAGCTGATTTCAGTAATATGAGTCTTCTTTTTTTCTTCTTGGACAGTCTAGCTAAAGGTCTGTCAATTTTCTTTGTAATTGCAAAGAATCAATTTTTGGTTTTGTTGGTTTTTGATATTATTTTCTTATTCTCCATTGTATTAATTTCTGCTCTAATTTTTAATATATTATTCCATCTGTGTGCTTTGGGTTTAGTTTGCTCTTCCTTTTTAGTTTCTTTTTTTTTTTTTTTTTTTTTTTGAGACAGAGTCTCGCTCTGCCGCCCAGGCTGGAGTGCAGTGGCCGGATCTCAGCTCACTGCAAGCTCCGCCTCCTGGGTTTACGCCATTCTCCTGCCTCAGCCTCCCGAGTAGCTGGGACTACAGGCGCCCGCCACCTCGCCCAGCTAGTTTTTTGTATTTTTTAGTAGAGACGGGGTTTCACCGTGTTAGCCAGGATGGTCTCGATCTCCTGACCTCGTGATCCGCCCGTCTCGGCCTCCCAAAGTGCTGGGATTACAGGCTTGAGCCACCGCGCCCGGCCCCTTTTTAGTTTCTTAATTCGAAAGGTTAGGTTACTTACTTTAGGTCTCTCTTTTTAAAAATAAAGATGTTTATGCTACAAATTTCCCTCTAAGCTAAGCTTTTGCCGCATTCCATAACTTTTTGTTTGTTGTACTTTCATTTACATTCATCTCAGGATAGTTTTTCTTATGATTTCTTCATTAACTCATTATTTATTTAGTAGTATGCTGTTTAATTTTTCATATGTGTAATTTTCCCAAATTTCCTTCTGTTATTGATTTCTATGTTCATTCCATTGTGGTCAGAGAACATACTCACATGATTTCTATCATTTTTAATTTCTCGAGTCTTGTTTTATATTTTAGTATATGGTCTGTCCTGGAGAATGTTCCATGTGTGCTTGAGAAAGATGTTCCATGTATCAGGTTGGTGCAAAAGTGATTTTGCTGTTGTTGAGTGGCATGTTCTGTAGATGTCTTTTAAGTCTAGTTTGTTTACAGTGCTGTTAAAGTCTTCTATTTCATTGTTGACTATCCATTATTATTCTGTTGATCTAACATAGTTATTCTATCCACTATGCCAGTGGAGTATTGAAAGCTCCTGCTGTTACTATTGAACTGCCCATTTCTCCCTTTAATTCCCTCAGTTTTGTTTTATGCATTTTTTGGCTCTATTGTTAAGTGCACATATGTTTATAATTGTCATATCTTCTTGAGGGATTGATCCATTTATCATTATGAAATGTCCCTTTTTTTCTTAGGAACAATTTTTTTTCTTAAAAGCTATTTTGTCTGATTTTAGTGTAGTCATTTCAGCTCTTATTTTGTTATCATTTGTGTGGTATATCTTTTTCCAAACTCTGGAAATTATCCAAAGTTTTGTAGCAGTCCAGAGCTCTAAAAAAGTTAATCCTGATAAATATTGTCAGTTTTTAAAATTGATTTTAAGAATAAATTTCAGAGGTCTACACTCTGCAATTTTTACTGATTTCATTGTTTGACTCATTCTTTCAGGACATTTAAGAGTTTTCCTAAGTATCTGGTTTTGAGAGACTTTTGTTATTGAGTTTTGACATAATTGCATTGTGATGAGAACATACTCAATGTGAATAACTTTATTTTGTTAATTGATGGAAGTTTTTCTTTTAACTTGGAATTTTAGAGTTAGAATAAACTATAATTAACTGAAGTTTAAATAAATGGCCTTTTAAATTTCATTCCTTGCTGAAAATATTTCACATACATATGAAATATATAAATATATATAAATATTTCATATGCATATATGTAAATCAACTTTCATGGACCACTCAGGACATAGACACTAATGGATGCAAGAGAACATTTCTGTACTGGTTAAGGATTTTGCAATGTTTAAGGGCCATCATTCAAATACACGTTTTGGTGTCAAACTGGTCTGGATTCAAATACCAGTCCTATTACCACCATGTGACCTTGGACAAGTTACTTAACTTCATGTCCTTGGACAATTTAATATCACTAGTCTTCTATTTTGTCATCTATAGAATTAATATATATTACAACTTTTACATGATTGTTGTCAGGATTAAACAAAATGACCGATATCTAGAATGGCTGGAATGGAAGACATGTGAAGGAATAGGGTGTAAAATGTTAGCTGGGGCCAGATCAAAAAGAGCTGGGCATGTAGAAAGTGCCTCAAAAATCTTTATTCTTTTCCCTATTTCTTTATATAGCTATCACAGGACAAGCGCAGAAAACTGGGCTTATTGGGAAACGAAGACACTCTCCCCTCCAGAAGATCTGGTAGTGTTTGCTAACCAAATTGGCTGACTTGCACTTGCATTTTTTTTTTTTTTTTGGTTTTGTTTGTTTGTTTGTTTGTTTTTAGTAGAAATGGGGTTTTGGCCAGGCTGGTCTCAAACTCCTGACCTCAAATGATCCGCCCACCATGCCTTCCAAAGTGCTGGGATTACAGGCATGAGCTACCGGCCCGGCCACTTTATTGTTATTTTCTTCTCTCTGAAGGGTAATGACAACAACATTCCAGTAAAGTGAGACTTCTAGTTGGTTGAGTTCCAATTAATTGAGGTTTTATCTATTATCAATAACTGGGAGTTGACTTTAAATAGAGAAAAAAACCTTGTGATCCTCTGAGTATGTAATTTTGAATGGAAAAGTGTTAAGACTAATCACTTACTGAAGGGTCTGTGAGAAATTCTGTATTTGGCTTTTTATTTTGAGGGTCCAGGGTGGCATCAAGTATTACATTTCTAAGAAGAAATCCATCGAGTAAAATTTTGTTCAAGTGAACTCAAATTAAGTTTCCCAATTAATTCATTTAGCTTTCCTTTAATAAGTGTGTTTTGTGTTGAAATACCAGTATAAAAAGAATAACAAGTATTAAGTCAATTGAGAGTAATTAGCAAAATGGTTCTTCCTTTGTTGGGTTTAAATGTGGTCTGATCTTTGAGGGTTTAACCTTTTCTAATAGGATCGTTTGGTATTAAGATAGGGAAAAGTGAATCATTAGTAAAATTCAAGCCACTACATTCTGCTTTTAAATCTGTGTTCACCTTTCTACTCTTGTAATCTAAGCTCAACTGTTCATTCCTTTTATCTCCATCCTCTTCAAATCTTCTTCATGTTTTCCTTATAGATTAAAAGATGGGAATTTAAAGCACTAGTTTTATGTAGTTTGTAGATGTGTACAAATGCCTATATTTGTTTACGTACATACACATACACCTTATTCTTGAATGTGCACCTCGGGGTCTACAAAAGATATCCACATATCTTGATTGTTTATCACAAAAGCGTTTTGAAGTCAGAGTTTTTGATCCCCATTGTTAGAAATGGGGAAGCCTAGATTTTTTAATCCACTTTAAACTAAAATTTTTTCCCCCATACACACAATATTTAAATAATATTTCATAATTTAAATATAAATTAGTGCTGTCCGTTTTAGGGCTATACACTTACTTCAGCTTGGTTAATGACGCTCCTCTTTGGAAACTATCTTCTGAGCCCATTCTTATGACTCTCAGTGGTGCAAAAGTTTGGTCTTCTGAGAGTGGGTTTAATTTTTGGAAAGGACACCTCTGGAAGCAAAGTCTAATGCAGTGTGGGGGCGGCGTTGGATCAAACTGAGCAATGCTGTTTTTGTTCACCAACTAGGTGTGTATCTGAAGAAATGACTGTGCTTTTCTTTTACAACTCAGATACTGGCTCTAAGGACATTTCCCCAAGAGGAGTTCCAAAATGGGAAGTACTGGCAGTGAAAAGGCTACTTTTGATAGACAAAGGTCACTTGGATGTTTCAAGTGCTGAGAGTTTCCTTCAAAGTGGTCTCATTGCATTTTAGGCAGGCAGTGGTCATTACACAGTAGATCAGCTTGTTCCCTGATGATTTAAGTATAACTTCACTTTCACTGACCTCACCTTCTATAAAACAAAGCCTTGAAGCACTTAGCAGGAGTCACTTATTTTAAAAACCCTAGGCCTCCCTTAAATCACACTCGTTCCCTTCAGGCCCTCTGTAGGCATTACCCTAGAATCAAAGTGAAGAATGATTTGGATGTCCTGCTGATGTAGGAAACATCTTAGTGAAGAGAAATACCTCTGTTGATTGGATTGAGGAATCCTAAAAGCTAGACAACTTATTCCAAATCTTTCAAATGTAAAGAACTTGGATGCATGTGTGTTTTACTCCTCTGAAAGGAACTGTGACTCAGGTTAGGACTGAGAAACAAATGTAATCAGTGGTATTCAACATCCTTTTAATTCTGGGAGGTCACAATGTTAAAGGGACTTAAGGCAAGGATCCCATAACCAAAGCATGCTGAGAAATACATAATAGGATTCAGGAGAAATCATCCTCAGGAATATTAAGAAATAATAACTGTGGTGCCTTTCTTCTTTGCTACTGAAATGCAGCCAACTCTTGGTGGCAGAGCACGCAGCCTACTTCCACACAGCACACTGCGTAGCACAAGTGGAAAGAAGAGTAGGAAAACTTTCAATGCCTTCCCAATGTTTAACCAAATTTTTATACTCCTGTGAAAAAACCCTGATGCTTCTCATTGTAATGCTTTGTCTGGAAAGAGTAAGTATCTGGTGATTGACCTTGGTTAGGGTTCTTGGAAGCTACAAACACAGGGCTGCCAGTTTTGAATTTTTCCATTGCATTGTGCAATGGCACAGTCAGGGGGTTCTGTCCTTGGACCATTATGCAGTAAAGGAGTACACAAATAATTCTTTAAGAATGTTCACTTGTGAATAGAGTTTGCTGCTGTGGCATATGCTTCCTTTAGAGACAAGGAGCACCGGCAGAGGGATGGTGCTGGCTACAGAGGGCCACCCTTAATGCATATTTTGACTTTTGATTTTTACAGCCAAGGCTGGACTGTTCCTTTTGGACTTTGATCTAAGCCTTAGTCATTCATTACACATTGTTATGAACCATTGGTTTAAATTACACTGCCTTTCTTTATACTGTCCTCCTTGGTCTGCCTTCCTAGGTCCATTAGAAACATTGCTTCATAGAAGCACTATTGAGAGAAAACAACAGTGCTTCCATATTTCCATATTTCCCTTCTTATGTGCCCCTTCTCTCTCTCTGTCTTTCTCTCACTCTCCTTCCCCTTTCCTATTTAGTGAAGCACCTGCATTATTTGTATATGACCATTGGCCCTTTTATATTTCACAGAATAGCAGAAAGAAAAAACAATGACAATTTTGAAAAATGTACTACTTAAGTACACTCCATTTTTCAAAGTTGCTTTTTTCTCTGACCTATGTAAAATGTAAAGGTCTAAGCAGTATTATAGTCACACTCCCATTTAACTGTCACTCAAGCAATCAGAACCTTCAAACAACTGGCAGAAGTTGCAACTGCATGTACAATCTGGGTAATCTTACACTGACCAGAAGACCTGCACTCCAAAGCTGGCTGCCTAAGTCTTCAGACACATGGGGAAAGATGCTGAGGTTGCCTAGCAGTACTTCACATATGCTAATTGCAGCCATCAATGATTGTGGAAAGAGGGGACTCTGTGGCTAAGATTGGCTGGTCATGGCACATAATCAGTTTGAGTGCATCTGGGGAAAATGATGCAGGCTTGTATAAAAAGGGTTGTATTTACCAAGGAAATACTGTATCATATATGAGCTGTTTTTAATGAGCTCAAAAGAATTATTTTTATAATAAACAGTGACACAGTCTGGTGGAGAAATGCAAATGTCAATTTTTTTTCTTTGCCTTAGAAAAGAGGAAAATAGGTCTCATCATAGGATGAAGAAGACAAAGATGAGTAAAAATTGGGGGAGAGAGTGTACAAAATACAAGACACTTAAAGCACTCATCTATAATTTCTCCAGTTCTTCTGAATTATCTATCTATGCCTGAACCTATACAAACTGTGGTTTGAATTGGGATGGAAAAGTACTGCCCCAGCCTGCAGTTTAGAGGTCTCAGACTATATCTAGTTCAACTCATTTCACTCATGTATTCATTTATGCCTTCCTTCCTTCATTTATTCATCAAACATGTTTGAGGGCTCACTGCATTCGAGGTGATAGTAATACAAATATAAGTAAGATATAATCCATGCTCTGAAAGAGTTCAAGGCCTATTGGAATAGTACATTAGCAGACAGAGTAGAAAGTGGAGAGGCTAAGTTGTGTCTAAAACGTAGTGGGAGCTCAAAGGGGAGGATGATCTCTTTTGCCAAAGTAAGTTAAAAAAAATCATAATAGGGCCGGGCGCGGTGACTCACGCCTGTAATCCCAGCACTTTGGGAGGCTAGGGCAGGTGGATCACTTGAGGTTAGGAGTTTGAGAACAGCCTGGCCAACATGGTGAATCCTCCATTTCTACTAAAAATACAAAAATCAGCCGGGTGTGGTGGCACACACCTGTAGTCCCAGCTACTCGGAAGGCTGATGTAGGAGAATCACTTGAATCCAGAGACAGAGGTTGCAGTGAGCCGAGACTGTGCCACTGCATTCCAGCCTGGGCCACAAAGTGAGACCCTGTCTCAAAAAAAAAAAAAAAAAAATCATAATAATTCACAGACCAGGTAACACCATTACTGATGAAGAAAATGAGGCCTGCAGAGGGAAAGTGAGCTGCCTAAAGTCTGAGTGGGAGGCAGAATTGGATACCACCTTGCCATTGCTATAAAGGCCTTTGGTATCACACCTCAGTACAGTAATAACAGGCCAGTCTTGCCCCCATAAATAGCAAAGGAAACCTGAACCATTTACTTAAAAAATTCCACAGAAACAAAATTACATTCTCCTATGGGACATGGGAGGTTAGAGAGAATGATTAGAAAGATTTAGTGTTCCCTCCCTTTCCCTCCTCCTCAGGCTTATTCTGCTCAGCCAGAACCACCCAAGACAGCCTGGACTTTGGGTCCTCATGAGCCTTTTTCCTAGTGGGTTGTCACCAGGGCTGATGGTTTGTCTGCAAGAGTGACGTCCTGGGGTTGGTAAAGGGCTGTATTTCTAATCATCTGTAACTAAGAGGTTAGATCAGTTAGCACATGTGTTATCCTCATTCAGGAGTGAAGGGAAGTCCTCGCTGCTGGGGCAGCCTCGCCCCAGTGAGCAGTTTTATTACATAAAGAAAGAAGAATCTCCCCTTCTCCCCCATTAATCTGAATCTCATTTTCTAATGAGTCCACCTTCTGGAAATGTTACTGGAGTTACTTACATGATCAACTTCAAGGGACTTCTTTATTAAGTCATAATCAGAGGGTTTTATTTGATAAGATTTGAACATGAAGAAAAACAGCAACAACAGACCAAGTCTGGAAATCTGTCTTTATTATTATTTGTTAACAGTAAATACAAGGGTAAGGAATTATGATCTCACCTCTTTCCTTGATCATTTTAAGCATATTTGCGATAGAGGTCTATAACCCTTTTTAAGTTAAGATGTGTATATCAGAGGGAGTAAGATGATGGATGAGTTATCTAAGAATATGCAATAAATTGGTAATGCTAGAGGCAATGATATTGACTCTCAAGCTCGGATTTAACTTCTTTTGGGTCACATTACAATCAGAAAGTAAATGTGTGCTATGTGTAAGATATGTAAAGGAATATTGTACCACAAAATTTTTACATGCTGTGATTTAAATGGGAATGTTAGCTACACAAAATGAAAGATTATAATAATGTTAATAGATTTTTTCTTCTTAGGCTTTATTCATTTATTTGGAAAACATATAGAGTTACACTGTTCTAAAAGTTATAAAAGTTCTAAATTCACTCATCTTCATAACTACCTTTGAGGTAGATACCATTATTATCCCCAATGTACATACAGATGTTAAACTGGCTTATTTTAAATTTTAATTTGTTAATAAAGGGAAGACGTAGTTACACATTTACCTCCCATTATTATTCAAATCGAGTAGACCCATTTTTTTTCTTCAAAAGAAAACGATTAAGGCAAATTGCCAATTTCCATTTTTTCAGAGAAATCAATGTTTATGGTATGCCCGTTATCCTGCCTTATCCTCAATCTCACCCTTCCCTTCATCAATGAAAATGTACTATTATTGGCTTTTGGAAGAACACAGTAACTACTGTATAATCACACGCTATTTCTCAGGAGCAAAGCAGACTTGGGGTCTGAATGTTATTTACAGCCCCATGTTTTCCTTCCCAAGACTTCTGCTGTCTTCTAGCTAATTTTAGCTGTGTGAAGGAGGAAGACTGATGGATCCAATTGCCAAAGCAGACAGAGTGTGGACATGCAGTGCCAGGTTCATGCCGTAACTGGTGATCACACCTCAGTAGAACCTTGCAACAGTTCTTGTAATCCCAGCTGGGCCTCCCCTGAGCAGAGACAGCAATTATGTGTGGTGGCTTTCAGATGTAAACAAATGTTCATGGGGAGCTGACTTATAATCAGCCAAGTCATTTCATTTATGGCTTGCATCAAATTGGAATGAAAGGCTCTGATCAGGGAAATCGAGCACATTCATTTACTATCTCAGCAAGTGTTTTTAGAACGTATGTACATTTCTTTCCCTTCAGAGATATGACTGTTCAGTATATTTAAGGCTTTGAAAGCACTTTAGAAATAGAGTGTATCTTAAAACTAACTCTATATCTCCTTTTGTACTTAGCTCCAGTATACCAAGTACATTTGGCCATTTTCCATTACTGTTATTTATTATGACTCAGTGCCATATGCCTGGGGAGGGATAACATAGAAAATTATGTTTTTACGGGAACGTTGGTGGTGCCATGTTGTTTCTCTGTTTCTCAGTCTGTCTCTGTTTCTCTCTCACACTTGTACTAATTGTGCTTCAGCAAATGCTTTAAAATGATAATAGCTGAGAGAATTGTTTAAAAAATACAAAAACCATACTAAAACTTTATATAGAATGAGTTAAAAACCAGAATGTCTATTTCTTTCAGCCATTGGTTAGGTATGAAACAAAAACTGTTAAAATGCATGGGCAGATGTGGAAAATGTGAGTACATAAGACCAAATGATTCCGGACCTCTATGGCCTGCCATATACATTTCTTTCTCGTGGTTCTTGGAATCAGTCCTGCCTTGCTATTTTCTTGAATACAATATGCTGCCTCTCTGCTCAGGTCTCCTACCCTTGCTTCTGCAGTGCCCATGACTATGCTCCAGCCACTTAGCAAGTACTCAAAACTTTAAGACCACTCAGTGTTTGAACTCAATACACAGAGGAAATGCTAGGTACTTTGGAATGTGAAAATAAAAAAGTGAACTCCTCAAAAAGAGGTGTATGAACTAGTTTGAAAAACAAGATAATGTGCAGGAAGAATTCAAATCATTAGGCAAGCAGTCTGAAACTGGATATGAAGCAGGGAATCAAAGTAGGCTTGGACTGGGTAAGTTTCCTGGGGGATACAGGACTTCAAGGAGTCCTTGAAGAGAAGTCAAACTTGAGGTTTATGGAAGAGGTAGGAATTGTGCTAGTACTGAAGTATTTGGACCTGGGCTCAAGTCCTGCCTACTTCTCATAATGGCTGTATAACATTGGGAATATTAATTTATTTACCACACACTTATATAACTGTTATATATATATATATAGAACAGTGCTTACAAAGCACTGTTCTAAGTGCTTTGTAAATAGTAACTCACTTAAACTTTATAATAATTCTATGAAGCAGGTACTATTATTATCCTCATTTTCCTCTAAGAGGAAACTAAGGAACAGAGCGGTTAACTAACTTGCCCAGGGTCATACAGCTAATAAGTGACAGAGCAGGAGCCAAACCCAGGCAGCTAAGTCTACACTAAGCTACTATACTATGCTGCAAATTCACAGCTTTTCTATTAGTTTTCCATTTATTGAACAAATAGAGGCAAGAATTCATTTGGGTCCTGTTTTGAAGAATATATGTGATAAGGTCAGTGAAGAGTGCCTGGTACAAAGAAGGCACTGGATAAAAAAGCTGTTTTTTTTTCTCTCTCTCTCTTTTTCATTTCCTTTCTCTTGAAAACTCAGCTTTCTCCTGGTTCTTGGAATCAGTCCTGCCTTGCTATTTTCTTGAGTACTGTATGCTGCCTCTCTGCTCAGATCTCCTATCCTTGATTCTGCAGTGCCCATGAGTATGCTCCAGCCATTTTGTGAATACTTTGGTTTTCTTTTTTCCTTTTATTTTGTTAATTGAGTTATAACAATTGTAACTATTTCTGGGGTACATAGTGATGTTTCAATACACATATTGTACAGGATCAGATCAGGGTAATTAGCATATTCATCATCTTGAACATTTATCATTTATTTGTGTTGGGGACATTCAGTATCCTCCTTCTAGTTATTTGTGAGTGATTTCTTAGTATGTGTTAAGTTCCCAGCCACAGGTGCCTACCTCACCCTATGTAGCAGGCCAACCTCTAAATTACAGCCCCTTCTAGTCAGTAGTTACTGAGCCGGACCTAGCTGTGTTCCACACAGGACATCCCTGTCCTGTCTTGGGGAGGGATGGGGAGGCATGTGTCTTCTGTAGGCACTTATTCACTCAATAAGTACTTAATACATATCTGTTTATTGTGTGTCTGGCCCTGTACTAGGTGGTGTATGATACACATGAAAATAGGGAAATGAAAAACAATACAGGACAAAGGGAGTAGGGAAGACAGTAGGGCTGAGGAAGCTCTATGCGCCATCCAGGAGACCGTGCAGCTCCTGGCTTTGCCCAGCTTTAGTCCTCAGAAGCCCTTAGGCTGCCTCCCCATGCTCTTTCCCTCTTCTTTCCCTCCCAGCATCATTTAGCCATCCTTCATCTGCTGGCTTCAGGGTCCAACTCCCAGAAGCTAAGTAATCTGATAAAAGTAATCTCCGCTAAAGTGTTCATCCAGCTAACAGGTTGATGTGTTATTCTTCCGGGGTAATTTGTTCATTTTGAGAGGGGTTTTTTGAAGACATTAAGGCATGATGGCAGGAAATTTTGGGTCTCATTGCAGCCTGGAGAGGAAGAGAGTGCCCCCACATGACCCAGGCTTTCAGGATTAGCCTCAGTCTGGTTTCTATGGCCATTTGCAAAATCTTCCTGGTGCCAAAGGCACTTCACTGTCTTATGAATTTTATTATGCCTCAACCAAGTTTGGATCAAAGAGAAAATGCACAATCCTCCTGTTTTTTGTTTCTTTTTTTTTTTTGTATTTGGAATGCGTTTTCTTGGACCCATGAAGAAAATTCTCCTGATCACAAGAGAAGCTGAGGAATGGGCTATTTGTACTTGGATAAAAATAGGCAGTACTCATGATCTGGTAGGCAGCATTCTAAGTGCTTGACATATGTGATCTCATTTAATTCCCACCACAAACCCCATGAAGTAAATACTATCATTATCTCACTTTTTGAACAAAGAACTGAGGCACAAAGAGGGTAAGTAAGTTGTTCAAGGTCACACCGCTACCAAGTGAACCCATGAAGTGTGGCTCCAGGATCTACGCCCTTAATCACTATCCTATCTCTATCAGTGTCTCAGGTTCAAGTCTCCTTTTCCTTCATAGAATTAGCAGATATATCAGACACAACAATTGGCTCATAGAGAGTCATCATTAAGGCACACACTCTAATCCCATAGCCGGGGTATTGCAGCCATGCCCCGTGTTTGGCAGAGCAGAAACAGGCCACTGACCTGGCACTCTGACCTTGCTCATAGGAGCTTAAGCTACTCTGAGGTTGATATCACCCTCTTCCCTTCTATGCTGCACAAGGTTGACAAGGGACTGCCTCTCAAGCCCTCCTTCTCCCACTCCATTCTATCCCAAAAAAGGAAGGAATGCTCAGCCCTGGGGGTTGCTCTGTAGGTTTGACAAAGAACAGCTGAAGTATGACTAATCCTATTTTCTAAAAGTAAAAGGATGATTCTCCAAACTAACCCTCCAGTATGACCAGAGGTAAGCCAATCTCTTCTCAAGCTAACGTGCATGCTATGCCTCCAAATCTGCAATACCTTCCACATTCTCTCACTAATGGAGCACTTACTGTGTGTCAGGTACTGTGTTAAATGCTTTCAAAACCTTGCCATATATTAATCCTACAATATATACTTCAAAAAGACACTAGTATTATCTTCATTTTATTTGTGAGGAAGCTGAGAGAGAATAACTTGCCCAAGGTCACTGTACTACCAATAGCTATTTTTTAGCTTCTTGACCATTCTCTGCATTTGTGCATTGCCATTCAGTTTTATCTCAGGTTCCATGATTAAAGGCACCCATTCATACTGATACTACGTTCACAATACCTTGAATGCCAAATACGAGATCACAATTATTGCATCAACATGTCTCATGAGAGTTAAAAGCATGTTTTAGCATAATTAAGAGGTAGATAGTTGAAAACACAAAAATTGGCATAGCAGGGTTTCCTGTACATACACATGTAAATCTTTCATGTTTATGTTCACTGTTCTTCCTGTGATGATAAATCTAATGGAATTATGATATGTAGTATTTTCCACTTGACATAGTTTAGGGCCTTGAAGAAGCTTTTGATTTGGCCTTGCCCATGCATAAACAATTAAAAGACAATTCAATTTGAGTGCCCTTTATAACAGAATTTAAAAATAATGAATTCAGTTCACTTTAAAAATGAACAAAAGCAATGTTTTATTCAACAGATAAAACAAATAAAATACATTCCTGTTCCATATTTTAACCATTCCAAGAATAGAGGCAGAAAAGAAAGCTAAGAAGGATAAAAGGGGGAAAAATGTGTAGTATCCGGGGTGACAGAAGAAAAAAAGAAATATAGTTGGAATAGGGAGAAATGAAGAAAGAGACAAAGTGCCAGAAAAAAATATTCATAGAAGGTAAAATAACAGATGTTGAGAGATGCAGAGAAACAGAAAAAGAAATGGTACAAGGTGACATAAATAGAAGTAGTTCATTAGAAATAGAGGTCTGATTCTCCCATTGAATTATTTATTTCTCCAATTCAGTAATGTTTTGTTAGACAGAACGCCAAAATAATAAAATAAATAAAACAATATCCCCATTTTATTTTTTTAAAAGCAAATGAATATGACTGGATGCAATCAATGTGAAAAATATAATTTTGCATTTTAATCTTTTATTAATATTATTTTATGCAATTTTCTTGGTTTTTATTACAGAATGAGTATATAGTAAATAGTTTAAGCATTCTACTATTTTTAATATTTAGGTTATTTTAAGGATTATTTTTGTATTCAAACTAAGGTTGCTTTTTTTCTTCATTTGAATTATTGGTTTAGGATAACTTGCAGGATTAGAATCCCTGGGTCCAAGACTATGAACATTTTTATAATTCTTGACTCTTTTTGCAATGCTATTAGCAACTTGAATGAGTCTTTTCTTCCAGAGTCTGTATAGTATTGGGTTTTGTAAACTGTTAGTTTGGGCAGTTGAATTAATATCAAATGGTGCCTCCTACTTTGAACTATATATATTTCTTTTAGCGTGATGATGTTCTTTGACCATTTGTCCCTTGGGATCTTGGGGACCTTCTAAATTTGTAGTACTTCTGAACACACTTTAGATGATATTAATTTATCTCTGACATTCCTAGCATTTCCACCATTTAATCTCAGTTTTGATCCTGATTTTACATTGTTGTATTATGCTGTACTCTCTGACCAGTCTTTGTAATGTTTTCTATTATTTCAAAACTTTAAAAAATCCCTATAGTTGATTTAAATAGTCTAGTCTCATGGTTAGTCTATTCCTTCTAGTTTTTAAATTTTTCTTTAAATATTTAAGCATTTAGCATATGTAGAAAGAATTGTTATATATGGTAAGAGATAAAAGCTTATGTTAATTCCTCTCCATATCCATGACCAGTTACCCCACGTGAATTTATTAAATAATGAGTGTTTTCCCTATTGTTTAGTTATGCTTTGTACATCAAACATTCAATTCTTACATTTACTAGGGCTTTTCCTTGGTCTCGAGGTCCCATTTACTGATTTTTTGATTTGCATCAGAATTCTGCTATTTTAACTAGTGTTAGCTTATAATACATTCTAGTATTTGGGAATTGTTTTAGACTTTTGCTTTTCTAGGACAGTCGTATACAATTGTTAATGTATCATTTTTGAGATAATGGATATCTTCATTTGAATTGTCTACATTTATAAATCGACCTGTGAAGAAGTGTCATCTTCATACTGTTGGTCATTACATTCAGAACACAGTATGACTTTACATTTATTCAAATTTTTCTTCATTTCTGCCATTAAGGTTTTATATTATTTCTTTTTCTCACAACTCTTCTGTATATTGACTTACTTCCAAATATTTTAATGATTTTGCTTTTTATTTTATTTATTTAGAGACAAGGTCTTGCTCTGTTGCCCAGGCTGAAGTGCAGCGTTGCAATCATGGCTCAATGCAGCCTCAAGAACTCTAATAATGTCTAATCTCTTTCAGTTAATTCTGAGGATTTTCTAGGTATACAACAATATTGTCTAAACATTTTCTATCTTTGATTTTTAGGGTATTGAAAATACTCTGCATGATATTATAATGGTAGATAATGTCATTATACGTTTGTCCAAACTCATAGAATTTTTTACACCAACAGTGAATTCTAATGTAAACTGTTCATTGCATGATAATTATGTGTCAATGTAGGCTCATCAATTGGATGTTAATAATTGGAGAGGTTGTGCATGTGTTGGGGCCAGGCTATATGAGAAATCTCTTCACCTGTCAATTGGACTGTGGACCTAAAACTGATTTTAAAAAATAGTCTTAATTTAAAAATTCTCCATAGTTTCTTCCTTTACAATATTTACTTCTAATCTATTTTTATATCTTATTGCCAGATCAAAGATTCCTCAGAAACACTAGACTTATAAATGATTAAAACACTTATTTTAGTCCAGCTTTTTGGAAAATAATGTTTTATCAATAGGTAGGTGGTTAGTTCTTTGTTTTTCGAGTACACATTTTTTATTATGTCAGAGACATAGTTCATTATTCCTGATGTTAACCATAAACAGGAGTTAGATTTTATTAAATGCTTTTTTGGCATTTACTGGGATAATCATATATTTTTCAATATATTGATAGTTGTTGAAATTATCTTTACATTTCTGGGATAAACAATACTTGATCAAGACAAAGTTATTTTAATACATGTCTCTATTGTATTTGTAGAATTTTTGTTAAAATGCCCACATCAATGAGAGGTAGTGTGGCATACTATATGGAGCAAGTGTTTGAGTTTAAATCCAATTGGACCTCACAGCAGCTTTATTCAGTACTGTGCAGTAGTTAAAACATGAGCCCTGTCATCAGAGAAAAATAGTGCAGAATCCTAGTTCTGCTACCTAATAACTTTTTTACTTTGGGCAAGTCTCAGTTTTTCTGTTTTTATGGGGACATAAAAGTAATTACCTTATAAGGATTGTTATGAGAATTAAATGAGTTAATTTGTGAAAAATACTTAGTACAGTGCCTAGAGTAGTTCTACATTAAATGATTACTGTTAGAATTATTGTATTCCTAAATGAGACTAGGGCTTGCATTTCTTTTTTATATCATGCTTCCATTTTTGAATTATTCTTACCTTTTCGTATCATTTTATCTGTATCATTCTTAGCACATTTCCCTCTGAGGGCAATTTTAAGAAATATACTATACTTTTCAATAATCAAGGATAATTTGTATAATATGTTCTTAAAAGGCTTGGAAGAGAATTCACCTTGTAAATCCATCAGGCCCAGGTGCGCTTTGAAGGATTTTTTAAAATATATTTGTCCTGTTTTCTTCTGTATTTATTAGAATATGTCCAAATAATTCTGACAATTTTGTCCATGTGAAAAAAAAACACTGAGTTTCAGAAATTTTCTTTGCAACCTGAGAATTGTTGATCAATTTGTTATCTATGCTTGCAATTGTTTCTGCATTCAACTAGTTACTAAATTGCCTTATAGTTTCTTCTGTAAGAATACAGTCTATAACATTTTACAGAGGGGTTACCTTGGAAGCCAACATTTACTTGATTGTTTAAACCTTTTTCCCATTTATTTAGTAGGAACCTTTGTGTTGAACCCCAAAGTCCAAATTCCCAACTCTGAATGAAAAAGACTCTTCAAGAATGAATGAATAATCAGTGTCTTTAGCTCCTGAACCACCCTTAAATGGCCAGAGGCTTCTCTATGGAATTACCACAAATACTGCTGTGGGGCTGGAGCCTGTGGAGCCATCGCTAGAACACAGCAGTAGCAAATAATACTATTGTTGATAGGCCAGTGAGAATAATTACACAAGTTCAAAACAGAAAAGAGATGTTTGACCTTTTGTCCATAGCACAGCCTTGCCCATATGTCCAGTAGTACACGTTGACTGTCTGTTTCAAAGAATAATGAATGAGTTATGTGGCTTAGCAGAGGAGTAAAAGGATAATTCTGATAGAATATGCTGAAAGTTCAAAAACTTCTCAAGACCCTGGTTCACTGATACACGCATGAGTTTAACTTTTCACCTATCCGATCTCTCTAAAAACACAGCAACATTTGTTTGGTGGTGGAGTACAATAATCCTTTTATTAAACCATTATATAACTTTTACAATTCTTTCCTGCATCAAAGTTAATTATATTTATTGGAAGAACATGCTACTTGAGAGGTTACTACATCCTTACCCAGAATCCTAGCCTTAACATTTGTGTAAGTGTCCATCTCAAGTGTTAAGACCTAGTTAGAGCACAGAAAGCATGTCCCCTAGGTTTGTTGAAACATTTGCTTACACACCTGCATTTGACTGGCTAGGAGAGAAGGACGGGACTACTTCTTTCTTCTTCTTCTTTTTCTTCTTTTTCTTCCTTCTTCCTTCTTCTTCTTCAGCCTGGAACTTAATTTTTCAATCCGAGTTACAAGACACTGACTTTTGAAGATCCGTCAGGATAGTGGTTCTCAGATGATCTCAAAACGCAATGGGGAAACAGGCATATGTATTCCGAGCCTATAATGCACATACAATATTGTAAGAATTCATCTTGCGTATCAGTCACTACACGATCCTATTTTTCCTGGGTCATGCCACCAATTATGCCTAAAGAGAAGAACAGAAGAGAAAATGTTGGCTAGCTCTAACCACTCTACGAAAATGGAAAGAAAGTAATTCCAAGGTGAGTCCGCCCCAGAGAGCAAATGGGCCTTTTTAAAATGCTGAGGGGAGGGACTAGCAATTTCTTCGGGCCTTTGACAACATTCCCCAGTGGCCTAGTGGCATGGAAATTTGCCTAGCTTCATTTGTGGAGGTCACGCCACCCTGGATAAAAGGAAGGCAGTTTACCAGGCTAAAATTTGTTTATAAGGTTTCTTTCCCCTCCAGTATGGGAAAGAAAATACTAAAGTATCATCTGCAATTTTCACTGGCCAGAAATTAAGAGCAACAGACAATGTTGAAGCTACAGTATCCCAAGAAATAGCAAATTGACCTATTTATGCCTTAAATTTAAGATAAAACAATTATTTCAGCAATTCAATAAGATTGAGCCAGTTTTTGTGTTATTAGCAAAACCCCGAATGTCCCACAGGAGATGTGGCTTGCAATGGTGGACAGAGGTAAGAGAACGGGTGTTGACCCAAGTTATGTTTAATATAAAGACTCCTTTGTTGACTCGCTGTGATAACAGTTCCTCATTTGTTAGATTATTGGGTATAAAGTTATGTAATTCAGCCATGCCCTTCTCTCTAGCTGACTGTGGTAGCCAACACTGCCTACTTTTTGCTGTGGTAGATCTTGGACTGCCAAAGCCACTTCCTGTATGTCAGACACATTTGACTTTTACCACAGTTCAGGCAATTCGGCAAATTTGAAGGAAGGTGGGAAGAGGTGGTTAGGAATTAGAGTCTTTTCCCCCTTTTCTCAAATAACTGGAAACTCCTACTCTCTTGACTCATGCTAGGTTTCTACCCAGTATAACAAAGTATCGGACACCATCCCTGCGCATTGTCCCAATGACTTTCACAATACTTGCCAAACACCATGGGGTATTTTCTCAATTATTTGAAGGGTAGTTTGTACCCAGTCTTCTCCTCCCAACAATTACCACCCTACTCTATTATCTTGCACTTAACAAACGGATTGATTTCTTGCCTAAAATTAGCTGGAGAATTCTATTTGGATCAGTCCATCAGAATTAAAAAGTGTAATTAGCCTGAGAATTCACTCCACTTTTCAACCTAACTGCTGCTTAAATATCTCCTGCAATGTTTCGCACTTTGTGCAGAGCATGTAGAACTCTGTCTCTGGGTGAAGCAGTTGATTACAGGAAAGCAGCCATGAATTGCTATGAGCTTGTCACTGACGATCCTGCATATGTGTGCGTTATCAACTACAATTGTCTTCGTAAAATTAAATAAAAGCACGCATTTATTATTGTGGGGCTCCAATTACGGGACAGCTGGTGCTCCTATTACACTTGCATTAAATCGAAACTTGTAATTTCCCTGTGCAGATGCACACTTTTTAATCAAGATATAAAACTGCATTTGCTTTGTCCATCTTCCAAAGTATCTGGAACCTTACCTCAGGGTTCCTCTTTTCCTGCAAACTCCGTGGAAGAAGGGGAACAGATTGCACTGATCAGCATTTCCCTGCCTGAAATTCTTAGAGGGAAATAAAGGATTGGGGCATTTATGAAAGATAAAACCCCCAAGAAGGCAGCTGGTGAGTATGAATGTATTTATTTAGCCTGTAGTGAGTGGACATATTTATCGACTAAGATCAATTTTGAAAGGACCCATTTCGCCTCTCACCTGTCTGGGAAGTGTCTATGAGCGTCCCGCTGTGAACCACCCTGCCTTTCTCACTGGTACTTCAGTTCCTGAAGCGCCAGAAACTTTGCACCCCCACCCCACCCCCGCCTCTGGGGATGTGTGCCTGCTCCGTTTGTTTTCGCTTTTGTAAAATCTGAGCGTTATGATTTGTCCCCCTTTCCCTTCCTAATGAAATGACAAAGGGTCTGTGCAGCGGGGGCTGGGCTGCCGGGTTTGGGGGCGAGGCGCCACACCCCCTGAGAATAAAGCCCGCGCTGCGCTCTCGGAGAACCAGGCACGAGTGAGCGAAACACACAAAGAATATATTTCGCGACGAAACAGCGCCCTACAGGAAGAAAGTGCCCGCACTCTGAGCGTGAGCCGGAGCGCGACTTTTTGGCGCTCTTTGGGAGCAGCGAGAGGGAGGCGGAGGCCAGAGAGTCCGGGGTGGGCGCGGGAGCCCGGGCGGCCCGTGGCCAAATTCCCGTCTGTCCCACAGCGGCGCGCGGAGCCAGGTGAGGTTGGCGGCAGCACTGGTGACGCGGGGCGCGCCGCGCTACCTGGCCGGGCGGGGCGGGGCCGGGCGGCCGCGTGCGCCGCTTCCGAGTCCGGCGCTCCGGATGCCCGCGCGCGGCTCCGCTGGCCGGCGGAGTTTCGCGGGAGTTTCCGTTTTGGCGCCTAAAGCCCCTCGCCGGCGCCGTTTCCCTCCGCGTGCCGCGTGTGTCCGGAGCTGGACGCACGGAGCCGCGGCCCTGGCCCGGGCTGCCCGGGATCGGCGGGGCTGCGCGAGGGGACGTCTGGCGTCCGGCGAAGGGCACTGGCCCGGGAGGAGGGCACGCCTTTCGCAAAGGCCGGGCGGGGTTGGGACCGGGTTGCTATGGTGGCTGCGAGCCCGGGCGGGAGCCCCACGCCCGGCCTCCGCGAGGGAGCTGGGGCTCTACGAGGTGTGCTCCGAGTGGACTGAACCAAGAGCCTGGGAGGAGCGGGGAGGGCCAGTCCGTGGCCTCGTCCCCTCCCCCAACAGCCCGCCGGCCGGCCCCGGGAAGGGGCCCCGAGGAGCCCAGAAAAGAAAGTATTCTGGCCCCTGGAATCGAAAGGAGTCTTGCAAAAAGCACCAAAGGGTCAAGGGGGCAGAAGGGAGAGGGGGATCCGTCGCCTCCGTCCGAGAGTCCGCGTGCGCGTGTCTGTAGACTTGACATTTTATACCCCAGAGCGGCCGACTTGGAGCCGGGTTGCGAGTCCCAGCCCTTAAGTTCTGGAGGTGGGGCGGGCTTTAATTTGCTTATATCTAATGATTTCAGGAACCTCGCTTTAAAATGGCGGCATTCAGTATGCACCCCTGCTAAAGGCTCTCCCGGCACCGGGGCCACCTAGCGCAGCGCTGCTTTTGCTTCTGCCGCTAACAGATGGCATGTGCCGCTGTCGCTGCCGCTGCCCCTGCTGCTGCCGCTGAGAGCAGGGCCCCTTAGCCTCTGGGTTTGCGCTAGCAGCGTAAGGTAAGGCTGGAGATGAACTGGGATTTGTAAGCGAGGCTGCTTTCCTAGGACTCCGAGGAAATAATGCCTTTTACACTTCATTTTACAAAATAGCAAATAGAAGGAAAAGTCATCCTGCAACTTTGTTGCGATTTTAGAGCTTTGACCATTTTCCTCCTCCTTTCCTCCTGTTTCTTCTTTCTCTTCCTCCTCCTCTTCTCTTCCTCCCCTTTCTTCCTTCTTTTTTTTTTTCTGCTTTCTTCTATCTTTTTAATTTAAAGGAACTTCTTACATGGCATATCATCAGCAAATGCTTTTTAACAACTAATTTCCCCATTTTCACGCGATATCGTGAGCAGTGCCACAGCTTCCTTGCAGAACCTTGTCTCTTCCTGCCCTGAGTCAACACATTTGGGCAGCTCGCTTTTACTACTGGGGTTTGAAGGGCATGAGAGTAGATTTTAGGAGACTATTAAAAAGGGAACTTTAGTTTTTAACACTCACACAATAAGCTTTTATGGTAAGAAAACGAAATTAAACTCAGACAAGTAATGAAAGTTGACATTTAAGTGATTCATTGTTGTAGTTTCGTAATTAGGGTAATAGACCTACTGTGTGTTTTTCTGAGCAATCTTAGATAGCTAGCTAGCTAGCTAGATGAGAGATAAAACAGAAAAATTGATTGTGGCTCTAATTCAAGTAATATGTTTCAAAAGAGTTATTTTCTCCTAGATGTTCTTACATCGTTGGTAAATTGAGCTGGGATCCCCACAGCCTCTCCGTCTTCGTGGGTAGACTTCATGGGAAAGAATCAATTAAAACAAAACTTGCAAGATTTAATTTTGAAATGATTGGTACATTTTTATTAAGCGGACTCCCTGCTTTAGTGAATAAACGTTTGGGTGATTACCGATATAATGTTTGGGAAACATTGTTGGTATGTGGGAATGACTAAACATCCTTGCTTGATACAATTTATCTGAATTTTGTTTTGTTTTGTTTCCCCCTCCAATGAAAGGTAAGTAGACAATGAGGCTTATCAGACACCTTGGATTTTTCCTGATTATATTCTCATTTTCTCCTTGGCCCATGAAAATCTAGTCCTGAATAACTACTTTTTAAAGTAATTTTTAACTTCTTTCTAATGTGCGATACTTTTGGGGGATGCTTTCATATTTACCAACACTTCTTCAAATATAACCTAAAATGGGCTTCTGCCCACAGCTTAGCTGATAATATTCTATCTCTGTTCACTTCTTACTTCTCCCAAAGCAGGTAGAAACTACTTGGTTGGCAGACACTCTGCTACTAAATTTAGCAAGTGTGTGGAAAGGGAGAAAAATATTATTTTGCACTTATTAAAGCATGGTGCAGTTTTCTGCCCAGGTGCTATAGTCTACCTAGAACCAGTCAAACTGTTTACAATGGAATTTACTGTACAACAAATTTTCAGCAATTTTTCATAGTATTCTTGAGAGAAGTATATGGGGCAATTCATTGCTTCATGTCTAGAATGAGAGTTCCTGCAGGTAGAGCAATAAAGCCTTGCATTTTGGTAAAGGGAGGATGAGAAAAAGCAACTTCTCCCATTTTTAGTGATTATGGACTTAGATCCCAGTTCAGTACTGTTTGCTTCCGGATGTGCTGCCTTGCTGCTAAAAGACTTCGGACCAAATGCATCCTTAAAAAAAAAAAAAAAAAGTGAAAATACTAAACCTTGAGGCTAGAATAGATAAGCTAAACTGGTGTCAGAGAAATTAGGAGGAAATTTTGCCAGTTAACACTCTGCTGCCTCATACAGTGATGAGATTGGAGACCTTATATGAAAACATAAGTGAAAGAGTTTGTTAAAAAAAAAAATGTTTTGAGAGATAATTGATATAGTGCTGGGCTAGAGGTGGTGACTGCATGTTTTGCTCTACTTCCAAGAGCTACTTCATTTCTCTAATTTCCTCTGCTACGTTAAGCAATTGTAATGACTCCCAGGACTATTATAAAGTACCTTTTTTTCCTCAACTGTCCACTTCAGGCATTTCACAACAGCTGCTTTTTATGATTATGAGCTGGTGGCAAAGTACCTTTGGTATTCTCTTGCACCTACCCTCTACCTAAATAATGCTTTGCACAAACTAGGTGCTTAATAAATGTTACATTAAAAAGAAAAATAAATAGCTTATAAACTCACAGTGGAATGGATTTTGGGTACAGCTTTTAATTTAAACGGAAGGCATTTTTGTGCACTTACAAGAACCTAAACATTCAAGGAAGATTAGAATGTACATTCCCCTAGTTGTCTGTATTGTATTTGCTTCTAAAGGGTTCTCTTGCCTCTCATTGTACTTCCAGGCACTTGCATGCTTCATGCTTTTGACCAGTAGGTGTATTATTATCTCTCCAGCTTCACTGTGATACTTCCCAGTAATCACAGCAGCTTGGGAATAAAAAAGGTTTTGTCTTTTGAGTGACTGTATAGTACCACACATGCTGGAACAGTGACAGTCTCTTGACTGTTGTGCAGATGTTGACAGTATAGTTTAGTACAGTTTTGTTCTCTACCCAGCTGCCTTTATGTGTGAGGGAGGAGGGGAGGGAATGGTGTGAGAAGCTCTAAAATGATGAAGATTTCTATTGATAACATTTTACTTTTATTCTGCTTATAGTACAATAAATTCAGGAAGGTGGCAGACTTTTTCTGTTTTCAAATAAATAATGTTGCCTGATAGGCTTCTAAACAGATTGGGGCATAGCTGACAGTACATAAGTTATAGTACATTTTTAACAAGTAATTTCATCCTGTAATTAAAGTTAGACAATTGTCATTGCCATGTTAACACTATCAAGTGTCTGTAAGAGCATGAAGGCTACACTCACCTTTACTTCATCAAGGTTCTTCTATGCTGTTGAGTTTTCTTATGACATTGCCTACTAGGCAGAACAGATGGATTTTTCCTCATTCAAATGTATGTGATATCAAGAAAATGGAAATCAGAAGTTGTGTTTGTGGGATTTTTCTGCCTTTCTCTAGGAGAGATATAGCTCTCACTTCAAATATAGAAAGAAACCCAAGCCTCAGCTAAAATGAGATGGACACTTTTCCTGAAAGAGAAGAAACTGTGTCTGGGAGCAAGTTGTTTAACTGTCAATTAAACAATCAGTAAACAAACATAAATTATGACTGAAAGAAAGCAATTAGATCTTTAATAATGTGGGCTTTTAGGTCTTAAGGATACCAGATGGTTCCATGACATTCTGTTCTTTCTAAATGGTTATCTGTTGCCTCAAGATAGCCAAATGACAGTGTTGGAAAGGCAACTTTGAGAATTAGGATAAATAAGGTATCAGTTGTCTTATTGGATATTAATAACATCCACATGACCTGAAAGGGTTAACAAAATATTTTTTTTCAGATCATTCTAGTAAAAATGCATTATTAACTCATCATTTAGATCTGCTTGGTATTAGATTGAGTGACATTGTTTTTAAAAGATTGATGGGGAAAACAATACAATCTGAGAAGTAGGACCTTACCATTTTTATTTGAGAAATAACAGGACTTCCAAATTGCCTGGGCACACAAACACGTACGTGAGTGTGCAAATTAGTGGTCAGTTCAAAACAGTATACAGATGTGCATTGCTTTCTCACTGGAAGATTACAGAAAATACCTATTTTTACAGCATTCCTTCAATTCTAAGAATGAAAGAAAAAAGGTTCACTGTAAACTATAATAAATATTTGATATAGTGGTGTCTTTCTGAGGCTCAGGAAAAGAGCCAGGGCTCTGAATGTTCAACTCCAGGCAGTTAACTTTCAGTCAAGCCTCCTTTTATTCTTGCTTCCTCTTGAGTTCTGAGAGAGGTTTTGCGCAAAAAACAAGAGGAAGCAAGAATAAAAGGAGGCTTGATTTAAATGTGTGTGTGTGTGTGTGTGTGTGTGTTCTCCCTTTGTATGTGTATGGTGATTTTCTAGAAGCCCAAGCATAGGACTCAACTTGACATGCTTCCTGAAATATTATGTTGACTCTCAAGTTTTACTTGCATCAACATTAAGTTGGCTCATGAGGAAAAGAAATGATTTGTTTTCTGATTTGAGGCAGGAGTTTGTTTTGTGCCCGGTGAGTGAACTTGAAGGGCTTAGAAAGAAAGGGCCTCCCATTGAGAAAAGGCAACCTGGACAGAAATGCAGGGGGTTGGCAGTAGAGACTAGAGGTCATTTGATCTCTTTAAGCCATGGGAGCATCCTGGAGTCTGATAGTTGGCTGGATTTTGTTTTCAATTTAGGATCATTCAAATTAGCTTAAAATTGTCCACATTGGATTCTTTGAATCCTGAGCTTCTTGGCATTGCCTTCAACTGGTGTGGAAAATTGGGAAAGGTTCCTTCAGGCTTACTCAGGTTTCCTTGAATGTACCAGTAACTATTCACTAAGCAGAGGTTATTGGGTCTTTTTACCTCATATCCCTAATGCCTGGTAAATAGTAGGTTCTCAGTAAAAGTTTGTTAAATAAATGAAAGACTAGATTAATCTTTCTAACTTGTTTTTGCATGTTATGAACATTCTTCCTTATAGCATTATTTCTGTTTTTTATTGACAAAAGAAAAATCAACACCAATAAGCAGACTGAACACTAGATTGAATGACTGTTCTGTTAGAGGCCACAGTAGCAACTCAAGTCCAGGGAGATGCAAGCAATGCAGGTTTAGGGCTGAGACCTTGAGGACTGGCCTGAAAGCCAGCTGCTACTTTTCTTTCACCTGTAGTTGCATTTAGAATACCTCCCCCACATCCCAGGGATATCAGTCTTCATTACAAAGAAATGTTTACATAGAAACAGTTTTTTAACTGTTTCACCAGATTAAAAATAAGAAAAAAAAATCAGAAATACTGTGACTCTGATGCCTCCCGTCATGTATAGTTTAGGAAGTGATGAAGTTACAGACAAAATCCAAAAAGGACACTGGGAGCTGTCTCATTTTCAGTCAGATGTTGATTGCCCATTTAGAGACTGGATTTGCATAGGTTTTTACTTACCAAGATACAGGTATGAATAGTGCCTTTTTTTATTGCGTCCAGAAAGCAAAGTCCACACAGTAGAAGAGACAAGAGCTGTCATTTCAGATCCACCACAATCATCTTTTGTGCCCAGAGGATAATCAGTCTTTAGGTTCAGCGCTTGCAGTTTCTCCTTATGTGGCAGTACAAAGTAACCAAACAACAGGTTGTGTTGGAGAGTGGTGTGGGAGGGGTGGTCTATTAGCAAAATGAGAGAGTGAAAGAGCCAGACAGCTAGCATTTCACCTTTTGTTTTGTAGTACTCAGCTTCTATGCGGGAAAGCAAAACAACACAAAACAAAAGCACGCTGTAGAATATTAACTGGACATATATCTCATGAAATAATTCCTTACTTAATTTACCAATAGGGAAAATGAGATTGTCACAATATATAATATTAAGGTGGTTGCTTTAAGGTTGGATTCATATACTATACACTGGTTTTTCTGAATTCCATTTAAAATATGTAATGACAAATTCAACAAGACCCATGGCACAGAGGTGGGGGATCACATTTAACCTCAGTACCCAAGTGAAGAGTTTGTATTCGTCCTCTGAAAAGTAGGCGCTTGATAATGGCCCAGTTGGGGGTGCTGTTTTGTTAAAGGGTACATTGATATTTTAAAAACTGTTTGCTGTCTGTGATCCATGAGGATCCCGAAGAAAGAATGGGGGCATTTCTTTCAGAAGTGATTTTGAGAAAATTTTAAACTCCCAACTCCTTTATGTCAGCATTTTCCCCCAAATAATTGGACATGAAGAGAAACCTTATTAGCTCACCCAGATACATGAAGCGAAACATAGTACATGTTATAGAGTTACATTTTATATTTAAGGACTTCCAAATAAAATAATTAGGGAGGGACTGGGGTACCATGCCTGTGTAATCTGATATGTTTCATGAATGCCTATAGCAGCGGCCTCAGCTGCAGACAGAGGCTGTGTCAATATGCATTCTTTTGGCTTTCTGAAGTCAGGGTCAAGGCCAGACTCAGATTGACAGGCTCCCCAAGGGAGGCCCTTTTTTGAGAAAGACCTTGGATTTTGGCGGGACTTTTTTGTGATGTACTTTATATGTTTACATTTGTTAAATTAACATTGTAATGCAAATGAAAATATAGGGTCAAAATACATAGCCTGAACTGGAGATAGTGTTAAACATCTGCATCTGAGGCAATTTGTGAATTCAAGACCTTAGGTAAATGGTCATCACGACATTTAGTCATCATGACATCAGAACCAGGGAGGAGACCAGTATGAGCAGTGAAGGGCTTTATGTCCGCCTCTAAACTTCAGTTCAGGGTATGTCCCACTCACCATAGAAGATGAGTTGAGGCCGGGCGCGGTGGCTCAAGCCTGTAATCCCAGCACTTTGGGAGGCCGAGACGGGCGGATCACGAGGTCGGGAGATCGAGACCATCCTGGCTAACACGGTGAAACCCCGTCTCTACTAAAAAAATACAAAAAACTAGCCGGGCGACATGGCGGGCGCCTGTAGTCCCAGCTACTCGGGAGGCTGAGGCAGGAGAATGGCGTGAACCCAGGAGGCGGAGCTTGCAGTGAGCTGAGATCCGGCCACTGCACTCCAGCCTGGGCGGCAGAGCGAGACTCCGTCTCAAAAAAAAAAAAAAAAAAAGATGAGTTGAAAATCAGTGTCACCCATCTAAATGAGGAGGAAGGGCTAAAACCTGTGGATTGACCAGAGGGAGGGTCTGGGAGTTCTTTTTACAAATTTATATGTATATTTTAAATTGACACTTAATAATTGTAATATTTATGGGGTAGAGTGTGATATTTCAATACATGCATACAACGTGTAATGATCAAATCGGTATTTGGCGTATCCATCACCTCAAACATTTGTCATTTCTTTGTGTTGGGAACTTTCAAAATCCTCTCTTCTAGCTATTTGAAAACATAAACTAAATTGTTGTTATTGTCACCCCACAGTGCTATAAAACACTACAGTTTATTCTTCCTATGTAGCTATAGTTTTGTGTCCATTAACCAGCCTTTGGATATTCCCCCACCCCCACCCTTCCCAGGCTCTAGTTACCAATGTTTTACTCACTGCTTCTATGAGATCAACTCTTTCAGCTTCCACATATGAGTGAGAACATGCAGTATTTGTATTTCTGTGCCTGGTTTATTTCATGTAACATGATGTCCTCCAGGTTCATCCATGTTTTGGTGGGACTTCTGACTGACTCGCAAGTTGCCCCTCTTCCCCATGTTTAATAACCTGGTTTTGCTGGGGAATTCATTTATATACACTGAGATTCAGTGCAGCAACAATACCAGGGCAGAATGCTTTTGCTTTGTTACCGAAACTCCCCCTCCAAAGCTCTTTTGTGATCGAAAAGTTGATAGGCTAGAAAGACGTGTCCTAAGGCTTGGCATTTCACAGTGCTGAAAAAAAGACCAGACTGCCTCCGTATTTTGTGAAGAGTGTGATCATCATCATCATCACATCATCATAAAAGGATCTAAAATGTGATTTGATTTAGAGAACTCTCATACATGCACATACTTTGAACTTGCACAAGTAATTTTGTGGGATGATGATGATGATGATGATGATGATGAGAGAAACCTCTAAGAAGCTAGTTTTCTGGGATATAGTAGTTTCCAGCTCTGTCACTTACTAATCAGGCATATGAAAATTGTGGTTCTGAATATTTATCCTAAATTAACAGGAAACAGGCAACCTAAGATCTGATTTTAAATGCTTTTACAAATATGGGCTTTTATTCCAATATTCATTATAATGCAGTGGTTCAAGTGACTGAATCTGTAACCTGTGTTAAGTGAATGTTTTTTGGAGAAAAGTTACATTTTTCACTTTCAAGCCTAGATCATATAATAGGCCTCCTTGTTGCCTTGTGTCTATCCCCAAAGAAATCTCTGTAATATTTTTAGCCATCTAAGAAAACAGTTCAGACAGAGGCACTCAGAAACGGTGACAAGCAATGACAGGAAATGCTGGTTGCACTGGGCTCCTTCATAAGTTAGTGAGGCCACAGCTGGCTGATTTGCTTTTAACTTCCTGTTTGGGGGCTATTTGAGTCAAAAGTAGCTGTGTTTTCCATATAGAGTTTTTTTTTTTTCTTTATTCTGTAAGGCCACAATAAATCTGTCACTGGGCTGCATGTTTTGTATATTTTATGAACTGTATCATGTGGTTTGAGTTTAATTTGGAAGGCAGTGCTTTTACAATCAAGGTCCCTCCCCACCCCACCCCCCCCCCCACACGTGCAGCTTTGTGGTCTGGGATTGCATGGGCCTTCGAAAGTTTATGGCTTTATTTACACAATAGTGATTGCTGAGGAGGGCATTTCCTGCCAGCTAATGACTGGTTGGAAGGACCAACAGTCCAAATCCACGGAGAGAGGACCATTCATTAAATGCCAGGAAGCGACCAGGCTGCTTTTCTCATGAAGTAGTGGGGAGAAAGTGAAACCACATTCTGCCCTTTGAAGAGCCCAGAGCACCATGGGCAGAGCTGGGTATGGATGTGGTGCCTCTTCATTCATTTGGAGAATGGAGCTGCTTTTCCTAACAGGGACGAACTACTTATTTCCCATAGGTTGCCAAATTGGGCCTTCGATGGGAGGGCATTTCCTATAGGTAGATGGTCCAATAGAGACTGGCCAAATAAAGTCGAAGGCCCTGAACTTGCCATTAACGTCTGACCGATAATTCTTAACTCAGAGCTGTTACAGGTACTTGAAAAACCTTTAAGATCACATGATTGAGTTTCCTAATTGGTTGAATAACTGATCATTAGTAAAGTGGACAAAAACTTGGAAAGGAATGGAAAGAACGGTTTGTTTTCAAGGTCAGTCTAGCAGGTTACAGCTATTTTACTTTGATCTCCTAATATAATGAAGGTAAATAATATACATGAAGAGTGCTTTGCCTTTTGTGGAAGTACCATTGAGAGCTGTAATAGTGATCATGTAACCCATGACATTTCCAGGAAACAGTTTTGTCCTCGGTATAATTCTTGCCTGCTATAAAGCAGCTGAGGTGTGAAGAGTTTGGCATTGATTTAGAGCAAAAACAGAATAAGATCGAGGCTGGGTTCACATCCAGGAATCCCTGACTTCCTGGCCTGCCCTTCACTCCCTTAGCTTCCTAAGCCTTCACTTTGCCAAAAAGTTAAATGTTTATAAAAGACAAACATCTGTTCTGAGTTCTTTGGTAGGTACCTCCATATAAAGGAGGCTATGTGACCGGCCTCCCCCCACCCCCACAACTCCTCCAACTCCACGACTTGGCTTGGTCCTTTACCTTGAAATTTAAATTTCTTTCATATCTTCCAAATTTGGTGGGGGGATGGCAGGGGTGGGCTGAATCTCTGAAATAGAGGCAATCATTGATGGCCAGACACCTGCATTTCTTCATGGGATTGAGTAATCTGTTACATGCAGAACAAACCAAATATTAAGTTTCATTTTTGAGTCTGGCAAATGTCATTACATGCTTTTTAAATATTTAGTAATCCAGGGATTGCTGGTCATTACCAGTTCACAAAAGTGAAAGGGTTTTCTGAAGTTTAAAATGTTCCACAAATAAACCGTATACTCATTACTGTTGTTATTAGATGATGCCCAGAGCAGATTTATAAACAAAAAAGTGGCTGATAAATGAAAATATATATATTTCAAAACATGATTTTAATTTTTGAACATTTTTGAGTTTGAATGTTAAGATACACTGAAATTTTGAAAACTCAAAGACAGTATTTGATTTAGAAACTAGTTTGGACTAAGAACAAATAAAGTTTTTTTAAGTAGATTGGCCTGAATATTTACACACATTTATAATTAGCAAAACAGCTGCATGTATGTATGTATGTATGTATGTATGTATGTATGTATGTATTTTTTATTTTTGGAGTTGGAGTCTCACTCTTTCACCCAGGCTAGAATGCAGTGGTACAATCTCAGCTCACTGCAACCTCTGCCTCCTAGGTTCAAGCAATTCTCCTGCCTCAGCCTCCCAAGTAGCTGGGATTATGGGCGCCCGCCACATACCAGGATAATTTTTGTATTTTTAGTAGAGATTGGGTTTCACCATGTTGGCCAGGCTGGTCTTGAACTCCTGCCTCAGGTGACCTGCCTGCTTTGGCCTCCCAAAGTGCTAGGATTACAGGCGTGAACCACCATGCCCAGCCTGGACTTTATTATTTTGTTTAGCAAAACCTTTTTTTATAGGTAATCTAAAATATATATTTCAAGCTGATTCAGGTTCAGTTATCACAATCTGAAGTAGTGGTGTCAAAATTAATATAGGTTTACTCTACTGTATTTGGAGCCAACAGCATTACCTTGTGGTATTAGAAAAGCCTATTTATTCTATCATTGTAGTTTTCAAGTGGTAGGCAACAACTCATTAATGCATAATGAAATCCATTTAGTAGGTTGTGACTAGCATTTCTATTAAACAGAATTGCATTAAATAGTAAGAAAATATCAACATGTGTCATGTAGTAAGATTAGATATTTTGGGGCAGACTTATTTCAAATTCATGCACATATTACTGAGTTAGGATGTAAAGTGTGTTTCTTACTATTTGTTGCTATCAGAAAGGTTTAAAAGTCAGTATTTTAGTGGATCTTATTTCTGTGTCAGAAATATTTTTCCTCTTTTTTTCTGACGGGAAGATGGTCAAGGGATGCTGAGGGCTTTGGTGATAACATACCTAGTGCTGTTGGTTCAGTACCCTGATAGTTATGTGTCTGCTTTTCAAACTGAACAGTAAGATATTGCTATAGATGTGCTATAAGATTTAATGTCCAAGGTATTGTGCAATCCTGAAGGCAGAAACTTTATATATTATGTATTTACTAAGTGGTATTGCCAGAACATTAGGACACTGAAAATAAAACTATCTGGGAACAAAAGCCAAAAAAGGATGTTTAACAACAACAACAACAAAATGACAACTAAAAATCTTGGGACAATTGGGTGTGAGGTGCTTCGAATGGCAAAATAATTATCCAAAAATTTTAAATGTTGGAAGAAACTCCAGCTCATTTTACTGAGTTAAATATAAGTTACAGGGCTCAAAAATTGTTTTTGATTTTCATAAACCAAAAATGGGCACAGCAAGAGAGAATGTATTTGCAAGAACAAAACAAGCTGATTCATAAATAAATATAAATGTTTGTGCTGGAAAAAAACTGCTGGTGTCTATTTTTTCTGCAGTGAACAAAGGCACATTTTAAAATGAATTTTAAAATTGTAGATGAGGCATAAGCTGAAAATCTGTTAAATATACCTAAAATATTAATGGGAGTGATTACAGAAATAAAGAAGAAAATAGCCACATACTCTTCCTATCACTTTTTTTGTACTAATGAGTATTGAGCTTAGTAGTAGGAAAAAATAAGATGTACTCACATGAACAGATAGGAGATTAACTACTGAATGCAACCCATTAGGAGAATGGAATCATCCTTAGAAGTCTGGCCAATTTGCATATTCCTTAGAATTAAATAATTGTCAGGGGGAGGAAAATATTGCCTTCTGAGGGTACTATTGCATCTCCAGTAGGATCATGAGGAGTTTGTCTTCACCCTCACCTCTCCTGCAGTTCCCTCCTGTTGTCATTAAATCTCTTTCTGCCTGGGACATACTAAATTCATTTCCCAAAGGTCTCTTCCTGTGGACAACCTTCAGACCCTTAAAGCACTGTTGCTTCCTCAGCTTTGCGACTTGACATGCAATAAGGCTTTATAGATATTTAAATGTTAAACTGAAGTTACTGCTCTGAAAATATAATGTCAGCTTTTTATGAGTTAGTGACTAAACTCTTTGTCATTGTGAGTTTGTATCTCCCTCCTCAGATATAGTACATTTAAATATTAAGAATAGGAAAAGATTTACACATCTTCTGATTGTGTAATTAGCAATCAGTTTATGACATGAGATGTAAAACAAATTAAGGACCATAATAAAAGGTTACATCATCACCAACAAAACCCGTTATATACATTATTCTGTTTATGACGATAAAAACTAAAAAATGTTGAAGGATGAAATTGCATACACTCTCTGATCCTGGGAGTTAAATGTTTTAATTCTTCCTTATTCTGATGTTAAAGTTTTTTAGAAAGCAGTAATACATATTTTGGGGGATTATAGGATACCTTTGCCTATAAGCATCTATTTCACTGTAAACATTTATAGAGTAGTATAGAGTCAGTTCAAGAAGGTGTGGGGGGTTTGAGTGTGAGTTATTCAGGATTTTCAGCTGTAACAAGCATGTAGTTGATTGTTTTAGGCAAACAAAATTAGCCTTTGTTTTGGGTGTCAGCTACCTTTTTCACGTTAGCCTTTTGGGATTTTTTGTTATGGGATGCTTGACAAATTAATAGTGATAAGCAAAAGCTCTGTGAGAGGGAGTGCTCAAGCCAACTAAACACCAACTTATCATTCATTTCATGCAGCATTCTAACTTTCATCAGGCTGTCTGGGAAATATTATGACGTGTTATGTAATATTACATTTGAAACTTTAAGGTATACACGGAACTCAAGACCTTTGACAGGTGAGTTTGTTTTGTTTATTGTGAGTGGAAATTTCCTTCAGTAGGCAATGAGACTGTCAAGGCAAACTTTCTTGTAGAATGGAGGAGGAGGAAGGAAGGAGAGAAAGAGCTGCACGGTTTCCTAACATTTTGTTTGGGGAATTCCTTATACCACATTCCTCATTTTCATCAAATCCAAAAGAAGGTTGAAATGCTATATTGCTGTTAGCAGAGTTTTCCCTAAACTAGTAAGTGAGGGAAACCCCTTGTTCCCAAGAATTGCAACCATTAACACTCTCAGGAAGCCTGCAATGATTTGGACATAAGGAAAACAAAATATATATACCTTCTATGTACTCACAACATTTTTTAAAAAATAAAAATAAATATAATCATGTTGGGAAAAAAAAACTTGATCATCTCGGATCCAGGAGAGGAGTCCTGGCTCATATTATTCCTCATGTTGAATAATCATTAAAACAGAAGAAAATAAAACCCCCTTGAAATGGCAGGTTTTTTAAGTGAAAATAAGTAAGGTTTCCTTGGATTCCTATAAGGAGACTCTTGTGAAGCACTCATCCAGACTTCTGAGAGTTTATGCTTTTTGCTTTCTAGAGCAGGAAAGACTTAAGAAATAGGAAGTCAGAAAATACAGTAAAAATCTATGGCTTCTGTGCTGTTAAGGGTCCCTTTCTGATTGGCGTGGTGCGAATAATGGTATAGAATTTAACTATGTAAGATGTTAGAGGCCTGAGACTTCCCTTGATACTTCCTTATGCTGGCAGGCCCAGGCAGTTTGACATTGGCTCTTGTAGCACTTGGGTGGCAGGAGAAACAGTGTTTACAACCACCTTCACCTCCAGGAATGTATTATACTTTTAAATCAATGTTAGTATCTGTAGGCAGGAGTTTATATTTAGGAATAAAATTTGAACCCGCATTTTCACACCCAATAAAAACGTCCTGTAATAGGTGTTTATTCAGAGTCAACTGACATTTATTGAACAATTACTGTGTGCCAGATGCTCTGCTAGGTACTTTCATTTTGTTATGACAGTTTTTTTTAAGTTATGAAATACAATTGGTTCTAGCCAGGCAAATACTGTCTTTGGCATCTAGTAGATATCAGGCTAAAAATTGCATCCTCAAGACCCTGTTCACTTTTTATATAAAACACCCCCCCCAACACACAATCATTTCTTCTCTGTCTTGCTTCATCATTTGGGGACCATCTAATGGCCCATGGCCTGCCTCTTCCATCCATGAAGATATTTATTTCATTATAAATCAAGCCAACACTAATCTGTTACCCATCTTGATGTAACAAAAGGCTGCTTTCAGTATTTGATGGATGGTGCTACAGTAGGATAGGAGAAACAGAGGAAGAGGCTTGAGAGGTGGATGAAGAGTGAGGGGTCAGGAGTGTGAAATGATGTGGAGTTAAGTGCTAGTGAAAGCCATGTAGAAAAATCTAGAATAACATTGAATTAAGTCTAGAATGCAGAGAAAATAACAGGGCAAGATGTTGGAAGTTAATCCCTCACCCCTAGGAGTGGCCAGGGCAACCCAAGTTGAGCAACACCAGAGGATTTTTTTGTTATAGAAGCAAAGGGCAAAGAAAGTCTAGAAGAAGTGAGCAATCAACAAATACCGCAGGAATTATGTAAGTTGAGGCCACTGGTTTTGGCATTGAAAAGGTTGTTGGTGATTTTTGAGAGCCAAGAAGCTGGTTTCCAGTGGGTTGAGGAGTAAATGAAAAGTTGGAAAGTGAAAGTGGTAATGATGACTTTTTTTCAGATATATGATGATGAAGGATGAGATATGTTGGAACTTAAAAAGGAAATTGCATCAAGGGAAGGAAGGGTTTTGTTATTAGGATAGAGACGACTTAGATGTGCTTACTGGCTGATGAGAAGGAAGCAGAAGAGAATATTGAAAATGTCTGTCAAGCATGGAATATGTTCTGAATGGCTACCCTACTTGCCCAACATCTCTGTTAATATGCACAGTATTAATTGTGCAGTCTGATCAAGTAATTCATGCAGAACTCTGGTGAGCCTGAATTTTGGGTACTCTTTATTCTTTTTGCCTTTAAGGTAGAGGATTAGGGTTGTCATAAAATAACTGGGATAGGTATAACCAAAAACAACAAAGGAGGAGGGGGAAAGACAGTGGAATTCAGCCAAAATAACAGATAGGATTATTTTTAAATGGCTTCAGAGGCAAGACAGTGCTACTGAAATAGTGAAAATGTGACTGACATTTTTTTACAGCACATGCTCAATGAAAATGAAAGAGAGGGTTGGGGAAATCTATAAAAATGGGAATTCAAATATAACTATAGAGGATATATTTTTACTCTATGATTTGCCTTTACACTAGGATTCAGTGTCTTTCATAAATTTGGAAATTTACCATAGACATTACTTCCCTTACGTTGTATCTGACAATTTCGGTTTTTCATGGATTTTATATTTCAACTTGTAATAATAATTTTAAAAATCTCAGGTCTGGTTCAATTTCCCTCATTTTAATCACCATCCCTATTCTCCCATCTAGAAGAATATATTTATTTCCTCTTTTCTTAGAAGCTTATGAATTATTGGTAGAAAATATCTCTACCTTAAGCTTTGAATTTAATGTCTAAGTTGATTCTAGTCAAACAAAAGGTGATGCTGCTCTGAGGTTCTGCAAATTTCTTTTTACTCTGAAGCGGAAAACGTGGCAAATTTTCAATGCAAATACATTGAAAAACTTAAATCTTTGAAGTTATATTGTAGAGATACTAATGATCTAAACCAGCATTTTCAAAACTGTGTTTATTTTGCCATATGTTCTAGGATAAAAAAGATATATTAGGTGGAATGCCTGAGAATTGAGGTTGAAACAAACACCACATTCTGAGAATTAAATTGCATTAAGGCTATATTCCTAAAAATATATGTAAACATATGTATACATATGAGTTTGTGTGTGTGTGTGTGTGTGTGTGTGCATGTGTTTATTCTTTTAAATTTCAGCTTTTGGCTTTTAATGCTGCATTTCAAGTTACTGTGCAAATATTACTTGTTGATAAGAATTTAAGAATACTCTTTCTATAGGAATCAAAGTAGATTAATGGCATCTTCATGCCAAGAGAAAACATTGCACAAAATCAACAAGACTTTAGATTAAAATCTTTCCCTAATGCTAGAGAAAAATGTTTATTAAATGCATTTCTAAAATGAATACAGGAATTTTGCTTTTAATTTTGTTTATGGTTTCTAGTATAAATTTTTTTATCATTTTATACTGGGGAAAATATATTTTGTAGTATCCTATATAGAGAAGCAAGTCAAATGACTTTACATTTAGATTATGGAGGATATAGTTTTACTTTGTTGAAGTAAAAATATTCAGCAGGTTTAAATTCTGAAATAATAGCATGAATGAGCTTATTAAGCCTGTGATCAACGATTTGCAACTGTTTGCTTGATAATTGGAAGGATTGCAAAGGAAGGCAAGTTTATATGGTTGGTTTAAATTAAGGCTATTGTTTTGAGGGAATCAGACAACCCTTGTAATCAAGTTGTGAACTCAGTGCATCTCTGAACTAATTAATTTAGTGTGATATCCCCTCAAAGTCCATGTTCTGTGTTACCAATTAGCTACACCTCATAGGAATCTTAGTCTCTCTTTCAGGGTCTGCTCTCTAGTTTAATATTATGATGATTATTTACTGGATTCAGTAAAGAAATTCAATTTGCAAGCAGATCCTTTTCGGATTTGGATAGTATCAATAATCAACATTCTTATAATCCTTTTCCTCTGTAAAATAATATTTTTTAACACATTTTACACAATGAAATTAAAAGAATTAAAATGGGAAACCTATAGAAAAGATGCATTTTCCCCAAAAGTCTTTACTATGTTATCTTTTGAGGGGTATGTGTCTGTATGATTAATACTGCAGTAAATACCAAAGAAATGACGACTTGTTTGTTGAGCTTTAAGTGGAAAAAATCCAGCAAGGAAGACAGAAGTGAGTGATGAGAGAGTATTTCCAAACATATCCCTCTTAAAATGTCTTAAAATGACTTTTCAGTGAAAAGCTTTTGCCTCTATCTCTGCCGGGCTGCATTTTAGTTGAGAGAGAGAAACATTTACTTTAGGATGCTAAGTACCTTGCCTTATTCAAAGATAGAGAAGCCTAGTTTGAAGGACTTGTGATCTTTGAGAGGTATTCACTTCTTCCAATTCAAATTCCAGTCAATTTCTCTTGTGTCTGTACATCATCAGAACTCCCTTTTGTCTGAAAGTGCAAGCTCACATTTAGTCCCTTAGCCCCAGTTCCTGGTACAGCATCAATGTTCCTAAATATCCACATTGACATCCAAACTTTTGTATCCTCTTTTCTTGGCATGAATTTGATTCTTCCAATACTCAAATTGAAAATTGTGCCCTTACATGTGTAGAGCAGTTGGCACAAAGGGGAAGGGGGCTAATTTATCTGACTCTAGTCAATAAGCCCACACAATTTCACATGAAAACAGCAAATCTACAAAACACATGGAGAAAAGTTCAGTATACCAGTTGTGTGTGACGTCTGCAGTTGACCTTCTGTAGCATATCAATGCTGGCATCCTCCCAAAGCAGTCTTAGCCCAGGAAATCACTATACTTATACTCTTGGAAAATTGCTTCACTAACAAAATATATTAGATAGCA
Organism: Papio anubis; assembly: GCF_008728515.1. Taxonomy (NCBI): domain Eukaryota; kingdom Metazoa; phylum Chordata; class Mammalia; order Primates; family Cercopithecidae; genus Papio; species Papio anubis. The sequence goes on from NC_044996.1 coordinate 22,222,221, forward strand.
AGTCTTCTTTTTATTTTCAAAGTATATTTACAGACTACATATGTTTTATGACTTTATAACAGGGCATCCTAAGTGCTAAATATATTCCCTTCCCTCCTGCAGCATGTACACACAGAAATAAACATAGGAACAGCTTTAACTTATATTGAAACTACAGTTATGTAGTAGCTTGCAGTTACATTGTATTTTTATTTTACAAAAAGGGGGTCTCACTCTGTGGCCCAGGCTGCAGTACCAGTGGCACAATCAGAGCTCACTGTAGCCTCAAACTCCTGGGCTCAAGCAATCCTCCCACCTCAGCCTCTTGAGTAGCTGGCACCAGAGGCATGTGCCACCACGCTTGGCTAATTAAAAATAACTTTTTTAATAGACAGGATCTGCTGTGTTGACCAGGCTGGTCTTGAACTCCTGGGCTCAAGCGATCCTTCTGCCTCAGCCTCCCAAAGTGTTGGGATTACAGGCGTGAGCCACTGCACCTGGCCCAGTTATATTATAGATGTGTAGCAGTTGTGAAAGTTTTTCAATTGTGTTTTCCCATGTAATAACTGACCTAAAATAAATCATTTAATCATATCTTTTTATTTTAATGTAATATTAACTGATAGCCAGTTTTTAGTTTCAGAGTGGGTCTAACTGTAGAATTATCCACTAGGGAGAAAAAAGGAAAATAAAAGGAATATTGATATCATATTAAGAAGTGGTGGGAAGTAGTGATGTAATTTTGTACTTTTTTCTAATAGTAACAGCTACTTACTCTGTGCTAGTCTCTGTGGCAAGCACTTTGCACATGTTATCTCATCTAATCCTCACAGCAACCCTGTGAATTTGGTGTTCTTATTTATCTCCTTTTTACAGATGGGGAACATGGGACTCAGAGAGAGGAAGCAGCATGCCCAAAGACATTCTGCTAGTACACAGTAGCGTCAAAAACTTGAACTTAATGCTCTAACATTGGTCTATGCCTATAATCCCCGTGGTTATATTGTGGAAATATAAAAAAAGGTTTGATTGGGAACTTGAGTTTGCTGCTTGTCTCTTCCACAGTGTATTAGCCACCTAGGATTGGGCACTGGATAAAGATAGTGCTGCTTGAATGAAGTAAACAGCTGGAACCACCAGATGGGACAGACATTACAATTCACTTCCAAATTATAGAATTATAAACTGTTAGAAGTGGAGGGGGGAAAGCATCATTTGATTAATAATACATTTGTGCAGAATAAGACTGTTCGGCACAATATTTTCAGTAATAGCAAGCCTAAATGTTTCAGACTTTTAAAAGTTGTATTATGGTGGGATTTACTATTATATAATAGAGGTAGTTCTTGACATTTTTCTAGGAATGTTTCATTTAGGAGACTTTAATGTAAACTGTTAAATGCTTAGAAGTATCTATAGCATTTTTGAAATTACAGCTTGATTTTTCCCTGATATTTGACTCCCTAGGACTTTCCTATTTCCCTCTCCTTTTCATCCCACTTTCAGTTTTTTTGTTTTTGTGGGGTTTTTTATTTGATTTTGCATTTGTTATTCATTCAACATACTTTATTGAGCACATATTATGAGTCAGCCGTGTTTCTAGGTGCTGAGGATATAACTCTGATGGTGTAAGTAAATTAATTTTAGTGTTAATGTAAGGGACTTAGACATTTTTCTATAAATTGAGTCTCACAAAGCACCATTACCTTTATTGCCTTAGATGTCCTTCTTTAGCCTAGTCATGTTGTTTTAAAATTGTACTGATTCAGTCACAATAGCCAAAAAGTGGAAATAGCCCAAATGTCTATCAACTAATGGACAGGTAAGCTAAATGTGGCATACCCATACAATGGAATAATATTCAGGAATAGAAAGGAATGGAATACATGCTGCAATGTAGATGAACCTTAAAAACATTGTATTAAATGAAAAAAGGCAGACACAAAAGGCTGCATATGATATGATTCAATTTATATGAAATGTCCAGAAAAGGCAAATTCAGGGACAAGAAAGCAGATTAGTGTTAGTGGCTGCTTAGGGAAGAAGGGGTGAGAGTACAGCCTAAGGGAAATGGGGTTTCTCTGGTGGGGGAGTAAAAGTGTTATAAAATTGACTATAGTGATGGTTGCAGATATTAGTAAAAAATACTAAAAGTCACTGAATTAATACTTTTTCAAAGGGTGAATTTTATGGTATGTGAATTATATTGCAATAAAGCTGTTATTAAGAATTGTACTGACTTAAATATGATATGTTATATTATTCCCATTTTAGAATTACAAATTTAATCAATAGCTAAATTGAGGGGATTGCTGATCTATTTTTAAAGAGAGCAATGGATTGGAATAGCTTTGGATTCCACTTATTCTTTGATCTTTATGGGAACAGTTGATTTCTTACCTGAAGACCCACATCAGCTATCTCTGTTCTTACAGATGCCTTCCTTTTTGGTCCCACTATTTACTGAGCACTTGGCCATGCTGCCTTACATGTGGACCAGATCATTGCCTTCCCAACATCTAGCACAGTGTCTTCCATATGACAGATGCTCATGACTTGTTTAGCAAGTACTTGTTGATGACTTATTTATATGTAGTATTGAGCCAGACACTGGAGATGAAGATGTGTCCTCAAGGAGCTCACAGTCAGCCAGGCAGCTAAGCAGCAGTTACACTACAGTGTGACAAATGTTGAGGTGGAGATGGGCAGACATGTTTGATAGGGATGCTGAAACCCTGAGTATAGTTCTGTGTCTGGATCTAGTTCATTCACTTATCTGATATGCATACCCCATCCACGGTATTCTTCTCTATATTTGAACACATCCAATAACAAGATGCTCACTTTTTTTTTTTTAATTATACTTTAAGTTCTAGGGTACATGTGCATAACGTGCAGGTTTGTTACATAAGTGTATACTTAAAGCATGGTGTGCTGCACCTTATCAACTCACATACCCACCAACTCGCCATTTACATCAGGTATAACCTCCCAATGCAATCCCTCTCCCTCCCTCTCTCCCCTGCAGATGTTCCTGTGCATGCCCCTTCCCAGTCCAAGTGGGATCTCATTGTTCAGTTCCCACCATGAGTGAGAACCATGTGTTTGGCTTTCTGTTCTTACATGAGGTTTGTTGAGAACGATGGTTTCCAGCTGCATCCATGTCCCTACAAAGAATACAAACTCATCCTCTTTTTTATGGCTGTATAGTATTCCTATGGTGTATATAAAGCATTTTCTTAATCCAGTCTGTCACTGATGGACATTTGGGTTGATTCTAAGTCTTTACATGCAATAAAAGCTGCACAACATATGTGTATGTGTCTTCAGGCAGCATGATTTAGAACTTTGGGTATATACCTGTGCAATGGATAAGCAATATATGGTACTTCTAGTTCTAGATCCCTTGAGGAATCACCGCTAATTGTTTTCCTTATAATAATGCTTGAACTAGTTTACATATCCCAAATTCAACAGTAAAAGTGTTCCATTTCCACATCCTCTCCAGCACCTGTTGTCTCCTGACTTTTTAATGATTGCTAATTTAACTGTGAGATGGTATCTCATTGTGGCTTTGATTTGCATTTCTCTGATGGCCAGTGATGATGAGCATTTTTGCCATGTGTCTGTTGGCTGCGGCTGAATGTCCCTCTTGAGAAATGTCTGTTCATATCCTTTGCCCACTTTTGATGGGGTTGTTTGTTTTTTTCTTTGTAAATTTGTTTGAGTTCTTGTGTCTTGGATATTAGCCCTTGTCAGATGAGTAGATTAAAAATTTTCTCCCATTCTGTAGGGTTGCCTGTTCCCACTGTGATGGTAGTTTCTTTCTATTAAAAGGTGAAGCTCCTTTTTAGTTTAATTAGATCCCATTTGTCACCTTTTGGCTTTTATTACATTGCTTTTGTGTTTTAGACATGAAGTCCTTGCCCATGCCTCTATGTCCCAGAAATGTATATTACTTTAGGTTTTCTTCTAGGAATGATGGTATTTAGTCCAATATTAAGTCTCTAAATCCATCTTGGAATTAATTTTCATATAAGGAGGCGGTTATCCAGTTTCAGCTTTCTACTTATGATAGCCACAATTATCCCAGCACTATTTATAAATAGGGAATCCTTTTCCCCATTTCTTGTTTTTCTCTAGGTTTATCAAAGACTGGGGATGGCTGTAGATGTAAATGGTATTATTTCCTGAGGACCTGTTCTGTTCCATTGGTCTATATCTCTGTTTTGGTACCAGTACCCATGCTGTTTTGCTACTGTAGCCTTGTAGTATAGTTTAAGTCAGGTAGCGATGCCTCCAGCTTTGTTCCTTTGACTTAGGGAATGTCTTGGCAATGCGGGGTCTTTTTGTTCCATATGAACTTAAAGGAAAGTTTTTTCCAAATTCTGTGAAGAAAGTCATTGGTAGCTTGATGTGGGATGGCATTGAATCTTATAAATAAACTCAGGCAGTATGCAGGCCATTTCTACCATATTGGAGCCCTTCCTATCCATATGGGCATGGTATGTTCTTCCACTTGTTTATGTCCTCTTTTATTTCACTGAGCAGTGGTTTGTAGTTCTCCTTGAAGAGGTCCTTACATCCCTTTGTAAGTTGATTCCTAGGTATTTTATTTTCTTGAAGCGATTGTGGAACAAGTCTTCACCCCATGATTTGGCTCTCTGTCTGTTACTGGTGTATAAGAATGCTTGTGATTTTTGCACATAAGATGCTCACTTTTTACTAACACAGTGAAATTAAGCTGCATTTTTCTAATCTACCAAATGCCCATATATTTTGACATCAAATCTATGCAGTATAATTACATAGTTTGTAAATAAAACTTAAATAGAGCTGTTAACATTACTTGGCACCTCCAGAAATGATACCATATCATAATAGAACTTCGAGTAATCTTTATTATTTTATAGAAAGTACTTGGATTTTTAATGGGCCAAAATCTCTGGTAAGAAATATGTATAAATTTTAGATTATGTTTGTATGCTTTTGTGCCCATTAGAGACAGTACAGAGTAGTGATTGACAGTAAGCGTTTTGGAACATGCCTGAATTTGATCCTAGCTCTTCCACTCATCTGCTGTGTAATCTTGAACCAAGTTACTTAGCCTCTCTGTGTCTCAGTTTCCTCATCTGTGAAATGGGTACAATAATGGAACCTGCCTTACAGGATAGTTATGAGCAGTAAATGAATTAATATATAGGAGTATGCTAAAATTAGTGCCTTGCACGTGGAAAACCCGTGCATATTTTCTGTTGTTATATTTTCAATTCAACTGAAATGCCATGTTTTATTAGTCCGTTTTTCATAAATTATACACACTCACCATTAAATGATATTCAAGTCATTGGAAATTGAATGTTCCTTTTACAAGGACCTATAGTTTTTGAGGTTCTCACACCAAAGGCCAACTAGATTTTCTGGTATCTATACTTGAAAATAAGAGGTCACGGTTGACATTCCTTTCTGCTCCTTTTGCATGGCCACAGAGTTTTATAATGTCACATGCCTATCTCCTATCAGTTAGCTTGATAAAATCTCTATAACTCACACATTATTTCATGCCAAAGGATCAGTGCTTTTAAAATGTTTGATGCATAGTTACAAATCCACAGGAAATAAAGCATAAACAGGGTTGGATTTATACTTCTTGACTGCATTGATGTCATTCTGTTTGCCAGTCTTGTGATTTACAAGGGCATTTTTTTTTTTTAGTCAGCCAGTAGCATCATTGGCCAGTATGCTGTCTAGGGACCAAAATTTAGTGGTGACTTGCAGTCTGTCTTGCTGATAAATGTTTTTGGCAGGGTTTGGGAGTTCTGCTTGGTCAAAAATTGACACATACAAAGTAATTTAGAATAACAAATTAACATTGAGATTATTGTTTTTGCCTTAGTGCAGATGCAGGTTACTAATAACTTTTCATCTTTCAATATTGCTTCATATTTATTATTTACAGTACAGTGATGATATATAGTCATTTTCAGGATTAAGCACAAGTATAAACATTGAAAATGGCATAAAAGAGTGATGGAGCTAGTTTGGCACAGAAAAACAGAAGCCTGTTGGGACATGATGCTATACTATGTGTGACTTAGTCTAGGGTTTACAGGAGATTCACTTTGCACTTTTAACCTTTTGGGATCAAGTTGTTAACAATGTCTCATTGTATTTAGATCACAATTTTATCTTTGCCATTAAATGTAAATATATTGCTGTTAAATGTAAAAATATTACTGTTGTATCCACAAGGAAGTTTCCTCAGCACCAATAAGAAAATGAGTTAATGATAGTTCTTATATGTATGATCATTATTAATTTTTAATCAGAACTTCCCTTAAATAAAATGCACAAGAAGTTAAGTTGGGTTTATAAACTTAACAACAAATAGTCTTTCTAACCTGCTGTAATTATCTCTAGAAATTTTAATGTGTTCAGTGACTAATTCTCTAGAGCTTTTAACTAAGATAAATAAACAGAAACAGCAATAACCACTTTCCTTGTATTTCCTAGTTATTGGCATGCCTTTTAGTTGTATTTTAGACTTAAGGAGGGCTGTGTCTCTCTCTAGGCATGCAAACTACGCTTTCTCCTAGTTGGCTTCCTGGAAAATCTAATCCTCCCTCTTGTTCATTGACTCAAGTCCAACTAAGCTCTTGTATATACCTTCACATTGTGCATATAATGTCAAGGGATCTGAATGTGTGGTGTGCATTAGCAAGCACCCAGCACAAAGTAACAGTGTAATAGTCTGCATGTGTATGGCCATATAGTATTGAATATTTATTGAAATATTTCCTTACTGGTTGATAAATAGACACTGCCTACAGTACCCTTTCCAATGCTCACTTCCTGACAACCCCCCATGATTCAGCAACAAAAATGGCAACACTTGGCAGAACACCTTCAGTCTTGATTGGCCTGTGACCATGCTATAAGAATTGTTTAACATTTTGAGTGTCATTCCTGGCTCATGGTTTACTATGAGGTCGGCCCCCTGCCTCACCGACCAGGCCATTGGTGCTTTGTGACATTCACAGCCTTTTGCTGAACGCTTTTTCCCTGATTGCTTCCTAAACATCAGCTAGACTTCTGAGAGAAGAGCTGTATCCCATAAAGAAATGGCATACTACTTCCAGACCTCAGCTTCTAACAGACGCTGTAGATCTCATGAAGGCCAGGCCCTAAAGCATTTAAAACATACTCATAGGGAACCTCCCAAGGCCCTCTCTAAGAACACTCAAGAGCCCATGTCATTTATATTTTAAGACCCAAATCTTAAAGACTCTTGATTCAATACCTTACACAGAGCAATTGTTTGCTACAGTTTATTTGATTGAATGTGACTTTACAAACCACAGAAATTTAATCAGTGTGTTTGTGGGGGAATTAATAGAGGCAGAGGCATAGTGAAGTCATGGCCAATAAATAGCTGCCAGTGAGGAAGAAGACAGACAAACTGTAAAAAGTGGAAATGAAGACACCAAACACACAGGCATTTGGGGCCGTTTAACAAAGTGCCCAATATATCCTTCAAGGCATTACTAAAGCTTCTTTCTAATGATAACCTGGAATTATCAGAAAAAGCATTACTTTTTTCACTGTTTTATGTCTAAGGGGGAACAAAGTTTTACAAAGCACTTCAGAAATATTTCCAAAGATTGATTAAAAGAGACAAATATTAATTTATAAGGGTTTTGTTTTTTGAAATTTTATTCTTATTGATCTCCTTGCCTGACATTTTTCCAATAAATGAAGTGTTGTAATAAGAACTGTATATGAACTTAGGTACTTTTGTAGTATATGATGGGCTTGCAATATTAATCAAAATTATTTTTCATAGAAATTATCACAGTGAGAAAATTATTTTGGGACCAGAGCCAGCATCACAAAGAAGTATCTGCTCTCAGTGAAAATGCTTCCAAACTCATAGAGTTTTGTTTGTGAGGTAAAAGAACACATAATATTAATCTTCTTAGTCTCTTTTTTCAAAGAAATATGATTGAAGAATTATTAGATATCTCACTGATAACAGTATAAGGGAGCCTGTTCAGGAAATGTCTAAAATGACCTGGTGTCACCATTGAATGTTTACATGTACACCTTTTACTTTTTAATAAATATGCATTTGTATTTGGAGGGAAAATTATTTTTCTGTCATCAATATCATATGTGCTTCAAAATATTTGTGCATCATTTAAAAATAGAAATGTGGACTAAAAGAAGAACAAAGATGAAGAACACTAACTTTTTAAGGTTCGATTTACCAGCGGAACTTTCAAAAAATATCAATAATACTTTGCTTATCATATGAGGATTTTCAAGTGCTGTGTTAATGTGAATGCTCACAATACCCTGTGCTATAATACATAGAAGATAATATTATACAGATGTAAATGTTACTTGTGTGCACCAACAACCACATGTATTGTTTCCAGAATCATAGATTTTAAATTTAAGTTTGGCTTTCTACCATTCATAGTGTAATGAGCAACAAATATTCCAATTTATTTAAAAGTATTACCACTACCATAACAAAATAAATACATAGTAGCTTACAGCTTACAAGATGTGCCCTGGAGTTTTCTGTGTTCAAATATACACACACACAGTGATTTACCAGAGGTAAGGTTTTTGATAGCCTGTATATTAGAATCCTATATATGCTAATATATTTTTGGAAACCTACTATGTGCTTAGCACCAAAATGTCTGTTTTACTTCCCTTTTTTAAAGTTTTTATTATTTACTTTGAGAGGGAGTCCTGCTCTGTCACCCAATCTGTAGTGCAGTGGATCGATCTCAGCTCACTGCAACCTCTGCCTCTCAGGTTCAAGCGATTCTCCTGCCTCAGCCTCCCAAGTAGCTGGGATAACATATGCATGCCACCACGCCCAGCTAATTTTTTATTTGTAATTTTAGTAGAGATGGGGGTTTCACCATGTTGACCAGGCTGGTCTTGAACTCCTGATCTCAAGTGATCCACGTACCTTGGCCTCCCAAAGTGCTAGGATTACAGGTGTGAGCCACCACACCCGGCCAGATGGTTTTTAAAAAAAGCTCTTCTTACCTCTCCTTAGCATATAAAATGTATTTGGATAGTAAATACAGTAAGACATTTGTGTGTCTTTAGTTGATACAGCACCATTCCACTTACCACTAATGGTCTTGCTGATTTTTCTATTGACCCAAATAACCTCGTAAACAAATGGCATATAGAATTAGTGGTTTTTTTTGGTGTTTTAAGTTTCACTTCTGAGTTCCCACTTAGATGTGAAAAGCAAAAGCCCCTTCATTCTTTACTGTTATTTTATCAACCTTTGCAGTTGTGAGGAGCAGATACTCTTGATTTTAACTTAGCATCATATTTATTTACATTGTATGATCATATTATTTCTTTTCACTGAGGGCTACTAATACATTTTCTCAGGTGCAGTGAAATATTAATTAAGTAGAACCCAACTGTCTGAAATCACAGTCGACAAAAGTTTTATTTGTATTTGATTATTAGGAAGAATATGAATTTACCAAGGATTCAGTGTTAAGAAAAGTATAACCACGTTCTTTAGTAATGAGAGAAAGTTTTAATTCCGTTTACTATTTGCTGTTTACCAAGACAAAAACAAGGACTGGTATTTTGAAATGGTTTCTATCAAAAGTGGTTTTTAGTAACCACGATTAAAAAATTCATTCCGTATTTTCATTAAATGAATCTATTTCATATGTCTACTGATTTCAGACAATATTGTGCTTTGTCTTTTTATAAAACAGAGGAAGAAAAGCTATTTTTCTCATACATCTATTTTTTATGTTCATAATCTCATGCCACATTATTCTCCCCTAACCCCTTAAAAATTGCCGACAAATTTTTTAGGGACAGTGATGGTTTAACCTTTGTTACCTTTGGCACACATACAGATCATGTTTGTTTGACAGATTATAAATGAGAAATTATTTATTTCTAACTCTTACACAGTGATAGGAATTGCTATGCAATTGATTCAGTTCTAATAATCTATGTATAACTTAAATACCACAAAATGAGAAAAAGCAGTCATTGAAAAAGCATGGCTTGGCCGGGCGCGGTGGCTCAAGCCTGTAATCCCAGCACTTTGGGAGGCCGAGACGGGTGGATCACGAGGTCAGGAGATCGAGACCATCCTGGCTAACACGGTGAAACCCCGTCTCCACTAAAAAATACAAAAAAAAAACTAGCCGGGCGAAGTGGCAGGCGCCTGTAGTCCCAGCTACTCGGGAGGCTGAGGCGGGAGAATGGCATGAACCTGGGAGGCGGAGCTTGCAGTGAGCTGAGATCTGGCCACGTCACTCCAGCCTGGGCGACAGAGCAAGACTCCGTCTCAAAAAAAAAAAAAAAAAAAAAAAAAAAAAGAAAAAGCATGGCTTTAGTAATTTCTTAACGTTTTATGGGATACGTATTTCTTTTTAAATTGTGTGCAAAACTCCTTATTTTTAACTAGCCACTATGCTTGCAATTCTGTTATCTGCCACTAGGTGGTGCGTGGTTGGAAGTTGTAACCATCTGGGCTCGCCGTGTGTGGATAACAATGAGAATAGTTTTATAGTGCACAACTGAATTCGGTTTTTTAATGAAAATTGGTCAATATAAATATTCTTTTTGTTTGTTTTTTGTGACGGAGTCTCGCTCTGTCACCCAGGCTGGAGTGCAGTGGTGCGATCTCGGCTCACTGCAAGCTCTGCTCCGCCCGGGTTCAAGCGATTCTCCTGCCTCAGCCTCCGGAGTAGCTGGGACTACAGGCGTTAGCCACCATGCCCAACTAATTTTTGTATTTTTAGTAGAGACGGGGTTTCACCATGTTGGTCAGGTTGGTCTCAAACTCCTGACCTCAGGTGATCCACCTGCCTTGGCCTCCCAAAGTGCTGAGATTACAGGCATGAGCCACCGCGCCCGGCCTCAATATAAATAATCAGTCAGCTTCCAAGTATAGTCAGATTGGTCTGCATTTTTAAATAAAATTTAAATAAACGAGGGTGCATAATTATACATAATTTCTTTCACCAAACTTTAAATGTTTTAAATCACCTCATGTGCTTTCTTTAGTTTTTCTTTAAAGGAGAACTTGACTGTTTCTGTTACTCAAAATTTTTTGTTTATTAAAAAGCTCTGGGCCCTATGCATATGGACAGCTTCCTGTAGGCTCTTTGCTTGTACCTTTCTCTTCTATTGACCTAGTTAATTGTTTTGCTACTAGTTCTAAGTGCCCTAAATAACTAAAGTCTGGTTTAGTTGGGCTTCAGGTGAAGTGTTAAGCCCTAGCAATTTTATATAGGAAAGAACTGTGTCACGTATTGAATACAGTGTATCAGTAGTTTTAGCTCCTTTTTGACCATTGTACATAAGATTCCACACCCATGTCCAAAAATAACAACACACACACACACGCATGCATGCATGCACACACACACACACACACACACACAGAGTGCAGGTGTACTCACCCCTCCACACACTGGTTTATAACAGTATAGTATACGTATGTAGACATGTGGCTGTGTCTTTCCTTGATCTCTGAAAAAGTCCTGCAGTGGTCTCTCTTCCACCAACTAGCTTCCAGCTTGTCACTCATTCTAACTTGTGCTTTCTTTTGGACTTTGATGCTTGGATTGGTACAAAAACTAATTTGCATCTAATAGTGAAATTACCTGTGAACTTCTCTAGCAGATTCCCAGCAGTTTTACAGTCTGCTTTGCAAAAGGAGGCCAATAGTCTGTTTCTACTGAATTTTTGAAAGCATTTATTTCAACTTCCCATTCAAATAAATAGAATGGTTTTTAGGTAGAGACATAGTTGCTTTAGTTCTTTGACCGCATGTATTATCATGCCATGAAAATCGAGTTTAACTGTAAAGAGAAAGAGGAGAGAGAGGGAGGGAGAGGGAGAGAGAGATTGAGATTGGGAAAGAGATTGAGATTTAAACTTTCTCCAAAATGTAGAACAAAATATTCAACTCCAGGTATCAGAACTGAGCTCTTGTGTTGGCTCTGTCACTCTTTGTGACTGTGTCATTTATCCTCTATAGTCCTATTGTCTTCTCTGAAAAATGAGGGAGTTGGCCTGTAGATCATCACTTGCCCACATTGTGAGTCCATAACTCAGGCTTTCATATTAAAGCAAAAATGTGGGGGAATGCATAGTTTCAGGTCTGCTTGAGTTCATGACTGAACTACTCAACTTCCTATAAAAAGCACAGATTCTTATGTATAATAGAAATATGTATGTTCATTTTTATTTTTATTTCTTGCATTTTCTGAATCATCTGCTATCAATGCAGTGCTTTGCACTTAGGATATCTTGTTAGATATACCATATTCCCATTCATGTTAAAGGAAAATAGGAACCTTGCAATGATTATTTTTTGTTTACATAGATGCAATCATTGTGATCTACAAGAAATACTGCCATTGGATAAGAGAGTGCATTCCAAGAGGGCAAAGCTTGTCATTTTACATTCTTTTTAAATAAAAAGCAAGTGAAATTCAGAACTTAATTATATGCTGCCTCTAATAGTTTTGGGGTGTGAGATTATCTCCCCAACTAGATTATAAACTAATTGAGAGAAGAAACTATCTTGTATGCATTTTGTGTCACCCAAAAACCAAATGCAGTGCTATGCACCTAGAATACAGGTTAGAAATGCACTTCCTCTCTGATACTATAATAATAAGTTATTGACTCATGGTGTCTTAGCCTTATGTGGTCATTTGGGGATTTCTAGCCCAACTTCCCAGCCAGTGTGACGGAAACCCAGTGAAGAGGAGTGTACCACCCAGAAAAGCATTTCAACACACTTAGAGAGCTCAGGCTGTGAGAAAGCTCTTCAGTGTGTTGAGCTAAAGTATATCTCTCTGTACCTTTCACCTGTAGATCTTTCTGGAAAAACAGCAAGTGAACCATTTGTCTTTATTTTTTTCTTGTTCAACTGTGTTCATCTCCAGAATTTATCATTTTGTAAGTGTGTATATAAGGACCTTGATGGCTTCAGAGCAAATACATAACAAATCATTTTTTAAAAATTGAGTCATTGCAGCCATAAAAAGGAACAAAATAACGTCTTTTGCAGCAACTTGGATGGAGTTGGAAGCCATGATTCTAAGTGAAGTAACTCAAGAATGCAAAACCAAATACTATTTGTTCTCACTTACAAGTGGGAGCTAAGCTATGAGGAGGCAAAGACATACAGAGTGATATAATGGATTTTGGAGACTCACGGTGGGAGATTGAGAGACGTGAGTGAGGGATAAAAGACTACATATTGGGCACATGGTACTCTTCTCAGGTAATGGGTGCACCAAAATCTCAGAATTCATCACTATAGAATTCATCCATGTAACAAAAAACCACTTGTACCTCAAAGGTTGTTGAAATGAAAAGTAATAATAATTTTAAAAATTGAGCCACTGTAAAGTAATGGAATGAGATTTGTCAGAGTTCTATTTCCACACTGAATGAGATAACTTCAGGTGATTTATTTCAGAAGCACTTAATTAGTATTTACTCTGTGCCAGACACTATTCTAAGTCCTTTATAAATATTAACTAATTTCAATCTACAAAACAACCCTAGGAGATAGATACTATTATACCATGTTATAGATGAGGAAACTGAAGTACAGATTATTTAGGTAACTTGCCCAGGGTTTTCAATTAGTCAGTAAGAAGTAGAATGATGAACAAGGCCTTCTGGCTCTAGAATCCTATTCTTAACCACTATGCTATGCTGGGATAACTGTTACCGGTTTCCAAAAAGTCTAGGACATTTAATTTTGTTTCTTTTGTTATCTTAAGTAAGAACCTAGTCATTTAAAGTTTCCAATTTTTCATGCGAACTTTACTTATTTAAAAGTTAATCTTAAAAGATCTGGAAAAGGTACTGCTTTCATTTGTTCTGTTTGTGCCACCTTGAAGCACTCTACCTTTATTTATTTTAATTGTATAAAACTTTTGCCTGTTTAATTAATTGACATTGCTACTATCTGGGTAAGTTTTACTATAGTCTCTAAGGATGCTGTTACATCAGCTCTGTTTTCTATCCCTTGGGCAACTGTTAACTTTTTTCCATCTAGGTCCCTTGCACTCTCCCACACTTTATTTAAAGCTTCACCTTGGATGAAGTCAAGCCTAAAACACCAAATAAATATCATAATTTGCTCATTTTTAACACTTCCTTTGAATTCCTAACAACTCATTTACCATATCTGTCATTAACTGGGATCTTGGCTTTATTGAGTGCCTATCTCACACCAAGCATTTGCACGTGTCATATGATTTATTCCTGCTAGCAAACTGAGATACCGAGTTTAAATACCCTGACAGAGGTTCAAATTCAGGTCTTTGTGATTCTAAAACTTATTCTGTAGTGTATACAACAACACATTTTCTTCACTTCTCTGGGTCTGGTCTTAGTTTCCTCACCTGGAAAAGGGAAAAATATATATATATAAAAAGTAGACTGAGAGCCTGTTAAGTGTTAGGCATCAGGCTAGGTTCTGCTCTGAAGGGGTTCACAGAAATGCACAACTTTAATTTAATGGGTTCATAGTGGTGATGTCTATTTGAACAGTGTTTTGAGTACCCATTGATCCCTTTTACTTGGTGTAAATCAAAAGCTGGCTCTCACGGAATGAGTAGGATTTCTCCCTTTCTAAGGAAGCACATTCCATAATCCTGTAAGACCTTTAAATATATTTTTAAAAATCAAATTTATGTTATACTGTTTTTTATATACACAGGTTTATTAAGTATGTGGCATGGAAATTATAGTTTGTTAGACTATTAAAGTTCATGACAACAGGAACCATGTCTACTGCCTCGTACTGGTACTTAATACATATTTGGAAAACAAATGAAAGAAAAAATAGTTGTAAATATGCAGACTCTTACACAACTGACAATTTGAAGTTTTGTTTAATGAGTAACTACTATATAGTGCACACCACCTTTATTATTTATACAAATTTCAACTCAGCTAGTATTTATTGAGAATCTAGTATGCCAAATACTGTACTAGGAGAGGTAATATTCAATTCAAATTAATGTACTTGAATGCAGTCATTGAATCTAGGGGAATTTTAATAGAATGATAGATGGAAGCTGTATTGTAGTACATGCTGGAGTGATTAAGGGTGAGGAAGAGGAGGTATCAGGTAGAAGAAGATATTTCAACCATGAAGGCTTTGGAGGCCTTCCTCTAGAGGGAGGCCAAGCTGAAGTTTAGGAAAGTCACATGGATGTTTGTTGGGGAGACAAAATTACAGCTCAAGTGATAGTGGGAAGAGGCCTGAGGAACATGGTCAAGGGATAGATGGGTTCTGCTGTGGTTTGGATGTGGTTTGTCCCTGCCAAGATTCATCTTCAAATTTAATTGCCAGTGTAATAGGGCCTTCAAGAAGTGTTTACGTGATGGGAATTCCACCCTCACAAATAGATTAACGCAGTTCTAGTAAGACTGGGTTTGTTCTCATGAGAGTGTGTTGTTATAAAGTGGGCCAACCACTTTGTCCCCCTTTCTTTCGCATGTGTCTAATTGTTCTTCCACTTTCCACTATGAGTTGAAGCAGCACAAAGCCCACACCAGAAGGACTGCCTAATCTTGGACTCTCCTACCTTCAGAACCATGAGCCAAAATGAACTTATTTTCTTTATAAATTACCCAGTCCCAGATATTCCTTTATAGCAACAGAAGATGGACCAGTTCCTAGTGTTTGGCCTATTCTTCAGTAACATTGTGGGCCTACACATAAGTTTTTTTTTTTTTTTTTTAAATGAAGGGTATATAACATCAGGATTTCTAAAGTCTTATCATTTATCCACTAAGACATTTTTTGAAATTTCTTTGAAATTTTGAAAATTAAATGTAAACGAGGGACTGTGGCTTATCCATGTTTGTACCTTCAACATCTAGTTATATGGCCCTGAGTTAGTTCTTACTGTTTGTTTAGTGAATAAATTTATAAAAGATTAATTATGGATAACTGCTATTGATATACATTGAATAAATGGATATAAACCATTTACCCTAAAAGGTTTAGAGGCCTACATTTACCTGCCTGAAGGTAATGAGCTAGACTTGATCTTTCAGAGTTATTTCCAACTCTAGAATTGGCAAAATTCTTACCCTTTACTGAATGAATCTTATTTGACTTTTGCCAAACCTGAAAACATGAGTTGTGTTGTTTCAGTAGTTACTAATGTGAAAGCTGCTTTGTTGTTTGAGGCTTGTTTATCTTCAGTGGAACAAGTGTTTAGTAGTACATGTAATAGATAATACCATCCATATTAGACCCTGAGAATTTCAGCCTAGTTTTATGTCAGTTTGAGTTGAAGAAGTTTGTATTTGCTGAGAACCTTTATGATCTTTTGTAGGATTATACTGTTATTTTAAATAGAATGAAGACATTTTGGTTCCCTTTCTGTATATGGAATTATATGGCTGTCAGATTTAATGGTTTAAGTCATTCAGTACTTAGTGACATAGATGATACCTACATGACATGATTCCTACCTACAGTACAGGAATCTATCAGCTTTAATGGACTTTCCCTTCACCTCAGTATAAATGTAAATGCCTTCTTTAAATTACTATTTAAGCCACCACTCCTCCTCCTCCATCTCCTCCTTTTTCACCTCCTTCTTCTTTTTTGCCTAGGCATTTAAGCTGAGTTGATTTTTGAGATGATTCTTTATAGGTACCTTCTTACTTTCCATATATGTTGGTACTTACCAACATATATGTACAGACTTCCTTGCTTGTTTGACTTCGGTATTTCCGTTGAGTTTTATTGTCAAATCCCTGTTTTCTTTGCAGGCTCTTACTCAGATCTTGTCCTGAAAACCTCTTGTGGTGAAATCTTTTTTTAAAGAAATTTGCCTTCTTTTTATGACTTGCACACTCCAGATTCTTATATAGTAAATTGACAAGTTAGCAACAGAGTTGCATTTGTGAAGGTTACCGACAATCTTGTTGTAGTATTATAGCTTCATAGTTTTTTCATAATTTCCAAATCTTGTTCAGAGATTTCACTTTGATTTGGATAGCCATTTTTTTTGGTAGAAAAAAATTTATTTTTAGAGGAAGGTTCTACTGTGCCCAAGGGTTTTTATGCTTCCCTTCTGCCAGCTGGTTGCCAGATTTCTGGACCACATGTTCTTTTGAATGATGATTTTAAACCCAATGTGTCAAGCAGTTTCTAACTTATTTGCCAGATATGTGTACCTATAAGCAATTCAGGATGCTTTGGCTTCCATGGGTAGGGATTAGTAAGCTTTCTTATTGTAATTTCAGGAATCTGGGGTGTAGAGAATGAGAACTTGGAGATTTTTTATTGGTGTTTATGACTCTTATGATTTCTGAGAAATTTAAATATTGAAAAACAATACAATGATTTGGTGACAAGTCTAGAATTAAAATTTGTGAAAGACTGATTTTGTTTTTAAATGAAATTTTAACATTGCTCTTTAAAAGTATGTACCTCATAGGATATTGGGGATGACTAAATGAGAAAATGAATATAAAATGCCTAGTACAGTGTCTGGCACAGAAATAGAGCTCCATACATGTTAACTATTATTGATACCTATTAATAATCAATAGATTGACCTTGGAAGATAAAAATAGCTATTAGTTAATAACAAAGATATTGGCTTTAGAATACATCATATATGCTCAGCAAAGCAAATTTATCTTCCTCATTGTGTTCTAGTGGTTGTGAATCCTAAACTCACTCTTAGAATTCCTACTTAATACAATTCCCAGTATCACAGTTGATTAGAAATTAATATAGAAAATATTTTGTGTGGACACAGTTTATCCAGACCAGAGGATAACAGGAGAAATGGGCTCACAGAGGTAGACACAGGAAAAAGAGAGGACAAACCAAATTATTTGTTTAACAGAAGAAATGTGCTAGATCTCACGAGTTTTGGCTTGCAACAGACTGTGGCCAGGAGGGTCAGATGGTTACAAACAGGTAAACTAAATCTGATTCTAACAGGTTTTAGAAAGTAGAGAGGATCAGGCAGAGTATGATAGAAAAGCTGAATCCAAAGTTTGGACAACCTATAGTAGAGAGGCAAATGAAACAAAACCATGTGTCCAAAGAAGATGTTGTTCTCTGAAACTGAACAAGGGTGTCACGGCAGTTGTCTTGAAATTAATGGAAGACACAGGCCCACAGAGGTCAATGAATCTTTATAACCTCAGAAGCAAGGGATTGCCTTTCTCCAGGGATTTAAAGCTATGGAAGGTGTCCCTCTGGTTTTCAGTAGTGTGAAAATGCCTCCAGAGCCAGGAATTAAGTTTCAACATGAATATGAGCTGTCAATAAAACAAACTAAATGAACTGGGACAATTGGGTTAAACTTTTGGGACTCTGCCTACCCATTCTGATCACAGATTGCCAAGATATCAGATAAGATGAAATTACAGCGTGAACTCTTCGTGTGTACACTAAAAATTTTAGGCATTTCAGCCAAGTAAATGAACCCTTCTGGGCCTCTGTTCAAGGTTGAAGTAATCAGGAGGTTACTTTGTCCCTCATTGGCTTTGATAACTCTATTATGAGCCCATTTTATTTGGAATATTTTCGTATTTGATGTATACTTGATTGTCCATATCCCTTTTTTATATCCAAAACATGGATTTAAATCGCATGCCTCGCAAAAGTTGGCACAGAAGTTGTTTCCCCATTTATTGAGGTAAATCAGAGTTGAAACTGATGTGTTTCATAGCATTGTTTTTATTGAAGATGAGTATTAGATTATGGGGGTAAGGTGTTGCTTTCCAATCTCATGGTATAATTAAACCAATCTCCTTTCCAGCTCCCCTCTACTTTGGGGGTTCTATAATCTTTCTTTTGAGATTTTTTGAGATTGACCTTGGAAGATGGAAGAGAACTATTCTATCTGGGCCAGGAAGATGACTTTATAATGACTGTATTGTATTTACACAACTTTCTTTAGTGTTAACAAGGGCATTGACTACTTGGCCAACATTCAATTAAAAGATGCTTAAAAGTAAGCCTATTTCGAAGTTCCTCTAGATTTTTCCATAAAGAAAGGCCCACAATTTCCAGTGAAGCATAAATTACTTTGGAATATCAAGCGAAAAGTGAATTTTTTTATTTTAGAAACTCTTAAAGAAGGATACCCTCAGGCCTGTGTAAAGATTGGGAAATATAGAGCTTAAGATTCTATCCTGTCTGTGCTCCCAGCATTTCACTCATAACTTTTTGCTAAAGTAGCCAACTTTCCAATGAACTCTAGGCAATTGGTTTGTAGATACGTATTTCAGTCATGTGCGTGATATGAATGTGAAATAATGCTTCTAGAAACAGTAAGTTCAGACACAAAGGGTTAGAACTCTTGTGCATACTTTCCTAGAAAATTCACTTTCCCAGAAAACTCCCTTCAAGGCTACTGGAAGGTTTGGCATTGGTCTTTGAAATCAGGGTACGTTTGGTACTCTCCCAACATTTTCAGCCACAAAGCTTTTTTCTCTTATAAGTGCTCTTGATAAGAAGGTACTTAGTATGGAGATTGAGAATCTGAATTTATTGGCTATAATGCCAGTGATGAATTCAGGTAAGGAAGCCCTCACGGGATGCCTATTAGGTATGGTAGTGAATCCCTTTACAACATTATATCACATGGATGCTACCTTAGTTTACCTCTCTGCCAAATAATTATCCTTACATGACCCTCATGTTTGACTAGAGAATTTCTTGGGCTGTTTATAAGTAGTTAAAGGATGAATAAACATTTAGTGATAGCTTTTGATGTGTGTGTGTGTGTGTGTGTGTGTGTGTGGGTATGGGGAGGTGAACAGTGAATGTTCAACCAAATCTTATCAGTGAATATCTTGGCCACCAAAATTTAATTTGATTCAATTCAATATGTACTTTGGGAGAACCATGAACACTTTTTTTTTTTCTTTTTCTTTTTGAGACAGAATTTCCCTCTGTTGCCCAGGCTAGGGTGTAATGGCACAATCTCCGTTCACTGCAACCTCTGCCTCCCAGGCTCAAGCGATTCTCGTGCTTCAACCTCCTGAGTAGCTGAGATTACAGGCATGTGCCACCATGTCCAGATAATTTTTATATTTTTAGTAAAGATGGGGTTTCACCATATTGGCCCGGCCGGTCTGGAACTCCTGGCCTCAAGTGATCTGCCCGCCTCAGTCTCCCAAAGTGCTAGGATGACAGGTGTGAGCCACCACGCCCGTCTGCATGAACACTTTCAAACCACTGGTTTGAAAAGGGGTGCTGGTTAAAGCCCTATAGCAGGAATTTACAGGATGGCATTATATCCAAAAAGTTACTGTTCAAATTTAGTTCCTGGTGTGAGCTTACCATTTGGCAAAATGTAACTGGAAAAAACCATCCTAGTTGAAAGTTCAACTACATTTTAAAAAGAATTTATATTATAGAGACAAAGATTGAAAAGTATTTGAGTCAGTTCAGAAAATAGGAATGTAGCTATGTGTCCTTAATGACTGGGGTCATTGATAAATGATGGGTAGGTAGCAAAATGCAAACAAGAAGCTGTAATTTTCTGTTTCCCAACCTTTTTAAGTTGACCGGTCTTGAAATACTCTCTATCTTGGCCTCACGGAGCCTGTGAAGTAGAGAAAAACACTCTGACCTTTATCTACTTTCACTTCACCTTTTGTTCTTCCACAGTACATTGAATGCATGAACTTTACTCTGACTCTGTGCTGTGGGCTCCTTAAGTAAACCAATTTTCCAGGAGCAGATCATTGTTAACATACTACATTTACGGCCTCTAAGACTCTACTCTGCTTCAATTCTGTGAGAAAGGCTCCTTCTTCTATAACAAATATATACTCCTTGGGTCGCTTTCCAGGTTCTTCAGAAACCACCCACACATTATTTCTCTTCACCAGTATAAACCTACCATCCTAACCAACCCATGTATGCTCACCATCCTACACATGCCAGGTGCCCAGTCTGATCTTCCAGCCCTTATTCATGCTGCTTTCCTTTTCAGAAATACTATCTGCTCCTCTTGCTTTCATCTAGATCCTTCTCATTCTTTAAGGCCCAGCTCCCCTTTCTTCTTGAAAACTCCTTTGACTACTCCAGACTTTAGTGATGTTCTGTTCTCAGAACTGTCATCAAATTTGTTGTTAATGTTACCAAATTTTGTTCTTAATTGTCTGCATTGTTTGCAGACATATCATATATGTTGTTCTTACCTCCCCAACTAAATTAGGGGCTTCTTGAGTGCAGAGGCAGTGCCTTAAGGTTATTCTAATTCCCAAGAAGCACATGATACAGGTCTGTGCAGGTAGTTGGCATACAAAACATGTTTGTTGATTGATTGATATTTTCCTATGTTAACATTTTTAAAGATTTTACTTTCACTGATATTAAATATTTGTTGATTGGATAAAATGAATGATGGAATATATTTCTTTATTTTCTGCTCCTCTGGCTAGTCCTCACCTGCTACCACTCACTTGAATGTACAAGTCAAAGGACAGGGGCTTTTGTGTTGTTCACCTTTGTTTCCCCAGGACCTAGATCAGGGCCTGGGTCATAGTGGATGCCTGATAAATGTCTGCCGAGTATTGTCAGCAAAATCACCCCACATATATTAAATGGAATCAGTCTTGGGACCCATTTAGTATTTCATTCATCTAAGATGCTTGAGCATTATAGGATTGGAAGTGTCAAGTGTGTCAAGTTCCTGTTGTCTTCAAGTTGAAATCCAGTTTTTGGTGAAAGAAGACCTTTTAATGGCACTGAGATTTCTGTCACATGCACATAAGCAAGCACTTAATGAGTGTGATTTAATAACAACTATGTTTAGAATCCAGGTTTTCAGTTGTTTTATATTAAATTGGGCTAGTTTAACATATTTAAATGGTGGGTTCTGGGTGTGGAGCAAGATGGTCGAATAGGAACTGCTTTGGACTGCAGCTCCCAGTGAGATCAACATAGAAGACAGGTGATTTCTGCATTTCCCACTGAGGTACCCAGCTCATCTCACTGGGACTGGTTAGACAGTGGATGCAACCCATGGAGGGCAAGCTGAAGCAGGGTGGGGCATCGTCTCACTCGGGAAGCAGAAGGGGTCGGGAAACTCCGTCCCCTAGCCAAGAGAAGCCATGAGGGACTGTGCTGTGAGGCACGGTGCATTCAGGCCCAGATACTATGCTTTTTCCATGGTCTTTGCAACCCGCAGACCAGGAGATTCCCTTGGTTGTCTACCCCACCAGCACCCTGGGTCTCAAGCACAAAACTGGGCAGCTGTTTGGGGAGACACGGAGCTAGCTGCAGGAGTTTTTTCATACCCCGGTGGTGCCTAGAACACCAGTGAGACAGAACCGTTCACTTCTCTGGAAAGAGGGCTGAATCCAGGGAGCCAAGTGGTCTAGCTCAGCAGATCCCACCCTGCCAGAGCCCAGCAAGATAAGATACATTGGCTTGAAATTCTCGCTGTAGGCACAGCAGTCTGAAGTCAACCTTGGATGTTCCAGCATTGTGAGGGGAGGGGTGTCTGCCATTACCAAGGTTGGAGTAGGCAGTTTTTCTCCACAGTATAAACAAAGCCACCTCAAAGTTCGAACTGTGTGGAGCCCACCACAGCTCAGCAAAGCCACTATAGCCAGGCTGCCTCTCTAGATTCCTCCTCTCTGGGCAGGGCATCTCTGAAGGAAAGGCAGCAGTCCCAGTCAGGGGCTTATAGATAAAACTCCCATCTCCCTGGGACAGAGCACCTGGCAGAAGGGGAGGCTATGGGCACAGCTTCAGTAGACTTAAACGTTCCTGCCTGCTGGCTCTGAAGAGAGCAGCAGATCTCCCAGCACAGCACTTGAGCTCTGCTAAGGAACAGACTGCTTCCTCAAGTGGGGCCCTGACCCCGTGCCTCCTGACTGAGAGACACCTCCCAGCAGGGGTTGACAGGCACCTCATACAGGAGAGCTCTGGCTGGCATCTGGTGGGTGTTACTCTGGGATGAAGCTTCCAGAGGAAGAAGCAGGCAGCAATCTTTGGTGTTCTGCAGTCTCCGCTGGTGATACCCAGACAAACAGGGACTGAACTAGACCTCTGGCAAACTCCAACAGACATGCAGCAGAGAGACCTGACTGTTAGAAGGAAAACTAACAAACAGAAAAGAATAGCATCAACATCAACAAAAAGGACGTCCATACAAAAACCCCATCCGAAGGTCACCAGCATCAAACACCAAAGGTAGATAAATCTGTGAAGATGAAGAAAAGGCAGCACAAAAAGGCTGAAAACTCCAAAAACTAGAACGTCTCTTCTCCTCCAAAGGATCACAACTCCTTGCCAACTAGGGAACAAAACTGGACGAAGAATGAGTTTGACAAATTGACAGAAGTAGGCTTCAGAAGGTGGGTAATAACAAACTCCTCCAAGCTAACGGAGCATGTTCTAACCCAACGCAAGGAAGCTAAGAACCTTGAAAAATGGTTAGAGGTATTGCTAACTAGAATAACCAGTTTAGAGAAAAACATAAATGATTTGATGGAGCTGAAAAACAGAGCACAAGAACTTTGTGAAGCATACAAAAGTATGAATAGCCAAATCGATCAGGCAGAAGAAATAATATCAGAGATTGAAGATCAACTTAATGAAATAAAGTGTGAAGACAAGATTAGAAATAAAAGAATGAAAAGGAATGAGCAAAGCCCCCAAAGAAATATGGGACTATGTGAAAAGACCAAACCTAAGTTTGATTGGAGTTACTGAAAGTGATGGGGAGAATGGAACCAGGCTGGAAAACACTCTTCAGGATATTATCCAGGAGAATTTCCTCAACCTAGCAAGAAAGGCCAACATTCAAATTCAGGAAATACAGAGAACACCACAAAGATACTCCTCTAGAAGACTAACCCTGAGACATATAACCGTCAGATTCACCACGGTTGAAATGAAGGAAAAAATGTTAAGAGCAGCCAGAGAGAAAGGTCGGGTTACCCACAAAGGGAAGCCCATCAGACTAACAGTGGATCTCTCTGCAGAAACCCTACAAGCCAGAAGACAGTGGGGGCCAATATTCAACATTCTTAAAGAAAAGAATTTTCAACCCAGAATTTCATATCCAGTCAAACTAAGCTTCATAAGTGAAGGAGAAATAAAATCCTTTACAGATAAGCAAATGCTGAGATATTTTGTCACCACCTGGCCTTCCTTACAAGAGCTCCTGAAGGAAGCACTAAAATATGGAAAGGAAAAACCGGTACTAGCCACTGCAACAACATACCAAATTGTAAAGACCACCGACACTATGAAGAAACTACATCAACTAATGGGCAGAGTAACCAGCTAGCATCATAATGACAGGATCAAGTTCACACATAACAATATTAACCTTAAATGTAAATGGGCCAAATGCCCCAAATAAAAGACACAGACTGGCAAATTGGATAAAGAGTCAGGACCCATCAGTGTGCTGTATTCAGGAGACCCGTCTCACACATAGGATCAAAATAAAGGAATGGAGGAATATTTACCAAGCAAATGGAAAGCAAAAAAAAAAAAAAAGCAGGGGTTGCAATCCTAGTCTCTGATAAAACAGATTTTAAACCAACAAAGATCAAAAGAGACAAATAAGGGCATTACATAATGGTAAAGGGATCAATGCAACAAGAAGAGCTAACTATCCTAAATGTATATACACCCAATACAGGAGCACCCAGATTCATAAAGCAAGTTCTTAGAGACCTACAAAGAGACTTAGACTCCAACACAATAATAGTGGGAGACTTTAACACCCCACTGTCAATATTAGATCAATGAGACAGAAAATTAACAAGGATATTCAGGACTTGAACTCAGCTCTGGACCAAATGGACCTAATAGACATCTACAGAACTCTCCACCCCAAATCGACAGAATATGCATTCTTCTCAGAAACACATCACACTTATTCTTAAATTGACCACATAATTCGAAGTAAAACACTCCTCAGCAAATGCAAAAGAACAGAAATCATAACAAACAGTCTCTCAGACCACAGTGCAATCAAATGAGAACTCAGGATTAAGAAACTCACTCAAAACCGTACAACTACATGGAAACTGAGCAACCTCCTTGGGAATGACTACTGGGTAAATAACGAAATTAAGGCAGACATAAATAAGTTCTTTGAAACTAATGAGAACAAAGACACAATGTACCAGAATCTCTGGGACACAGCTAAAACAGTGCTTAGAGGGAAATTTATATCTCTAAATGCCCACAGGAGAAAGTGGGAAAGATCTAAAATTGACACCCTAACATCACAATTACAAGAACTCGAGATGCAAAAGCAAACAAACTCAAAAGCTAGCAGAAGATAAGTAATAACTAAGATCAGAGCAGAACTGAAGGAGCTAGAGACATGAAAAACCCTTCAAAAAAAGCAATGTATCTAGAAGCTGGTTTTTTGAAAAGATTAACAAAAAGGATACACCACTAGCCAGACTAATAAAGAAGAAAAGAGATAAGAATCAAATACACACAATAAAAAATGATAAAGGGGATGTCACCACTGATCCCACAGAAATACAGACTACCATCAGAGAATACTATAAACACACCTCTACGCAAATCAACTAGAAAATCTAGAAGAAATGGATAATTTCCTGGACACATGCACCCTCCCAAGACTAAACCAGGAAGAAGTCGAATCCCTGAATAGACCAATAACAAATTCTGAAATTGAGGCAGTAATTAATAGCCTGCCAACCCCAGAAAGCCCAGGACCAGACGGATTCACAGCCAAATTCCACCAAGGGTACAAAGAGGAGCTGGTACCATTCCTTCTGAAACTATTCCAAACAATAGAAATAGAGAGACTAATATCCTCAATAAAATACTGGCAAACCTAATCCAGCAGCACATCAAAAAGCTTATCCACCATGATCAAGTTGGCTTCATCCCTGGAATGCAAGGCTATTTAAACATACACAAATCAATAAACGTAGTCCATCACAGAAACAGAACAAGGACAAAAACCACATGATTATCTCAATAGATGCAGAAAAGGCCTTTGAGAAAATTCAACAGTGCTTCATGCTAAAAACTCTCAATAAACTAGGTATTATTGGAACATCTCAAAATAATAAGTTATTTATGACAAACCCACAGCCAATATCATACTGAATGGTCAAAAACTGGAAGCATTCCTTTTGAAAACCAGCACAAGACAAGGATGCCCTCTCTCACCACTCCTATTCAACATAGTATTGGAAGTTCTGGCCAGGGCAATCAGGCAAGAGAAAGAAATAAAGTGTATTCAAATAGGAAGAGAGGAAGTTAAATTGTCTCTGTTTGCAGATGACATGATTGTATATTTAGAAAATCCCATTTTCTCAGCCTAAAATCTCCTTAAGCTGATAAGCAACTTCAGCAGAGTCTTGGGATACAAAATCAATGTGCAAAAATCACAAGCATTCCTATCCACCAATAACAGACAATCAGAGTCAAATCATGAGTGAATTCCCATTCACAATTGCTACTAAAAGAATAAAATACCTAGGAATTGAACTCACAAGGGATGTGAAGGACCTCTTCAAGGAGAACTACAAACCACTGCTCAAGGAAATAAGAGAGGACACAAACAAATGGAAAAACATTCCATGCTCATGGATAGGAAGAATTAATATTGTGAAAATGGCCATACTGCCCAAAATAATTTATAGATTCAATGCTGTCCCCATCAAGCTACCACTGACTTTCTTCACAGAATTGGAAAGAACTACTTTAAATTTCATATGGAAGCAAAAAAGAACCCACATAGCCAAGACAATCCTAAGCAAAAAGAACAAGGCTGGAGGTATCACACTACCTGACTTCAAACTATACTACAAGGCTACAGTAACCAAAACAGCATGGTACTGGTACCAAAACATATATATAGACCAATGGAACAGAACAGAGGCCTCAGAAATAACACCACACATCTACAAACATCTGATCTTTGACAAACCTGGCAAAAACAAGCAATGGGGAAAGGATTCACTATTTAATAAGTAGTGTTGAGAAAACTGGCTAGCCATATGCAGAAAACTGAAACTGGACCCCTTCCTTACACCTTATACAAAAATTAACTCAAGATGGATTAAAGACTTAAACACAAGACCTATAAAAACCCTAGAAGAAAACCTAGGCAATACCGTTCAGGACATTGGCATGGGCAAAAACTTCTTGACTTAAACACCAAAAGCAATGGTGACAAAAGTCAAAATTGACAAATGGGAGCTAATTAAACTAAAGAGCTTCTGCACAGCAAAAGAAACTCTCATCAGAGTGAACAGGCAACCTATAGAATGGGAGAAAATTTTTGCAATTTATCCATCTGACAAAGGGCTAATATCCAGAATCTACAAGGAACTTAAACAAATTTACAAGAAAAAAAAACCCCATCAAAAGTGGGTGAAGGATATGAGCAGATACTTCTCAAAAAAAGACATTTATGTGGTCAACAAACATGGAAAAAACTCATCATCACTGGTCATTAGACAAATGCAAATCGAAACTGCAATGAGATACCATCTCCAGATACTGGAGAGGATGTGGAGAAATAGGAATGCTTTTACACTGTTGGTGGGAGTGTAAATTAGTTCAACCAGTGTGGAAGACAGTGTGGTGATTCCTCAAGGATCTAGAACCACAAATACCATTTGATCCAGCAATCGCATTACTGGATATATACCCAAAGTATTATAAATCTTTCTGCTATAAAGACACATGCACACATATGTTTACTGTAGCATGATTCACAATAGCAAAGATTTGGAACCAACCCAAATGCCCATCAATGTTAGACTGGATAAAGAAAATGTGGCACATGTACACCATGGAATACTATGCAGCCATAGAAAAGGATGAGTTCATGTCCTTTGCAGGGACATGGATGAAGATGGAAACCATCATTCTCAGCCAACTAACACAGGAACAGAAAACCAAACACTGCATATTCTCACTCATAAGTGGGAGGTGAACAATGAGAACACATGGACACAGGGAGGGGAACATCATACACCATGGCCTGTTGGAGGGTGGGGAGCTAAGGGAGGGATAGTATTAGGAGAAATACCTAATGTAGATGATGGGTTGATGGGTGCAGCAAACCATCATGGCACGTGTATTCCTATGTAACAAACCTGCACGTTCTGCACATGTATCCCAGAACTTAAAGTACAATTAAAAAATAATAATGATAATAAAACTTTAAATGGCATTTATTAGCAAGTTCTTGCACTATTTAAAAATGGACACATCTTTTTTAAAAAGATGTGCCAGTAACATTATTTTATCCATTGCTAAAGTTATTTTCAAAAGAGACACTGTTGCACCTATTTTTTCCTTTTATGATTATATGTATGAACTGAGTTGGGATGTTTAATTGTTTTGTAAAATAGAATAAGTTGACTTACCTGCTTTTTGAAAAAAGACATGGAATTTACCATCCCAGGAGTATTATGAAAAAAATGCAGCAAAGCTTTAAAAATACATTAATGAAAAAGTTCTGTACTTAGGCAAAATATCCTTATTTTTTTACGACCACTTTTTTTTTCTGGACAGAAGACTTGATTTTCCATAGGATGTCTATGAAATCATGGTTTCCATCTGCAGTGCTGAGTACCTCTTATATTCCTTACAGAACTTGTGGTGGACCACTAACAAAAACACGTGAGGGAAATAGAACTTGAAGCAAATCTGAAAACTTGAAGACTTTTAAATCTTGTCAGCCATCCAATTCAAGCAGTGTATGGCAGGTGTGTCATATATTTGTAGAGCCAAAATAAATGGCCACAAGAAATTCAGAAGTAATACAGATGTAAGGAAAGCTTAAAATGGAAAGAAAGAAAACATTGTTTTCATTGTTTATTCAGGGGTTGATAAATGCATTTAAAGGAAGACCTCTTCAGTGATTGGTTTAGGTGCCAAAAATCTTTGTGATCTTCTGGACCAGGCACTGGCAGTGTTCCTGTTATGTGCTGGTTTGTGGAGGGAAGGCAAAAGAAAGTAGGAGACAGGGAAAGTATAGGAAAACCAGGGCAAAAGTAGCTGATGGTAGTGGCCTTGCAAACAGCTCTAGGACAAGTTACTGCTTCCATTAGATTAGAAGAAAACATGTCTTTCTTCTCTTGTTTTACTTTCAAGACAACTTCCGTGAGAAAAAAAAATATGAATTCTTAAAAATAATAAAATCTGCAGTTCTTTTTTCAAACATTATACTTTAATAGAGAATCTGTTATGTATTTAATTTTAAAATATAAGTTTTTGTATTTTCCTTATGTTGTATCTTGTCTAGGACTCTCATAGATGAGCATCAATTCAAAGTCAAAGTTAACTATTTTATTTTCATGGAAAAATACTTATGAAAGGTTTCTTCCTGTGGATTGGAGTGAAATCTCCCCCACCCTTATTCCCACCACCAGTTCAGTTTCATCATACCTATTATTGAGCAAAAACATTCCAAAGATGAACCTACTATCCAAAGACACAAACAGCAATCATCTGGGAATTTCATATTTTTATAAGATCTTGTTGCTATCAAATGGACAGGAATAGGTCATTCTTTGTGAAGAATGAATGCACTATATATAGGGAATCCTAGGTATTGTCATCCCAATTTGAAGGCTAGGATTGTGAGAAAATATTCAACTTCACAGGTCCAATCGATTCAAAACTAACAGAGGTGGCCAAAGCTCAGCTAGCCTAGAGGGTGCCCAACTGACAAAACTCTTTTCTAGTGTCATACAACAGAAGGGTTAATGTTAAATTACCATTTAATCTTTATAATTTTCAAAACAAAAATCCTGGGGAATGCTACTGTAACCCCCAATGACAAGATAGAGCCAGCAGTGCTGAGCAAGACATGATCTCTATGCTCAAGGAGTTTAAATCTAGTAAGGGAGAAAAGGTTAAGGGGCCCAGTCAGCAAGCATGAGGAAGAATATGATAGATGCCATAAGAGTAACACAGTATTGTGGTATGGTTAAGTGGTGGAGGGGACTCTGGAGTCAGGCTGCCTGAGTTTGAACCATGGCTTGATCACCTGCTAGCTTCATGAAGTTGTGCAAGTTAAATTACTCAACCTTTCTCCACCCTCATTTCCCCATCTGTAAAATGAGAACAGTAGTTGCCCTCTCCAAGAGAAATCTGGAGAGCAATAAGTCTCAATGTAATTCCAAGGTATTCCTCTTGATGACTTAACTTCTATGCA
This sequence comes from Papio anubis, assembly GCF_008728515.1. Classification (NCBI taxonomy): domain Eukaryota; kingdom Metazoa; phylum Chordata; class Mammalia; order Primates; family Cercopithecidae; genus Papio; species Papio anubis. The sequence continues at coordinate 22,252,442 of NC_044996.1, forward strand.
GTGGTGTTTGAGTGTGCGTTTAAGAGTATTCTTAAATCATAGTGCTTGGTGTATCATTCATGGTGAGTTAGAGGTTTGTGCTGAAGTCAGAATTCCTAGTGTTTACTTCCAGCTCTTCATAAATTCTAATACTCATTTTATTTCCTTGTACTATCAAGTTACTTCTCTATTTAAATGAGCATAGCATGTTCCACAAGAGCAAGGACCTTATCAGTCTTGTTCAGTACCTAGAACAATGCCTGGCACATAGTAGATGCTAGATAAATGTTGGTTGAGCACAACTTATGGCAATTATGAAAATGTTGATACATCAGGCATGAATGTAATTCTGAAAACGAACCATAAGTACTCTACAAAATTGACAGGTTTCCCTTGTTTAAGATTCCCAAGAGAGATAAACAATGCTATCTATGACATTTCTCAGCTAGAATCAGTGCATGAGATTTGGAGTCAGAAGATCTTGCCTGGAGTCATGGCTCTACCACCAGGCTTTGTAACTTCGAATAAGTAATTTAACCTCCATGAGCTTCATTTCAGTCATCAGTGTTTTAGGTTATCACTCATGCTTTAGAATATTTTTGAGAGATCGAAAGATCAGTGAAATACAAGCGCTTGTAAACTGCAAGTACAACAAAGTACAAATGCACTAAGAAATGGTAACTTTTCATGTTCTGCTTTAGAGGACTATAAATCTTAAGAAGCAGAACTGTATTCCTATTACTTAAGTCTAAGGAAGTGAAGACAAAGCTATATTATCCCCAAAACAAAACTGATCTTAAGAATACAGAGAAAACTGGCACTTCTCCCTGTCTTTTATACATAGACAAACAGAGCTGCATGAGAGAACTTCTCCCCATCTTTCCTCCAGCTCCCTTGAGTGTTGCACTTAGTTTCTTCTGAGTCAGCCCCTAAAATAGTTTCAGTCTGAAGGAAGACATGTGGTGGCTAGAACTGCTTTGAAGAGTTGGCCAGGGCTTCATCATAGGTTACAGGCCAAAATTTTGAAAAAGAAAAAAGAAAATTCTTTCTCCCCCTATCTCTGAATAAAATGCATGTCCAGAAGCCAGTTCTTGTTTGCATTTTTCATTTGTAAAAGTTCAGAATTCACATGTATCATTTATTATGTTTCTATACTTGGTGGACCTCTGTAGAAAAAGTCTTTCTCCAGACCCTCAGTGTTTATGTTTTGAGCAGATCTTATATAGATAGATCTTTTTTTGTCATTTTCCTTCCAAATGTGTTCAGACAGACTATATAATTTAGTTGTGGGATTAGGTTGGAATATCATACTCTTCCAGAGTACTTTTCATAATACATTAGCGTTATGCACATGTACCCTACAACTTAAAGTATAATAATAATAAATAAATTTAAAAAAGAAAAAGAAAAAAAAAAGACAGTTACAGTGTGGAAATGAATTTACTCTTGAAATTCAACTTACTGACACTACTGAGAAAAATCTCTGGCTAAGGAGAAACTCAGAAAGTTTGGGATAGCTAATCCCATCACTAGTCAGGCTGTTTTTGGTTGTCATGTCTCTTTAGACATTTTAAAATATATATAACAGCTTTATTGGGATGTAATTCACATACTATCCAATTCATCTATTTAAAGTGTACAATTCAGTGAATTGGTTATGGTATTTCAAAAATCAAGCAATCGTCACCACTATCTAATTCCAGAACATTTTCATCACCCCCCAAAGGAGACTCTGTACCCATTAAGCAGTCATTCACCCTTATCCCTTCTTCGCAACCCCTGGCAACCACTAATTTATCTTCTGTCTCTGTAGATTTGGCTACTCTGAACGTTTCATATAAATGGAATCATACAATATGTGGCCTTTTGTGACAGAGTTCTTTCGCTTAACATGATGTTGTCAAGGTTCATCCTTCTGGTAGCATGCCTTAGTACTTCATTCCTATTTGTGACCGAATAATATTCCATTGTGTGGATATACCACATTTTGTTTATCCATTCATCTGTTAATGGACACTTAGGCTATTTCCACTTTTGGCTATTGTGAATAGTGTTGCTATGAACATTCATGTACAAGGATTTGTAGGAGGATTTCTTTATCACTTGTTTTCAGATACTTTGGGTATATACTGAGTTGTGGAAGTGAAGGAACTGTCAGACAGTTTGCCACAGCAACTGCACTATTTCGTATTCCCAGCCACAATGTATGAGGGTTCAAAGTTCTCCAATTTCTCTGTCTTTTAAAATTATAGTTAGACTAATAAGAGTGAAGTGGCCATCACATTGTGATTTTGTTTTGCATTTCTATCATCAGGTTATTTAAAAAATATTTTTTCCTAGAAGTCATTTGCCTGCAACTTCAACCCTCTAGAACGTGGTCCTGCATGTAACTTGATGCAGAAGGGCCCCCAAAGAAGTAAGAGCAGTCATAGAAGATGCAAGAAAGCTCTGCATTTTGTTCCAAAGGCCCCTCATTCAGTGGGTAACTAATTGTTATTCAACATTCATGACTGGCTATTAGGTTTTTCAGAAGAGAGCTGGAAAATTCACTGTGGTAGATATTGCGACAGTCAGGTAAGTGGCAGTGGGTATGACAATTAGTCTGCCACTTAAAGATGAGAACTATTATACTTCCTAATATATTAATAGTCCCAAGTCTTTAATTAGAGACCAAATTATATTTGATATTTTTTAAGAAGGCAAAGTTACATAGAATACATTTTAGAGTGATTTCCATGAAGAATGATTCAGAGAAAAACATGTTTTGCTCTTGAGTAGATAAGCTTGCTTGAATTTTCTAGGTACTTAATTTCTCAATGACATTTGAAAAGTCAGGTGATATTGAATTTCATCTTGAATATGGAAAAGACAAAGAGAAGATTGAGATTTTATAAAGTTGTTGAAAATATTGTCCAAAAAATTAAATGAAATACTTTTAAGAACTTTAATCTCACTTTTTGATGAAGTTAACAGTTATTTGATTTTTCTAATACTCAGAGCTCACTTTTGCATTAGTGCTATTTCAGTATGTGTTTATGGCATATGCCAGTAAATTAACCTTTCCTGTATCTTTTCAGCTGTTGCTAGAAATTATAGCTGGTTCACGCTGAGTTAAACTGCATACTTTAAAGCTGCATAATATTTAATCTATTTCATTAAACAGCACATTCTGTCTCACTTGTTTGTATATGCTGAAACCTTCTTCTGAGTTGCTCCAATTTCCCTTCAGAGACTAAGGAGCCTACACACACGAAAAACAAACAAACAAACAAAAATATCTTTTCAAATGACTTTTTTCTTTATCTGAAGCACATTTTACATTTCCATCCTCCACCCCACTTAATGTGAGGTTGTTGCCCAGTCTTGTAGTACAACAGTAAATCTAAGCAGTTGCTTGCTTTTACTATACAGTTTTATACTGGGAAATGCCCTTTTTATTGACAATAGCTGACTGTACTATGTTGCACTGTCAGTATCTAGATGCTTCCTGTTTTAAATAGGATATAGTTACTTCTTTTCCAAATCTAGAGTTTGAAACGGAAGCATTGTATTATTTTAGCTAATTTTATTTATTTTTTTCTTGCAGGTTCTGAAAAGTGCCTTTTCTGAAAACTCTGCTGCTTGGATTCTACTCTAGAGCTGTCTCTTTATAAACCCCTCTCCCTACCATACCGTTCCCTGCCCTCTCCACCTCCCCGCCGAACCTGGTGTGCTTGTAGTTTACTGTCAGCAGCTGGTCCATTTCTTTTTTCTGTGATTCTCAATTTTCTTAGTCATTTTCCCTCCACTTGATTTTGCAACAAAACTTTTTTTGGGTTCTAACATCCTTCCCAATCTTATTATTTAAAGCTAATAAATAGAGAGAAAAACTTTTCTCCCCCTGATCTGAGACCATTCCACAAATCAAAGGGCAGCCAGCAGCATATGTTTTTTACAAGAATAATTGAAAACATCAACTGCAGAGCACAGAATTCTTTTGAAAGTCTGCTGGTTATTTCACATAAATTCGGCAAAGGAACAAAATAAAGCATTCATTATCTTAACAGTTGGCTTCTTAGGAGTTGGTCTCTAATTTGATTTTTAGTTATTCTGATAGTTTTTATGATTGGCTTTTTGTTTGACTAGACCAGATTTGACTTTAATGAAAACCTAAGTGTTAACAAATAGACGTTTCACCAAAGCAACCTGTTATCTCTTCACACTTAGTTTGAATTCATTTTTAATCCTTTAATAGTCCACAATAATATTGTCCTAAAGAGGGTACATTGGATTTTAATTTTGCTTTCAATATGACGGCTGTCAATGTTGCCCTGATTCGTGATACCAAGTGGCTGACTTTAGAAGTCTGTAGAGAATTTCAGAGAGGAACTTGCTCTCGAGCTGATGCAGATTGCAAGTTTGCCCATCCACCAAGAGTTTGCCATGTGGAAAATGGTCGTGTGGTGGCCTGTTTTGATTCTCTAAAGGTGAGTCCCATCTGAATGCACATAATTTAAATTTGTTGATTTCTGTGTTTTTTGAAATACGATGTGCTTTGAAATGAGTAAAATTAATAATAGCATGAAAGTGATAAATTTTGTTTGTTTTTTTTTTTTTTTAAAAAACAGAATGGCAAGATAGAAGGTCTTAAAGTCAGAATGGCTTAACGACAAAATGTCTTAATTCTTTGTGTTTGTAGAGCTAAGCCAAGTCTAAAGCTCATTCCACCAAAGACCACTTACCACTTATCAAAACAGATACACTTAAAGAATAAAAATTGAATAATTTTTGTAGCAGTGAGGGATTGTAGTCTTGCTATCGTTTACTTTTTTGTATATGATTTAGATGTTACAGTGATCATAATCGTCATGTAACCTAGAGAAGCCCTTCACTGAATTATAGCTTATTATCCATAGTACCAAAATGCACTTGGGAGGGACCAGTCAGCTTTCAGAGGATAAATAAGGTCAGACTGAGGGAGTATAAGGTTTCCAGAAGGAAAATTATAGCGTTTTGAAGTATCTCAAAGTATATTTTGAACCTTTAACTTAAACATATTGCTATAAAACTAGGTTCACTTAATTTTCCTCCTGGACAGCTGATTGACCAATTTCAGATTTGTAAGTATATTTTGTAAGGAAAGCCCTATTACCAAAGTCATCAAGCCTGAGTATTACATACTAGATTATAAACAAAATATGAGGGCAGATGAGGTATTATATAGGACAGGATGTATATGATTGCAGAAAAAGAAAATGTAGTCATTTTCATGTTTTATTCATAGTTATCCTTAAGGATAAAAAGTACAAATTAAAACATAGAAGCAATAAATTGTAATGGATTTCTGGTTTAATTAATAAGATTTGCTACAATGCATTTGAGATTTTTTTCAAAATATGTCAAAATGAATTAAGCTTAACAAGAACCTTTTCAGTTTCTTGATATTGTTTTACCCTCATCATGACCAGTGACCAATTTTACCTCATTAACATTTTTATTTATGGCTGCATTGGCTAACAGAGATGTATCCCTTAGTGTGATGGTTTCCTCAGGAAACATTTTCTTAAGTGATATACAGGTTAAGTATCTCTTATCTGAAATGCTTGAGACTGAAAATGTTTTCGATTTTTTGGATTTTGGAATATTTGCATATCCATAAAGAGATATCTTGGGGATGGGACTCCAGTCTAAACATGAAATTCATTTACATTTTACATATACTTTTTACACATAGCCTGAAGGTAATTTTATACAACATTTTGAATAATTTTGTGCATGAAACAAAGTTGTGTACATTCAACTATCAGAAAACAAAAGTGTCATTATCTCAGCCACCCATGTGACATCATGTTGGCACTTAAAAAGTTAAGGCTTTTGCAGCATTTTATACTTCAGGTTTTCAGATTAGAGATGCTCAACCTGTACTACTTAAGGAGTTACTTTTACCTATTTCGTGATTACTAGTTTGCTTTTTTTTTTTTTTTTTGCAGACCATTCCATTTTAAGAATACAAACTTGTTATTGTAAAGATAAAGGTAATTCCTACCATTGAAAATCTCTGAATTGCCTTTATTTGTGGTAGACATTATGACTAAAGAACTTACTTTGTTTTCTTCATTTTGGTTTCATTTAAGTTTCATCTACAATTATTTTGTGTATTATTTAAATCTGCTGCTACAGGGTTGGGCATTACTTTGAAGGGGAAAAGATTGCTGAGTTAGTTGGGGGAAAAAATGAGGTATCTTTCATCCAGTCCATATAGAGGGTCAGGAACTGCAGTAGGAACTTTGCATGTGTTGTTTCAGGAGATCTGGGGTACAGTCCCAGCCTCTGTATCTGACCTCGGGCAACTTAACCTCACAATCTTTGAGTGACTTCATCTCTAACAGATAGGTAATATCTTCTCTACCTAACTTCTGTGATTATTGTGGAGACTGCAGTAAGCTAGTACAAATGGAAAACCACATATCACTATAAAAGTGAATTAAATAAAAGGTTTTCTTCCTATCAACTAAATGTTTGTTGGAGGCATTCTTTAATAAAGTTCTATTTTGTTAGGGTTTATTATTTAAAATTACAAACTCATGTTCTAAAGGTACATAACCAAATCTAGTTGCTGTGTGATATTAGTTGTTCAAACTAAGTATAACTGTTTTGTGGTTGCTCTGATATAGAGTTCTGTGCAGGCTTTGTAAATTCTATCTTTCCGAACATCATAGAATGTGAAAGGAGATGTGTGATCTTCCTATTCATTAATAAACTCAGGTCAGTAATTCCATTTAAAGGCAAAAGAGTGCCATAAACTAAACATTTTGAAGAAAAGTACTAGGGAAGGTGACTGTTTACAAAATGCGTACTGCACTACAACTTTAGAGCTTGGAAAGTGTTTAATTCAGAGACAAAATAGATAATGGCCAATGAATATTAATAAGCCACTTAATTATTTAAATAAGTTGTCTACTCACTGTATCTAGTATTTTTAAAGTAATGTTTGCATCATGTTAATATCCTGATGACCAGTCACAAAGGGTAAAGATGATTTACATAATCCTTACATTCTCACATTTTTGTGAAACCCTTAATATTTCAAATATATAAAAGCCTTTCAAACAATTATTTAATTTGCCATTTAGATACCACATTAATCAGAGTTCCATGTCTGCACAAGAGCTTTGTAGTTCTTATCCATGACATGCATGAAAGTTAAATTAAGCTGAGGGTAATTGACCTGTGTGCATTGTACTAGTATCATATCTATAATACACAAATAACATACTTCCGTGGTTACTGCAGCATTTCCTACTTCTCCTGAGTTTTTATAATTGAAACACTGTTGAACTTCATCTGTATACTATTTCTTCTCTCATGAGTGATTAAATAACTGAAGCAATCATTTGATGAGTTTTGGGCTGCTGCTTTTGTTTTTGTTTTGTTTTGTTGTTGTTGTTGTGTAAGAATTCTATTAGTACTAGCTACTCTACCAGATGATGGTTATTGCCTTAATAACAGGTACAACAGATACAATGTTCTAACTCACCTTGTAATGAGGGAATATTATGAAAATAAGAAGGGCAAATTGGATGACTGATTGTGTATTGTGCTGAAGTGCTGTGCCTATCAATCCATGAATGTTGAGTGCTCAGTGATGAAGGCAGCACCATCTTCAAATGGAAATCTAGTGCAGTCCATGGATTAATTTCCAACTACGTAGAATGGTCTCATATCATGTTAGTATGCAGCTGTTTTTGACTCCGTTGCCTTGTGGACTGGGCATAATCTGTCTCCAAAGTTCTCTTTAAATATTGCTTAATCCATTCTATGCCAATTTCTTGATACTACAATTTGCCATTGATCTAGGTTGGTATTTTTAGTGAATGTTCCTTGGATTTAATGAAGAGTCGTCATTTTTAAAACGAAATCATTATTTGTGATTGTTTTCATAGCCAAGTTATTCTGCTTCAGTAATATCATGATGTCTTGAACCTTTCCCTCTATACTTGAAGCAATGTGTTATCAGTCACTTTTTATCGAGGAAGGATATAAATGTTGTCATTATTTCATTATGACAGGTCAACACCCATCACATCTACCCACCCCTCTTACCACTTTGGGTAGTTTTGTGCCAAGAATTTCCTGGTAAAGGCTATAGCAGCAGACATAGTTAGAGGATACTCAAGCTAACCTATATACATTCCTTAAGAAATGGGAACTGGGTGAGGAATGCACATAAAACAGTCACATGCTGTGTCTTCAAAATCACATATGATCACAAGAAAAATAATATTTTGACAAGTGAAACCTGTTGTATAAGCATATGGATATGAATCTATCCTTGTAGGTCAAACTGACCCGAGTTACCAGTATATTCTGTAATAGCACCACTAGTCACAGCAGTTTTCATTAGTTTAAAATTTGACTATTTTTGACTGAATACTTACTCATCCCTATTTGCTAAGGGAAAGTTTACCAGAAACTAGACACCTAGCAACACAATCCCAAGGGTCACTGGATTATGCAAGACTTAGCACCATTTATCAGCTCCATCAGAGAGGTCTGTCTACACTATAAAGACACATAAGCAGCACCTGTCATCCTGAGAGTCAAGGAAAATAACATTTTATTTAAGGATCTCTATTTTCTATGATGCTAATCTTCAAAAGGAAGTATCTTTGGTAAAAGTCAATGCTATTTTGAACATTTCAAAAACCTCTTTTGAAAGGAAAATAGAATTGTAATTATAGGTTGGTGCGGAAGTAATTGTGTTTTTTGCCATGAAAGCAATGGCAAAAACTGCAATTACTTCTGCACCAACCTAATGGTACCCAAACAAATACATATTGATAGTTCAGCCTCGCCTTTTAAACATTTTATTTTGAAATATTAATAATTTTAGGCTTACAGAAAAGTTACCAAAGTAATACAGGAAACTCCTGTATACTTTTTATCCAGATTCTCCTAATGTCAACAACTTACATGCCATGCATTGCACAGTTATCAAAACCAGGGAATTATCACTGGTACAAGATTCTTAAGTAAACTAGAGAACTTATTTGAATGTCACCAATTTTCTTCCTAATGTTAGTTTTCTGTTCCAGGATCCAATCTAGGATCCCATATGGCATTTATTCCTCATATCTCCTTAGTCTCCTCCAACCTGTGACACTTTCTCAGTCTTTCCTTGTCTTTCATGACCATGACACTGAGGATGAATACTGGTCAGTTATTCTGTAAAATACATCTTACTTTGTGCTTATTGAATGTTTTCTCATGATTAGACTGAGGTCATGTGGTTTTGGCAAATAAAAAAGAAACCCACACACAGAAATGATGTGCGTGACATATGAGGGTATGTGATGTTGATATATGTTATTCATTATGTTAACTTTAATCACTTGGTTAAGGTGGCATCTACTGGGCTTCTCTACTGTAACATGACCAGTTTTTCTTTTGTAAAAACTGTTAACTGTGTCTCCCATTTATTCGTCATCCCCTACAATATGCCATTGATCATAATGGGCATCCCAATGTCCTAGATGTTAAAAAGTGAACAAGTGTCCATCTTAGAAGTGATTGGTAATGTACTTCTGTAATTATGGTCAATCAAGAAAGAGAGCAAGGGAAAATGGACCAAGAGCGTGACAGAGAAAATAGAAGCAACAAGTCACCAGAAACACAGAACACTGGAGAGTGAGAAGTCCTAGAAGTGGTGTGATATATGTGTGCCTATCATATACTCCTGCAGAGTGTGACAGCTGTCCCCTTCTGGTTCACGGCCTTGGGACTTAGCCATAAACCAGAAACAGTCCCTGTCTCCATGGTACAGACATTCTCATTGGGAGTTGGAGGAGGAGCAGGTAAAAAAATAATTAAATATGGCCGGGCGCGGTGGCTCACGCCTGTAATCCCAGCACTTTGGGAGGCCGAGGAGGGTGGATCACGAGGTCAGGAGATCGAGACCATCCTGGCTAACATGGTGAAACCCCATCTCTACTAAAAACACAAAAAATTAGCCAGGCGTGGTGGCAGGCGCTTGTAGTCCCAGCTACTCTGGAGGCGGAGGCAGGAGAATGGCATGAACCCGGGAGGTGGAGCTTGCAGTGAGCCGAGATCGCGCCACTGCACTCCAGCCTGAGCGACTGAGCCAGATTCCATCTCAAAAAATAAATAAAAATAAATAATAATAATAATTAAATATTCAGGATAACAATATATTGTCAGGTGTGAGGAAAGGGTACAGAGAATGGCAGGGGCTACTGTTTTAGATACAGTGGCCAGGAGGCCTCCAATGAGGTGACCTTTGAGGAGAGGCATGCAGGAGATGAGGGGACAGTGAAGAGGATTTCTAAGAACACTCCAGGCAAGGAGAATGGTGACAGCTGAGGCCCTGAAGCTGGCGGCAGCCTGGTGTGTGTGAGGAAACTCAAGGTCACTAGTGTGGCTGGAGGAGAGCGGTGAAGGGGGAGGGCAGTGGGAGATGAGGGCAGGGAGGTCCTGGGGGTGGGGAGATCAGGTGGGGCTCTGTGTATCATACTGAGGACTTTGGATTCTGTTCCAAGAGCTGGAAAGGTTGACATAATCGGGGGAAAGCAAACCCACACAAAGCAGAGGTGTCTATTCTTTATATTTTTAAATGGAAAAGAGAATAATTTCCACGAAGACAAATAACTCCTGTTTATAGGTAAAGTAGAAGTCAAACGGTGCCCAATCCCTATTCTTCACTCCCTTCTTTCTATGACTTGTACATCAACTAGAGTTCATGCCTCAGTGATGGGGGATTATCAATAAAGAAATCTCATGTGAGGAAAGAGTTAACATAGCAGGTTTGGTGGCTTACTCTTTGCATGTCTCCAAGGGAAACCTTAACTATCCCCTGGGAATGTGGCCACCATTCATTTTGTCACTGATTGGTTATTGTGTTATATACACCTGGAACAATGGACCATGACATAACAATTTGTCAGGGTTGCTTTGCTCAAGATCAAGATTGATGACTGATTCATTGTTAGGGTCCTGGATTACAGTTGCCATGGCCAGTTGGTAGCAGGCTGTGCATATGTGATCAGGACCCATCTGCACCTCAGACGTTGAGACTAGAACTGGGCTTCCCAGGGTGGAGACATTCCATACATGCCTCTGTAGTTTGCTACTAGAGAGAGAGTCCTTGTGCGTGTGGCTTCGAACTAGAAAGAACATTGGAAGCTTGTGCTGGGCTTCTCTTGACTCTGCTGATACATTTATGTTTCCTGTTACTTTTCCTCTGTATTCCATGCTGTAATAAATTTTAGCCACGAGTGTAAGTTGCTATTGAGTCTGTGAGTCCTGGCAAATGTCAAAGAAGCTTTTCTGTACATTAGTATTTTTCGTATATTATTTGCTTGATTCTTTTTTTTACATTTTTATGTTTTTTATGAGAAGGGCTTGTTCATTTTGTTTCTATTTTTTAAAGTTTAATTTTTGAATGGATATTTTCATAATTCAAAAATTTATAAAAACAGTCATCAGCTGATGACTACATCAACAAAATGTGGTATATACATACAATGGAATATTACTCAGCCACAAAAAGGAACAAAGTACTGATCCATGCTACAACATGGATGAACCTTAAAAACATGATGTTAAGTGAAAGAAGCCAGACATAAGAGGTCACATATTGTGTTATTGCATTTATATGAAACATCAAGAGTTGGCAAATCCACAGAGACAGAAAGCAGATTAGTGGTTGCCAGGGTCTTGTGAAGGGCAGTAGATGGGTGAGTGAGGGATGAGGGGTATGGGAATTAACTGCTAATGGGTACAAGGTTTTTTTTTTAAGGGTGATGAAAATGTCTTGGAATTAGATAGTGGTGATAGTTATACAACTTTGTATATAAATGCGTTAAAAACTGCTGATGTGTACACTTTAAAAGGGTGAGTTTTATGATTTGTGAATTATACTCAATGAGAAAGTTTAAGAAAATTCAACGATAATAGAGTATGCAGTGAAGTTTTCCCCTCATCTCTTTTTCCCAGTTAATCAGTTGACCTCCAAACTGATACTTTGGTTTTCCCTCTCCCATAGATATTTTATATATATATATACACACACACACACACACACAAGCAAATATATCCATACTTATTTTCCATTTTTACACAAATAGTAGCATACCGTTTTCTTCCTTGCTTTTTTTAAGTTTAAAATATTAATTGTAAAAGATGGGATAAGCTATGTCATGCTGACACTAATAAATAGAAGCCTGGAGGTGCTATATTTATAATAAAGATAAAAAGAATTGCACACAAATACAGGATTCTAGTTAGTAAATCTGTTCCTCACAGGCATATGTAAGTATGTGGATACTGAGGTTGAACAACTAAATGTATATAGAGTAGATAATGAGAGCCTGTTTTCTCACTGTCAGAGAAAAAAAGTTAAAAATAAAAGGGGAAGGTTAGGATGAATGCTGTGGTGTAGATTAGAAAGGACACATGAGTATGTATACAGATAGATACAGGAATAGATATTGATCTGTGTGTATGCATGGGTTATTATGTACGCTTTCATTTCCTAGCTCTGTCTAGGGAGGACCTAGAAGCAATTAACACCCCAACCGCAATGAGCATACATAGCACCCACATCTTTGTGTCTAATATCATTCTCCAATAACGGAACTAGGGATCTTTGGAATAATGGCTGATTCTGGACAGAAGCAGGGAAAATACAAGATGAGGCTGTAATGTCTTTTGGTGTAAGAATATAAGAAAGTGCTAGAAAAAGGGTGGGGGCATGAAAGAGAGCACAGTAGCCAATCTGAAGGAGCTCCCAATGACTGAAGTTGGAATAACTTGAGCAAGAAACTAAATGATGATAGTATAGAATTATAGCCCATAGAATAAAATAGATGCCCATGAGTCCATAGTTTACCAAAAAAAAAAAAAAAAAAAAAAAAAAAAAAAAAAAAAAAAGAATAAATGGATAAGTTGGGGAGAAGGGACAACTCTTCCTTACAGAAGAATTCCAATTAATAAATGGAAAACAAATGAAGGAAACACAAAATCACTAGTAGGCAAATGCCATGGTAATAGTGGTTGCAGGCAAGATCCACTGATACATGCTGAAATCAGTGGGTAAAAGTTGGAGGAGAAACAGGATATTTGCATTGTCCCAAAGTATTTCTCCCAGGATATTTATCAATTAAAAGTGAAAAATAGACCAGGCATGGTGACTGGCTCATGCCTTTAATCCCATCACTTTGGGAGGCCAAGGTGGGAGGATCTCTTGAGGCCAGGAGTTTGAGACCAGCCTGGGCAATATAGCGAGACCCTGTCTATACAAAACATTTTTTAAAAAATTAACTGGGCATAATGGTGCATGCCTGTAGTCCCAGGTACTCAGGAGGCTGAAGCAGAGGATTGCTTGAGCCTGGGAGATTGAGGCTGCAGTCAGCCGTGATTGTGCCACTGCACTCCAGCCTGGGCAACACAGCAAGACCCTGTTTCTAAAATAAATAAATAAAGGGAAAATAGTCACTTTACAGTGGAGAAACCCAGCAGATGCCACTTTAACCAGGTGTTTAAGGTTAACATAATGAGTGATAAGATATAGCAATATCACATACCCTCAGATAGAATACACATCATTTCTGTGATATTCCTGCCAAAAAGACATGGTTTCCATCTAATCATGAGAAAACATTCAACAAACACAAAGTGAGAGGCATTTTACAGAATAAATGACCAGTACTCATCCAAAGTGTCATGGTCATGAAAGACAAGGAAAGACTGAGAAAGTGTCATAGATTGGAGGAGACTAAGGAGAAGGGAGGAATACATGCCATGTGGGAACCTGGACTGGATCCTAGAACAGAAGAATATTAGGAAGAAAATTGGTGACATTCAAATAAGGTCTCTTGTTAAGAGTCTTGTACCAGTGTTAATTTCCTGGTTTTGGTAATTGTGTTATGGTTATGTAAGTTTTTAACAGTAGGGGAATTCTGGGTGAAGGGTATACAGGGACTCCAGGTATCATTTTTGCGATTTTTTTGTAAGTTCAAAATTATTTCAAAAGGAAGTATTTAAAAGTTAGCTTTTTTAGTCTGTCCTTTGAGGCTCAGAAATATTGTCGGGTATTGTTTCTTTTCATTTTTATTTTTTTAAAAAAACTTTGAGTATGGGGATGAGAAAACTCTAAAATCCATGTCATCACTGATCATGAGATTGCCCGCCCCCGACAAAAGCTTGATGACTCAGATAACTTAATAGTTAAGAAAGCACTCATACATATAAAAGCACTTCACAAACCTAGCAAATGAATAATTTTGGCTGTAGAAGGAAGAACGTTCAGTTCAAAATTGTTGCCATTTACAGTTGGGTAAACTGGCGATCCGTTGGGGCAGAGTTACTTGACCTAGTTCACATATGCAATTATCAAAAGAGCTTGATGACTCCAGCGTTCTTCCAATCATTATTCGGTCTTCTTTCCTATGGAGGAGAAGGAAATGGAGAAAACATCAATTAGTCTATTGCTTTAGTAAACCAAAAGCATCCAGCTCTTATCACAGTCATGCTGCTCCACATGACATTGGGACTGTCTGTGAAGTTTTGTGGCTCTCCTTTACTTTTTGCACTTAAAAGTGAGGGGTGGAGAGCCAACTTTTCCTTTGCTAATCCCTCCCTCTTTTATTGTTTCTGATTCATGATAATTTAGATTAAGACTTTATTAACCTCTATATTTAGTTCATGGACAATTACTTGGATAACTTGTTTTGAAAATAGGGCAGAAGAGAAGAATTTTTAGACAAAGTTACCTAACTCTGTGGTACTAAATTTTGCTTAATTGATGAATATCAGAACACTGAGCTGTCTCTGCTCCCTTGTCCATCCTTCTCCCCAAACACTGCATTGTTGAGTTTGCTGACCAGAACTGGGGATTATAACTGTGCCTGCGTATCACATCTTCACTGCATAAAACTCACTGATGTCTGATTCTGTTATATTCTCATTAGTACAATGCCCTGGCCAACTGGGAAGAAACCTGTCATAGATCAGCTGAAATACTGCAGTAGCAATTCAGCCTTATTATGGGTCAAGTATTTTGTACAGTAATTTAGAATCTAATCCAACTTATTTAAAGTGTTGTTTTATGGGATCATAGCTCAAAATCATTTCTTCCTGGCCAAGTTGTAATTGGGCATCTGGTGAGAAAAGACTTGGGCTAGGGCCAGGCATGTATTCCCCAACCACTATTTGATGATACCATTAATACTGACCCTTTGCTACGGGAGCTCCATTAAGTAGGAGAGATTTGGAAATTTGAAATTTGAAAACTATTTTATGTCAACTATTTTGTCTAGAAGAAACTCTTAGATGTTAGGGTAATATACATCTGATCCTACTTGGTTAGTAAATAATCTCTTCATGTAGCATAGCTGAAATGAAGTCTTTTTCGCCATATCAGATTTTTTTGAAATGTGTATACAAGGTACTTCTGTGCATCTGGAAATAGCAATTAGTTCTTCTAGGAACATGACATTATTCATAGAACATTGTTTACTTACTGTTCTTTTTGCCCTTGCAGATGACCTTTCTGCATGTACCATCTTTGGGGTGACGCCTGTTTTCCTCTATCTCAGTGTGTCACTTGGTCCCTGACTTATGGGGTTATATATTCCAGAGGAATCTGAGCTGTCTGCTATTTTCTCTAAATACTCTTTTTTTTTTTCTTCAGTGTTTATTCTGCTGCATAATTGGTCTTCAGTTTCTTAAATTTATGGTTTTTTAAAAATTTTTGATGTCTAATCCAGATTTGCAGTCCTGCTTGGGTTTTCAATGTTTTTATTTCTGTGCCTTCAATTCTCACCCCAGGGTCAAGTTTTACTGCTAGATGTCATTACAAGTTTATCTCACATTTTTTGCCATCTTTCTTGATACTGTTCTCTTTGAAGTCAGTAAACAATTCCATTTGTTTTTCATCCTTTTATTTTCTAAATAATCTCCAGTATTTGGATTGAACCATGTTGTATCTAGAGATAGAGTAAATCACTTTTCAGTATCTTGTTTATGATGAGTTTATGTAAAATTGCTTAATGTCATGTCTAATCTGTTATTTAGTTAAGTAGATATGGCTATAGAATCTATCTGTTAGAAACAGTTTTGCAGCCATAACTCGGTCATAGGCATTTAAATGTATGCTTTAAATTGGATTTTTGTCTATCATAAATAAGTTTTATTTCTGTTGAAGCTCAAATTTTTTTTAACCCACTGGAAATTGGTAGAAAATAAATTAGGCTTTGCTTCTACCTATATTCTTATGAGTAGATAGTGGACAGTGAAGGCAGTTTCCACATTGAAAACTATACAAAAATTTGAAAATGTAAAGTCCACAGTAATATAAATGTATTACAGATGACAAATTCCCTTTAATTCCATTAAATATGACAAAAACCAAGACATGTCCTATGTATCAGCCATGATTTGTTAGCTAACTAACTGAATGGTAGTAATGTTCTGATTTCTGTCTTAGCATGCAAAAATGCAAACAGAAAACCTTTTTCTGTGACTTTAAACTCTTTAACCATCTTTTATATGCGTCTAAATACAGTGAGTAGATGACACTGTAGTATCAATAATCTCTTAGCTCCAAATACTTTTTAGAGGTCTCATTTTTAAAAAACCACATTGTTTTAAGACCACATTGTCACACTGTCTTAATATCTTTGTTCATCCACCTATTTGTGAAAGATAATAAAACTGAAGTAATAATTTGAGGATTTTTAATAGCTCCATGTACTCTGTGTTCTTGTTTTAAATATTTCACAAATACCTATCCTAGGAGTTGTTCCACTTAACAAACTTAATTTTTTTCCAGCTTTTATAAAAATGTAATTTCTAGAGTTTCTGCAGTTTCCTGGTTATTTTACTTTTTTTTACTAACCAAAAACAGTGTTCTATATAGAAACAAATTCAGTTTTAACTTCAGTGTTACTAAAAAATTTTTAAAACCATAGCCATCCTTAATCTCCCAGTACCCCACTGTAGGAAGAATTTGACTTTGGAATATTGTCTCATTTTTCAAAGGAGCCTGATAAGTAGTTTTGGAAAATGCCTTTTTCTTGGGTGAACTCTAGATGTAACCACTGAAAATATCTGAAATGAAACGTTCTATCAGCAAGTGGCATAAACACTGAAAATGCTGCTTTGTCACACATAACAGTTCTAACAAGGGCTCCTTATGCAGCCTTGAGCAAGTCATGGGAATCCTACTACCTCTGTTTCTCTTCATTTGAGAGCAAGCAGCAGCACTGAATTTATAAGACTATTTGGTTGTGGTTTCCTAGAAGGATTTTTATAAATGTCAGGGGTTATTTAATTCTGAAAGTCCTGTTAAATCCATTAAGAATTGTATGTACATTCAATTCCCCAAAGAAATGATTCATTCAACAAACATTTATTGCAATCTCTTACTTGTTAGGCACTGGGCTCAGTAATGTGGAGAATACAAAGTTAGGAAAGACGTGGTTCTTGCCTGACCTTTTAGTAAGAGGTTGCTTGTGTTATATGCCGTAAGCCAGATACAAACTAACAGCTAAAACAGTCCAAGGGCACAGGTAGGGACTGGGATTATATCCAGCAGTGGTGGCTGAAGATGCAGTCATGGGAGAGACACTGTTTGAGGTGTTATTTGAAGAAGGAATAGGAAGGTATTCCAGGCAGAGGGGATAACCTGAGCAAAGATAGAAGGGGAAAACTGTGATATGTTTGGGGAGTCGAATGTTAAGTCAGAATGGCTGAAGCATGAGAAATGACACCATCAGCTTGTGCAAAAAAAAAAAAAAATGATAGAAAAAAAAAGACTGACAAGAGGAAGTACCTCTTAGAAAGCTGTTGAAGTATTGAAGGTATGAAATATTAAGGTTTTGAATTAGGTGGTCATGGTGGGAAGGAAAAACTAGTGATGGAATTGAGATTCAGATGAATCCTACATGGTTAAGTAGAAAGGAGTGGATATTTTCCTCCAGCCTACTGACCTTGTGCTCATCTTAACATCAGATTTCTTTGAAGTTGCAGTGAAAGTCTGCCATACTTTTTGTTTTGTTTTGCATTAGATGCTATCTTGTCCACCATCATATCTTTTGTGCCTAGTACATGTTAGGACTTGGAAAAATATTTGTTGAATGAAACATGAGATTGTTGAAACACTTTGAGAGAGGGAGAATAAATATGGGCTCAACTGAGAGGTACACAGAGATCTCTTCATCTACAGTTGTAATTTCACTCCCAGTTCAGTTTTTACTCAAATATAGATGAAAATTGTATACACCCATGTGCCAACTTTCCTCACTCAACCAGATTTTAACCTAGATTTGATGGCCTACAGATTGCTGATATTTGCAAATTTAATTCCATCCCTTAGCATTATAGAAATGATATTTGGCTAAATGCTGTTGGATACTCCCCAACTGTTACATTTTGCGTGCTTTTACCTTATATACGGATTTAAAAACAAAATTACTTAGTGGCCATTGTTAAGTGTTATTTTTAAAATAATCAGTGTGATTATGTAGTAGTAGTCTAGCATTTTTTGTCTTAAAATGTTTGAGGTTGAATTTTACAGCAGATGGGTAGCTTGCAAATCAAGGTATTCTTGGAAGCATAATGAGTGCTAATAAGGTGATTCTGAATCAAGTATGAGCTCATAATCTTCAAAAAGGGATTTTGTGAAAAAGGTGACTGCCTAGTTCAAAAATATATATATTTAAAGTTTATTAAAGAACTATTGTTCTAAATACACAATGACATTTTCAAAGTCCAAAAAGTTTGAACATAGAAAGACAAATATTATAATAGAGCCCATGAATTAACACTTAAAAAAACCCACAGTAACTGTAATTTAGTCCAAGCAATATGCTTTTAAAAGAAATGGGAGAAATAATAAGAAAGTAATTTCAACATGGAAGTTTAAGAAAGGATCTCTAGGCTCATGTACTGTATCTTGGAGTTTGTATAGTCAGCCCAGTCTCTTAGACTTTCTCCATGTTCATCTCCATTCCTGGATAGTGATTGCTGGTTTTCTGAACAGGCGATCCTTAGGTCTTAGTGCAATCCTTAGTAACCAAGATACGATTCAGGTTTGGACAACTGACTCTGCTTTCAAAAACAGGGAAGGTGTCTGGAACATTTGAGAAAAGTGTTTCAACAACAACAAAAAACCTTAAAATGATTTTTAAATATTTAGCAGCATTCAGCTGGTGTCAACATTTGGCAATGATTTCCATAATTGTGACTTGCATATTTTAATAGGCAACTGACAGATAAAACAGAACCAAGACTGTCTCCCCCTTTTTCCAAATTCTTGAGGCCTCACTTTAGTGGCATGTGACATTTACTCATCTTTGAAATGATAAAACATTTAAACATGTTTCACTTATTTCTCCCCAAATTTTCCTATTGTCCCACTAAAGAAATACCTTTAAAAAGTAGCATTGCTTCCAAGTCAGAGAAAGAAGGAAGGAGGAAAGGAGGGAAGGAGTGAATGAAGAAAGAAAGCAATTAGGAGACACCCATTGAGAAAGGCTTTTCATTCTGAAATACTTCAGCTCCAATAATAATGTATTTGTAACAAAAACATAAGGAAAGTGTAATGAATAGAGTAACATACTCATGAAAAGAGGGTAATATAAGAGAGTAGGATTCCTCCACCCCCAAGAGAGAATTATTTGTGCCATTTTTATCACATATTTTTCATTATGAACTCCTCTGCTTTCATTGAAGCAAAAATGAATAGCTGTGATTAATTATGGCCCAGAGAAGTTTCATTCTCCCCATGGAACTTGCTCTTCCTCATTTTCAACAGCACCACTAAACATGCACCACTAGTTACCTTTGATCTCCCTACTGTTCACAACCTCCAAGCAGGCGTCAAGTCCTAGGTCCCCCGCCAGCACAACTACTCATGCCTCTGTAGTTATGGGAGAGAGAAGATTTGTAAACTCCTTGTGGGCAGTTTCCATGGCATAATCTTTTTCATTTCTTCCACAGTATCTAGCACAAGTTTTTACTTTTATGCAGGAGAGGTATTAAACAGTATGCCTTCTTTTATCAGACTATAGGAGCAAATGCAATTCAGTACATTTTCCTATTTACTGTGGTTGCCAGAAAGCTCACAGCTATGTTTTGGGCCCAGCTGCAGCAATTAAACTTAGTCTAGAATTTTGAAGTTTTAGCTGCAGCAATTAACCTTAGTCTAGAATTTTGAAGTTTTTGATACAATTATCTCCATTGTTCCACCTTCCCCATTATATCAGTCTTTACAGTTACTGTAATAATCTTACTGCAAAAATATCTTTCTTGAAGGTCATTTCGAAGCCTTTTGGGAAGAATGTAATTGTCTAAGTAGTAAGAGAGCAAGTCAACAAGAGAAGGGGCTAATTCCATTTCTGCATTTCTTATTTGCAGCTTATAAGGCTATCTGAGTGATTTTCATTTGGACATGTTAATGTATTCCAGGAATTCCAGTATGGTTAACTGGGGGCCTCAGTTTAAAATGGGCTTCCAGTGATACTCAGAAGTAAACCAAATGCAGCTGGGGCTACTTGTAAAACAGAAAGGAATAAATAACAAATACTTGACACTCCTTAGATGTTCACTTTTTTTCATTAGGAAAAAAAGTAGAAAGGGTTGTATGAGATGTGTTTTTTCCTTACTTCCTCGCTGCAGGGTGCAATTGATGAACTTGTATTCAGTGCTTGTTTTGAAGTTTAGTAATCTATTGATACTTAAGCTTTTGATCGTCTGTGCTGAAATGCTGTGGTCAGCATTACATTGTTTGCCTAATCGATGTGGAAAGTATTTTCCTCCTTTTAGCTTGTCTTTTTTCTAGGTATCTTTTTTTTAGGGGTGAGGAGAAGGGGTAATGTTCTCAAATGATTGGGATTTCTATAGTGAGTAAAGGTGTGAGTTTATTGGAGAGCTGAGGGGCAGTTTTTAAAGAATCCTTTATTCGTTCAAATTTGAGTACATAGCAAACATTTAGAAAACACTCTGGAAATGTTTATACAGCAAATGTAAGCAACATACAACACAGAGCTCTCATATACATACTTACCATCATAACTAGTAGCCCTACTTTGTAAACAGAAAATGAATGTGTTTCCCAGGAGTAGTAGAATAGATTTTGAGAAGGCCAATCCTTCTTCATGACCTAGACCGGCCTTCTTTTACGTGGCTGCTAACATAATTACTGATGTCAGAGATGTAGAATTAAGGTGTCCAGATTCCTTCAGTATGACCTTTTGGAAACTGAATTATCAGTACCATAAGAAAATGCTTAGCAAATAACTAAATCCATTGTCAGATAGGACAATATTCCCTTAGAGCAGGGGTTCTCAAAAGTATGGCAGATGGACTAGCAACATCAACTTCACCTGGATGCATTTAGAAATGTAAATTCTCACCTCACCCACACCTACTGAATCAGAAACTCTGTGGGGAGGCCTGACACTTTCTGTTTCAAGAAACTCTCCTGGTAATTCTGGCAAATACTGAAGTTTGGGAACCATTAGTTTAGAGAAAACGATAATTGGTTTAGCAGGGTGTCAATTAAGGATGATGTTTCAAAGCTTCATAATTCTCAGGACTCTGTCTTGTTCCTCCAATGCCTCTTCCTTCTTCACCACTTGTTCAAACGGCCCTTTCTTGATATATATTCAGATCTGTTGGAAGGGAAATGATGTCTATTCTGGAAAACTAATGTTTCTTTCGGAGACCTATTATATTTTCCCTCCAAGGAGCATCACAATGCTTTTTAGCTGATAAAAGGCTCTGAGAGGTATTGCATGAAAGACAGTTTAGTTCTGTTAACTGCGTGTTAGTGCAGTTTAGTTCTGTTTAACCCAAGAATTTCTCTAAATCCTTTGATCATAGAACCCTGTCTTTGTGGAGCATAGAGAAACTTATGGAATATTATATAACAGGTAATTGGGCAAGAATCATGCTGATGTCTAAATGTGTGGAACCCAAAAGAAATGAAGTTATTTTAATTATCTGCCTATTATAACCCTTTGAAAGGATTAGTGACTTTTTTGTACCCCAAAAGGTGTATTGTAGGTGTTGCTAGCTGCCACATGTGGACCTTCAAATTTTCATATGTAGCAACTGTGAGAACAAAAGGGTGTGTGTATGTATACACACACACACACACACACGGACATTTCACATTTATATGAGTCAATCTTCACTTCCATAAGGTTAGCCTATTAAAATGAAAAATCAGAAAAATGAAAAATTGGCTCAAACATCTATAAACAGTTTTCTAACGAGATTCGATTTTATTATTTTACCAATTTATTTAAATGATATTTAAAATCACTTTGCTATAATTGTTTAAAAATATTTTAAGCACCATTAACATCTTTTATAGTCTCTTATTTGACTTTGTCTTTCTAACTTACCAGGAAAAAATGACTTGCCTGGTTTCTTGTTATCATTTTAATATATGTTATAAGTAAAATATAACAGTACCCATGGCCAAATTAGAATAAAAATAGTACCAACTACAGTGTGATGCTCCATGCTTTTTTATATAATACAAATGACTTTGAATGTTTTATTCATTATGATTTTAAAGTGGATGTTCGTTATGCTAAATCTTAAAGAAGCTTGTGATGGTAAAAGAGTGTCTCTTGACTAGATAAACTAGTCTCCTAAGTAGGCATTGGCTTATTACCATTTGAAAAGGAGCAATAATTCTTTTCTACTTTTAGTTATTTACGAGGATGAAATTAAAACTTGGATATGCTTCTTTATCCTCTGCCTTTCCACCTAGAATACTACTAAGTTGTGGGAACAGCAACTATTTGACAGTAATATCCATTTCTAATAAGAGAAGTGTCCTCAGTTTCCTAACATTATACATATACAAATTCCCTCCCTAGGCACATAGTAATTTATATTACTCATATAATTGGTAATTACTCTATGATAATATATTACCTCTTTTAGGGAAGTAAAATGATTTAAAGTAGTTATAATCTGTCAAAGTTATTATACTTAATTCTCGGGAAATATTTTAGTTCTGTTGTAAAGAACTAATAAAGAAAAATATATTTTTTACATTTTGTACTGATTTTACTTCCAAAACATACTAAATTTTACTTTGTTCCTTTATTCTTTCAAAGCACCTAGAAAGTATGTAGGGGCAGGAATTATTTCTAGAGAAGCTAGCACAATTGGAAAATAATTTACTGATGATCTAAAAGTAATTAGAATTAAGGCCACTTGAATCTCAGCTTAATACTCTTTCTAATAAAATCCTGTATTCCTATTAAAACTTAAATTCATTTCTTCTTGGGAACAAATACATTAGAGGACAGAGTATGAACAGCCTGTGACCTGCTTCCAAAACAGTTAATTCACATAACAGTGGATTTATTTGTTGTTGTTATTATTTTCCCTATTATATTGTCTTTAGAAGTATTAGTATACTTTTGGATTCTGTATCCTCAGTTGTCTAGTCACTTTTTTTTTTTTTTTTTTCTGAGACAGGGTCTCACTCTGTTGCCCAGGCTGGAGTGCAGTGGCAAGATCATGGTGAGAGACAGGACTAGCTGGATTTCCTAGGCCAACTAAGAATCCTTAAGCCTAGCTGGGAAGGTGACCACATCCACCTTTAAACAGGGGGCTTGCAACTTAGCTCACACCTGATCAATCAGGTAGTAAAGAGAGCTCACTAAAATGCTAATTAGGCAAAAACAGGAGGTAAAGAAATAGCCAATCATCTATCGCCTGAGAGCACAGGGGAGGGACAATGATCGGGATATAAACCCAGGCATTCCAGCTGGCAACAGCAACCCCCTTTGGGTCCCCTCCCATTTTATGGGAGCTCTGTTTTCACTCTAATAAATCTTGGTACTGCACACTCTTCTCGTCCGTGTTTGTTATGGCTTGAGCTGAGCTTTCACTCGTCATCCACCACTGTTGTTTGCTGCCGTAGCAGACCCGCCGCCGCAGACCCAACGCTGACTTCCACCCCTCCAGATCCAGCAGGGTGTCCGCTGCACTCCTGGTCCAGCGAGGCACCCATTGCCGCTCCCAGTCGGGCTAAAGGCTTGCCATTGTTCCTGCATGGCTAAGTGCCCAGGTTCGTCCTAATCAAGCTGAACTAGTCGCTGGGTTTCGAGGTTCTCTTCCATGATCCACGGCTTCTATTAGAGCTAGAATACTCACCACATGGCCCAAGATTCCATTCCTTGGAATCCATGAGGCCAAGAACCCCAGGTCAGAGAACAAGAGGCTTGCCACCATCTTGGAAGTGGCCCACCACTATCTTGGAAGCTCTAAGAACAAGGATACCTGGTAACAATGACTCACTGCAGCCTCAACCTCCTGGGCTCAGGTGATCCTCTCACCTCAGCCTCCCGAGTAGCTAGGACAGCAGGCATGTGCCACCACACCCAGCTAATTTGTGTGTGTGTGTATATTTGTTTTTAGTAGAGATGGAATTTCACCATGTTGCCCAGGCTGGTCTCGAACTCCTGTGCTCAAGCAGTCCTCCACCTCAGCCTCCCAAAGTGCTAGGATTACAGGCGTGAGCCACTGCACCCAGCTCACTTTTTATATAACAGGCAGATTATCTACTGTCATCATCAAAATGTCTATAACCCTTCATTTTAAAAAGCTGTGGAGAAACCTAAATGATAAATCACAGAATAGAATTGATATGTTTATCTTATTGGCATGTTTACATGATGCAGCCACATATTAATTTGTGTTTGAAACCCTTTAGTTTTATTTTGTGAATAATATTTGCTTAACCAAAAATAAATTGCCAATAAAGAAAAGAAAAGAAAGAAAAAAACTTGTACATTTGAAGCACTGAAAAAGTCAAACCGTAGTGCCTAGGCCCGCAGATCGTCACCTCCACTTTGCAGTATCTCAAAATATATCTACTTTACAGTCATTTAACTAAAACCTCTGAAACTGAGCTTTCGGTGGGGTAGTCTTTTGTGAAATGGTGTGTGCAGTTCATGTGCGTTCTCATTTGCCTTTGTCCTTAGGGGAATGAAATGCTTCAGAAGAACACTTTGTACCATTTTGTGTTAAGGTTGATCTTTTCTCATCATTTGGAGACTTTCTCTGCTTTGTGATAGTGTCAAACCTACAGCACTCACTTGTCATCTGAGTAAACTTGCTTCTGAATGGCACTATGGTGTTTTTAAAAGATTCTTCTCTTAGGGTGGTGATGATAGTCATGAAGTTCACAAACCACCTCTTTCATTGAGACCTACTTCCATCGGTTCTCAATCTCCATGGGATATTGCTAGACTGTTACTTCTGTCAAGTCACGGCCGTTTATGCTTAAGCCCTCATGACCCAACTCCTAATAATTGGACATTGCTTCTCCCAAACCAACTAGCAAAATGCTACTGTGCAAACATTTACTAAAAAGCTGTGTTAACAGATAACATGTTTATGCTAATTGTTCTGCTTCAGGAATTATGGAAGGCTATTTCTAACATTTGGTTACCTAGGGCCAGGTGCAGTGGCCCTCACCTATAATCCCTAGCACTTTGGGAGGCTGAGGCAGGTGGATTGCTTGAGCCCAGGAGTTCTAGACCAACACGGGTAAACCCCGTCATTATAAAAAATACAAAAATTACCTGGGCATGGTGGTGTGTACCTGTAGTCCCAGCTACTCGGGACACTGAGGTGGGAGGATTACCTCAGCCTGGGGAAGTTGAGGTTACAATGAGCTGTGATGGTGCCACTGCACTCCAGCCTGGGCAACAGAGTGAGACTCTATCTAAAAAAAAAAAAAAAAAAAAACCACACACACACACTTCAGTTGCCTTGTCTTATTCATTCTTAAGTCATTCAAGATCCCTGGGTTTTGAACAAAATAAATTTGCCATAAATTTGGGCTAGTAACTAGTGTCTGGACATACCTAACAGCCAGTTGATATGCAGTCTTTGTTATAATCTTAGAGGGTAAGTGGTGGCCCAGACAGTATAAATATTTGAACCAGCTCGTTCCTCTATTTAGAACTGTCACAGTATTATGAAGCAAAGTATCCTGATTGAGTATGAGCTCTGGACACAGAGCACACAGGTTCAAATCCCAGCTCTGCTGCTTATTAGTTATGTCAGCTTGAGCATGCTTTTTCACTTCTCAGTGCCCCTGTTTCCTCAATTGCAAAGATTAAATGAGATAATGCATATAAAGCACTTTGAACAATGCCTGGCATGTGGTAAATCCACAATAAAGTTAGCCATTAATATTCAGGTAGACATGGTGTGAAAAAATTGAAACCAGTTTACAGTATTCTAAAAATCTCTCCAATTAGTTTTGGTTTTTTATGACTAGTTTTGTTTTTAAAATTAGTTTATGTTTTATGACTACTTTCATGATATTAATAGAAAATATAATTTTACAGGGGCCTCAACCTGGTGTCTAAATGTGTATCAACAATTGTCTCATGCCAAGTAACATGAGCTAAAGCTGTATATACAAATATCTGCAGCTTATTCATAAGTGATCTGAATTAGTTAACATCAAAAGGGTCATTTGACCTTATATGCAAGAGTCTAGTATACCAAGTCAATGCAAAACATGAAACAATGTAAAACCAAATTAATAGACTAGTTATCTTTAGTAGAAAGATGAGTGTAAAAGATTAGCGCACTGATGTTTTACACTACGTAGTTTCTTTCGTTCTATCCACTTTGTCAAAATCTTTGAGAATGGAATTTGATTTACCTTATATAACAGACATAAACTGACTTTTTTTTCAGAAAGACATGTTTTCTGAAGTTTTCTAATTTTATCTTGATTTTGAGGGAAAGCACAATGGAGCTAGAGTAGATTTATTTTATTTATTTTTCCTCACCAAAATAAGGATTCTGCTAATTAAAAGGCACTGACTAGAATATCACCATGGCCTGAATGACCCCAGAAATCTTTTTGTGCTTAATATAAAGGATGCACATTTTTAATGAACACTACATCCTTAGACGTGTACTACTCTTTTAATAAGTCTTATTCCAGCTGTTTAAATTGACTAAGGGAGTACAGTTCATAGATTTTGAAGCTAACTAATTAACTCTCTGTTCTTTGCTTTATTTTTTTCTTGTTCTGGGTGTGGAGATATGCATCCTTTGGTAGTGGTCATATTTCAACTTCTTCTCTGTAAGACCATGAGACATTTATGGTTGAGGCATTGATTTATTTTAAAGCAAAAAGCCTCCCTTTATCACTATTTTCTTTAACCCCATTTCTAGTTACATTGTTTGTGGAGGGCCTTGTTTAGTTCTTTAAATACTGGGAACAGTTTCATCATCATTAAATATTAACTGCTCACTGGAAGCAGAAGGTGAGCTTAATTAAGGTTGCAGTATTTACTAAATTTGTGAGAGGAACATTTTAAGACACACACATATATGAAAGAGAGAGAGAGAAAGAAAAAGAAAAATAATCTCAGCAGTTTCTTTAGAGCTTTGTCAATTGTGTTCACATATCTGAAACATTTCATCCCAAATGAAAGTTACATTTTGGATGAAACTTAACATACTTGGTAGATATTCATGCCAGGCAGAATAGATCTTTATTTTTAGAAGAGAAAGCATTTGTATCAATACCTTGTTTTCGTGTCTGTAGAACAAAAATAAACAGTAAGTTGGCCTAATTTTCAGATACTTTTTAAAAGAATCATTTGGCTAAAAATGCCACTTAAATACATGATACATTTAGAGTTTGGAATTTTCCCTGGGCATATGCCTGATACTCTAAACCTCATACAATTGTGTTTTATTTTTAATTAGTAATTATTATGGGAACATAATAGTTGTGCATATTTGTGGGATACATGTGATATTTTGATACAGGCATACAATGCGTAATGATCAAATCAGGGTAATTGGGATATCTATCACCTCAAACCTTTATCATTTCTTTGTGTTAGGAACATTCCAATCCTACTTTTTTAGTTATTTTAAAATATACAATAAATTGTTATTAACTGTAGTCACCCTATTGTGCTAC
This sequence comes from Papio anubis, assembly GCF_008728515.1. Taxonomy (NCBI): domain Eukaryota; kingdom Metazoa; phylum Chordata; class Mammalia; order Primates; family Cercopithecidae; genus Papio; species Papio anubis. Next base: position 22,280,415 of record NC_044996.1, read on the forward strand.
TGAATACTAGACCTTATTCCTTCTATCTAACTGTATTTTTTACCCATTAACCATCCCCTCCTTATAAGCCCTTGCTAACTACCCTTTCTAGCCTCTGGCAATGAGATCATTCCACTCTCTGTCTCTATGGGTTCAGTGGGTTTTTGTTTTGTTTTTTTCTCTCGCATATGAGCAGTATTGATCTTTCTGTGCCTGGCGTATTTCACTTAACATAATGTTCTCCAGTTCCAATCATGCTGTTGCAAATGACAGGATTTTGTTCTTCTTTATGGTTCAATAATATTCAATTGTGTATATGTACCACATGTTCTTTATCCATTCTTCCGTTGATGGAAACTTAAATTGATTCCATATCTGGGTCATTGTGAATAATACTGTAATAAACACAGGGGCGCATCTCTTTGAAATACTGTTTTCCTTTCTTTAGGACAGATACCCAGCAGTGGGATTGCTGGATCATATCATAGTTCTATTTTTAGTTTTTTGGAGAACCTCCATACTGTTTTTTTTTTTTTTTTCCAGTGGCTGTGCTAATTTACATTCTCACCAACAGTTGCCTACTTTGCTACAATTTTAATAACAACTTGGCACAAAGGTTTCAGTAGAACTTTTGGTGATGAAATGTATACTTTCCCTAACAAAATATAAACTTAGTCCATGCCTCAAAAGTATTTTAATGGCAGTCCATGTCACCAAGTAAAAACTTTCTGCGTGGAAATTCCATTTTTGGTGTTAGGTTGGTAGTAGGGTAGGAGTGTGAGGAAAATGCTTATTATAAAGTGGAGACATTTGGCCTCATTGGGGGATTGAAACATAATTTCACACAGACTAATTCACCCTGCAAACAATCATTTTGATACCATGTTTTACATTTCTTTATCTGAAAGAAGATTCATGTTTAACAAAAGAGGAACTGATTTTCATCTTTGTACTGCTAATTTCAAAATGCAGAGGTAAATCAATAGCTATATCTACCCTTTAAATAAAGTTTGAGTGGCGAGATATGTGGCTGGCTATAAAGACATAATTATTTAATTTATTCTGAGCCGCATACTGAGCCCTGCAAAGATAAATTGTTTAAATCTGAACAATAATCAGTGCCTTTCTCACCTTATACTCTTCATAAATTTGTAAGATATTTTTGCAAATTAAATTCTTCTTTGAAACTTTTCATTTTACTTAGAGACAGGAAATTTAATTTTGCCAAGTGGAAACCCCAAGGTTTAAGGTTGGTGCAAAACTAAAACCATTTGAGGTGAGGAGATTGCCCAATACCTTCTGACTTCCCAGGTTTCAGGACAGCGAAAACTCACTTGAGACCCTTAAGTCATGGAAAGCCTAAAATAATTAGCATGGTTTCAAGGGGCAGAAGTCACAATGTAGGAAAGCCAGTTAGGCAGAGAATGCTTGACGTTCTTATTTCAGAAGTTCCTTGACTAAAGCCTTCAAATGAAAGAAGAAAGCCACAGCAACCATTTGGAAAGATCTGACGAAACTTACAGCTTTGAAAAGGGGTGTTGGGAAGATGATTGTGGGATGTTACTTTGAAATAATAGGAAAATATCCATCTTGTTAGCTCTTGGGAGATCGGGGTGGGCAAAAATGGCATTTCAACAGAAGAGCCATTTGTGGGGAGTTCACTCTATTTTTCTATTTAAGAGAGAAATCAAAATGAAAATACGAAGGAAAACTAACTTGACCTGTAAAACACCATACAACTTGGTTTAAGCTTTAGTTTCTTTACCTATAGAATGAGGAAGTTGGATTAGATCAGTATTTTCCTAAGGGTGTACTAAAGAGAGATGTTAACGGTAATATGTTGAAAAAAGGGGGGATGGTTTGTGAGTTAAACAATGTTGGGAAATGCTGGGTTAACAAAGGTAACCAGGTTTCTTTACTTTAGGACATGTGAGAGCCTTTATCATACTCTTGTGTATTGTCAGCCTACAAGCGAGGAATATAAAGTGACATTTCTTATACCTAATTGACCAGTGAACCCAGCGTTTGAGGTTCCTCTCTTGGTATTAGTTGTCTGTGGTACACACTCTGGCAAATGCTGGACTAAATGATCTCTAAGAGCCTTTCCAGCTTTACTATTTGATCTTCCTATGACATATCCGTAAACATATAAACTTCCCCAGAGCAGTACAATTTTACTACTTCTGACCTTACTAATTCTTAATCTTTGATCATTCCAATGAAAGAGTCTGCATTCTTACTGAAAAAATAAATTCAGGACTGTGTCTGGCAATTGCTTAAATGTTCACGATTGTAATGTGAGGCTATTATGGATTGCCATTTTTCTTGAATATATTATTTGGTTCATTAGAATTAGCCATACCTCTCTACTTTGCGCTCTCTTTTAATGTAAGTAATCAAGTATTGACTGAAAAAGATATCTATGCAAATAATGGCTATTCATCTGCATGCTGTGAATCTGTACCTTTATAGCGCTTATGTGTGCGTTTAGAAACATGATGCTAAGCAGTTATTTCCCTGCACTTTAATGATTGACTTTTACTCGAATTTGAGTATTCCAAAGACAGGGCTGAAGGGGAAAAAAAAAAAAAGATTAACCACCCCTCACCTCTGCACACACAAATAAAAACCTTAAAAACTTAAAAGCCTCATCTTTATGTAACACCTCATATACTCAAAAATCTGTTCTGTAAAATCGGAGTTACGGGTTAGGCAGGTGTTGGTCACACACCATCCCCCTCTTCATCCTAGCCTAAAGGGGGAGCTCCAGGGGACATCGAGGGTATTTAAATATACTGTTGCGCCACCGGTGGGTGGGAAGGTGGAGTGGCTGCCAGGGTAGCGAGCCGTGTGAAGCTTTTGGTGGGAGGAGCTATGGATCAAAAATTGCTGTCTCCAACAGTCAACTTCCTTAAATTTCCTTGCAGCTGATCAGGTAAGCTGGGGCTGAGAGTGCCTTCTACTTTACTCTGGGCAAATGAAGGCCTGGGAGAGCCTGGGCTGATTCCATGGAGAGGGCTGCTAAGAATCTTAAGGTAAAGAGGTAAAATGGGTTTTCAAGGATTTGCCTTTATTGAGCTCAAGTCATCAAGGCAGAAGAATAGAGCGGGAGAGGGCTGCCAGATAACATATTGTATGGGGCATACTTATACTAAAAAAAAAAAAAAATTCACTGTTTATCTGTAATTCAAATTTACCTGGGAGTCTTGCATATTTATTTGATAAACCTAGCATCTCTAGAGAGGATCCTAAGCAGAAGCCCTAGCTGGGGAATAAAGGGGGCAAGCAGCTGGTACCCTGTTTGTCCTGACTTGTAAATCGTTGTGGCAAGTGAGTGGATGAGGTGTCCAGAAAAAGGAGGTAAAGAAGCCTAGGACCAGGAGATTTGACTAATGGGTCAGAGAGAAACACCTCATGTTCTTAATGAAGTCTGTGTAGAAGGAGATGTTTGAAATTATATGATTTTATGTGTGTTTTATTTCTTGGAGTAACAAATTCAGTACCATTACTTTTTCTCTCCCTTTTTTTCCATTCTTGATGACAGTTTATGTTGGCAGCTATCAGCTGCTCTAAAGACAGCGTCTAGGAATACTTTGCATCAGGAATGCCTTCTGACTTTTGATAACTTGGTACCAATGTGCTTCGTTGTGTTTGGGTTTTAATTTTATTCTGGTTGGCTGGTTTGTAAATAGATGATGCATTTTTGATGAGCTTATTATTGACCATTCTGTTAATATTTTTCTACAGCGATGGACAGTATTCGATGAGAACCGAGGTAAAAAGTGTGTAAGTGGGGTGGAATAGGGCAGGAAGTAGATTTGGGTTATTAGTGAGGCAGGCTTGCTTTCACGGTGAACAGCTTCTGGGATTTTTAGTGTTATTTGCTGTTCAAAAAATTTCTGAGAAAAAGATCAAGCTCATGATCATTTGAAAATAAATGTTTAACGTAAACAAAGCTAAGCGTGGGTCATGAAGGAAAGCCGCAAACATTTTTCTTGTAAGAAGGCATATGCATTAGAGAGCCACAAGAAGGCCCCACCTGCTGTGATTTTCCTAAAGCCACCTTTGTCTTAGTAGCTTCAGGGAATTTGACTTGCGGCTTGTTCAGAGAAATTCAGGATGGGGGTGGGGCAGTTGGAGAACGCAGTTTTTTTCTAAACTGACCCTGGAAATGCAGGGCCCTCCTGGGCAGGCCCAGGTGCTGATTAGATATGGATCTGCTGCTGGCTCCTTTATTCGTCCGGTGGGGCCCTATATCCTGAGGGCCTTTGTGGCCAGAGACCCCTAGGAATCAGACCAGAGTTTGTGTCTGTGGGCCTCATGGATTCATGTCACTTCTGGTTAAGTTATACTAAATTATCAGGATGTTTCAGCTGTAATGGTCACATATTCCTCAGGGTCTATATTCATAGGAAAAAAAAAAGTTAGGAACTAGCTATTTTCTGGACCTGAATAGAATAACGGTTCATTTGGAATAGACAACCAGGAGCAGCCTCAGTCGTGTGTTGACTATTGTTCTCTTCTTGGAGGGAGAAGAAAGAACTTGTGAAAGAAAATAACAAGAGAAGCACTTAGGCTTCTAAGGCAGACTTAGTGTTATGCCCTTTAAAATTATTCTCACAAAGTTCAAAAAACGTGTATGGCGGGACGACTATTCATCAGGCACACACACACATCCCTGGAGATTGAAAGTGGAGGAAGATGTAGTTCTGCCGTTATACATACTCAAAATCTAATAGAGGAGACAAGCATGCAAACAATTTATCGACATACACAGCAATAAGAGCTACAATAAAACTGAGTACAAGGTGCAGTTGGGAGCACAAAGAAGGGAGAGATAAATGGAGGTAGGAGTGGGGAGATGGTTCCAGGAAAATCTTTACAGAGGAAAAGTCATTTGAACTGAGAATCCATATTGGGTAGTGAAAGTCTGGAAACTTGGCTTATGTGCTTACTGAGCTGCTTATGAATCAGGACAATTCACCTCACCCCTTTGGCCTTCACATTCTCTGTAAGATAAAGGTGCACAAGATGTTCCCTACAATCCGATTCAGCCCTAAACTGTTTCCATCCTGGGAATCAAATTATCTTAGTGGGCTATTTCAGAACGAAAGTGTGATTGTTGAGCCCAGTACTCCCTTTGTCATTGGGAGATCAAAATGTGAAAGTTCTCTGGAGACAGATAGGCAAGAAAATTCTTCTGCTCTCCCCCCAGCTTCTTGCCTATTCAAACTTATTATCTGGTTTGCACCAAAGTCATTGCCCTGTGTATGTGTGTATGGGATGTGTCAAGAAAACAGAGTTGGGACAGCATGAAGAAGGTGGGTACAGTGCTGGCTGCAATGGTAGGGGGTACTTGGCTGGCCCTCTCCATAGGGGTCGACGTTCAGCCTCATTAATTTTGCCTTCATTATATTTAAGAAATGGTTTATCAAAGACTTTTCCCTCTAAATTTCTTGCCTGCATCTCACATTTAACTTAAAAGTTGTATGCAGAATTTTAAGGCTGCTCTTTGTGCATTTATATCAATATTTATAGATGATACATTATTTGGAGGAGAAAATGATGCAGATTATCCATTTTTGTAAAGACGGAATTCTAAGAGGAAGAAAGTGAGAAATTTGCCAGTAGAATGCTGATATCTGGCTAATAACTCATTGTATGTTGATCTTGACTCAGGTTTTTCCTAGCTTTAATAAATGTGATGCTTGCAGGAACTAGCCAAATTGGTACATATGATTTGTAATTCTGAAATCACTGTTACTTCCTCTGAGAAGCCATGTCTACGCATGTAAGTATGTTACAGTGGGGCACTATCGTCAGAATTCTTTCATTTAATACATGATGATTAAAATGGAGCAACAACATTTTTCTTCATAGAACAAATCATCTGTTGGGTGCCTTGATTTAACATTTAACTGTTGGCAGTCTAGCAGATCAGTGAGATTATGTATTTGAAAAATAATCCAGTTATAATTGTATTTGAGAGAGGATATTTAGGGTTTTTTTTTTTCTCTCTCTAACTCCATATGTATTTGAAGAAGCAAGTCATTCTGCAAACAGCTGTTTCTCTTAAGATACTGTGGCTGACAAAGGGTAATTTGCAGACTCCCAGGTTCCTTTTCTTATTCTGATGTATGGTAGGGCTTTTTCTCATGAACGTAAAGTACATTTCACAGGGTTTTTCTATCACCCAGTGCCTGGGAAGTCTTGTGTCTGACAGACTGACTCTCATAACTCCCTAGACATAGGTGGGATTTGAATCTCTACAATGAGACTTTTCTCTCTTAGTCAAAGGCTTTGTATTCATTTGGGAGAAGCCTGAAGGTAGGAAAAAGGTAATAGATTGAATTTGGGAGGCTTTATAAATGTTCTGCAACGTATCCCTTTGTCTGTCATCAACTTCTTGATGCAGATGTACTTCAGAAATGTCATCGGCTATTTTATCCCCCTGCTTGCTGCTTTTTGAGTGCATTTTTCAAAGACAGTAGATGGGAAAGGGGAGTTAGAAGATTCGTATGATTCATAGGTGTAGTAGCACTTATTTCAGCAGAGAATCGCTTTCCTATTGAATCACTTTGCTATTTTCTTAACTCAGTAACACAGTGAAAGACATGTTTTTTAAGTCCAAAAGGAAATGGAAAAGGAGGGAAATTGAGGCAAGCATAAATGAGCTTGCACTCTAATCTCTTCAATGTTTCTTTAATTTTCAGTGTACATGGCGGGGCGGGGAGAGAGAGAGTTAATTTTCATGTCTTGACTCCCCTTAGCTGCTGATTTTAGTATGTAGCCTGCTCTGCCAGAGGATGGCGACTGTCGTAGGTACATTTACAGAGTCTTTTAAGACTTGGTCTGATACTTTGCACTAGTGTGTGCCAACTCTGAACCTGTGGGTCTAGATTGGAAGAAGGAGGACTTGGGACACCATTGACTTGGCTAGGGAAACATGAAGGGTGAATTTTCAGAGCCAAGATGGCTGCTGGGCTATCACACCAAACTGTTATAGACCCAATGTGATAGGTACCTTGTGGCCCACTCAGAGTGCTTAGGTGGCCTACAGAAATCATTGGAACTTTCCTAGTACAGAGTCATCGATTTTCCAAAGGACAAAAACAATAGATGATTGCCTCCTCCACTGGGACAGTCCCTCCCTAATCCCCACTCCATCCCAACCTTACATGCCTTACCAAAGCCTTAATTCTATACAAGGATTAAAAAACAAGTGTTAACAGATGTCAAAAACCAAGTTTGTTCTCTCCCAAACACCAATTAAAGTATTTTGGCCTATAATTACGTTTGGGCCTCTTGAAGAATGAATGCTATGTAGACGAGATTTATTATCACCAAGTGTTGTGCGTATAAATATATTATCCTGAGTTCTAATGTCGTTTTGAAAAAAACAGGGGCATAGTTTTCTTTTGAAATGTTGTATTCCATGGATAATATAGATATTAAATTACTTGGTCTCCTCATCTATTGTTTGGATAGAGAATGCAGATTTTTATTTTATTTTATAAGCTTTCTGGAACATAAGCAGCAGTCTCTGGTAAGGTGGTGTTGCTATGCATTTGCATTGTTATAGAATTAAATTATGGATTCTGTCATTCAAAATAGAAGCTTTATAAATCAAGTAAAATCTCATAACTAAGATGAATAAGTTTCTTTAAATTTCATGCTGCCTCATATTCCATACTTTAGTTTTATAGCCCAACTTGATATAATTTTTTAAAGTGTAATTCTCTTTTTTTCTATTTCTGTGTACTGCTTTTGCTCTGCTAAACTGTCATTATTTCCCAAGAAAAAGCTTAAGATAAGTTACTTTATGTAAAGGATAGTGATATAAAAGCACAAAGGCATGTTCACTTCTTTATCTGTATATTGGCAGGAAATGTGCCAAATACAGTGTGTTCTCTCCCTCCCTTTCTTCTTCTCTGTCTGATTACATTCAATGTAGATGATATTAAAACTCAGTTGTAACAAATGGTGAAATTCCAATTATTCTTTTTTCTTTCTTTTCTTTAACTTATCTAATGTTTGGAATTCCTGAATATGAAAGACAGTCTTAATTATATAGTTTTTTTTTTTTTTTTTGCAGTGGAGTTACAAATTGTGTTCCATGCTTATGTATGCTAATTGTCTAAACAAGCTATCTAGGTGGCTCTGTAATCCTTAAGCAATACTGCTGAGCTGCCTAATTTGTTTTCCCACTACTGCTGTCTAACTACCCCAAAGCACAGGAATTAGAGTGGTGGCCCTAACCGGGAGTATGCAGCAAGATGAAAAATAGTCAAATGAGAAGGAAGGTCAGTAGTAAGTTATTTAGACCTGGTTAGGCAGCAGGGTCTCCAAATGCAGCTGCAATTGGTTAAAAAAAACAAAACAAAACAAAAGACTGAAATTCAGAAGAGAGGTCAGGGGTAGAGATAGAGATTTAAGATCCGAGCAATTGTACAAATAGATGGAACTTTGAGACAACTTAGTCTCTCCAGGGAAAAGAGATTAGAGAGGAGAGCAAGAGGATTTAGAACAGGGCCTTGGGGAAATCTTTAATGTTAGGGTGTGGGAGGAGGAAGAGAAACCCTGAAGTAGAAGTATAAACTAGAATGCTTGGCTGTGGAAGTCACCAAGTGCCACTGCCTCCATCAGCTGTTAATTCTGAGCTGGATCACCTCAGTTATGTAGATGGACAGTGGAGAATCTAGGAACTGAAGATCCTTGTGACTTTCTGCCTTGCATCACGTTGGTGGGTGTAAAAAGAAGCTTATGGTTTCTCTTAGGGGTACATTTATGGGGAAAAGACCCCCATTATTGTGATTTAGCATACACAGGGGTCTGCTTATACTCATTATATATGTTGAAATTGTGTAGCTATTCCTAGGCTACTTTTAAGAATTTAGGAGGATTAGGTTAACATGATTCTTAACTCATACTACCAATAAATTATTCTTTCTCCAAGATTTGCATAGAAATACAGAAGTACATAAAACTAAGATAGCATTTGATTTTGTAAATCATTTTAATTTAATTAAATGTAAATTGAGCAATGGGAAAAACAAAAAGACAAACTCGACAGAAAACAATGATGTGTCTTTTAATCTCTCACACTGACTTTTAAGTTATACTCAGCTTCTTGACAGAGGAGGTAAAACAATAGAGCCACCTTGTCCTAGTGATCTAATATTTAAAAAGAGCAGTTGCAGTGCATCTGGGTTTGCATTATATGTAGCTCTAGAAAAGTTTTGAAGGACACATCTTGATTCTCAATGACATTATAGGAATGTTTTAATAACAACTAAACAATGGAGAAGCCATTGCATAAACTGTGTAGGCATCATAAATAAGGAAACTGCACATAGCATGTGTTGAATGAAAACATTTGGTGAACAAACTCATTTTTCTCTTGGGAATTCAGGTGGCCTAGCAGCTTGCACTCTTTGGTCCAAAAAAAAGTTGCCCCTTTGCTCCCCACCTTCCCCTCCCCCAATAACCTCATGTACTATAAAGAATCTTAGCATCTATGGGAAATAGAATTGTTTGCAGTTGTGCTTTCTTAAAAGGTTTATGGTGGACCTAGTAATCCAAATAAGAGAGAATCATTAGCTTCTTTGTATACTGCTCGTGAGTTAAACACAGTAATGGGTCACATTGTGACAATGTGATCAACAACTAGTCCAGTGACATCCTTTGCTGCTACATAGTAAACACCATAATCAGCGGCCATGCCAGCATTTAGGTGACACCAAAAGCATGTTTGATTCCACGGACCTGACACACTATCCTGTCTTGAAAGTGCTTAACATCAATAAAAAACATTCAATTAGCTGAGGTTCCAAAATACACTTTGGTCTCCATCATGCAAGTGATCTAAGGCCATTGTCTCCGGAACCTAAAGAACAAAATGGCTGCCGGGCATAGGGATTTATTATTTCATTAACAGACTGTCAGTGAATTTCAGGGTATTTCTCGCCTTATGTGGATTCAAGATGAAGAGTTTTGGAGCTTAGATTGTCCCCAGATAATGGAGTCCAAAATTTATCTATTTGTGTATAGTTTTAATTAAATATTTTCCCCATTCTTCATTGTTAGGGTCGGTGTACTCGAGAGAACTGCAAGTACCTTCACCCTCCTCCACACTTAAAAACGCAGCTGGAGATTAATGGGCGGAACAATCTGATTCAACAGAAGACTGCCGCAGCCATGTTCGCCCAGCAGATGCAGCTTATGCTCCAGAACGCTCAAATGTCATCACTTGTAAGTCGCAGCTATGTTTTGAAAATTGCCAATAAAGATCTACAGTGGAATAACCTGGCAGGGACTTGCGGAAATTAGTTGCAACAGGGTTTAGGACACAAACTAATATGTTCATTGACACTACAGAGCTGTGCACTTGAAGAGAGCAGTCAGGTGTGTTGCACTGAAAACCTGGCTGCATTTATGCATGAGTTCAGTTTATAAAAGAATATGGATAAAGGAGCAGGGGCATTTTAAGATAAGGAGAGTTGATTATTGTTACATGGAAACCTTTGAATTCTAGGACATTAAGTCAAACAAAGTTTCTTGTTTGATGGGGATTTTGGTGTTGTTTTGTTTTGTTTTGTTTTGTTGTTTTTTGAGACAGAGTTTTACTCTTGTTGCCCAGGCTGGAGTGCAATGGTGCGATCTAGGCTCATTGCAACCTCTGCCTCCCAGGTTCAAGTGATTCTCCTGCCTCAGCCTCCCAAGTAACTGGTATTACAGGTGCCTGCCATCACACCCAGCTAATTTTTTTGTGTATTTTTAGTAGAGACGGGGTTTCACCATGTCCAGGCTGGTTTTGAACTCCTGACTTCAGGTGATCCACCTGTCTCGGCCTCCCAAAGTGCTAGATTTACAGGTGTGAGCCTGGCCTGTTGTTGCTGTTAAACAAACTTTTTATTGTGAAATAATTTTAGATTTACAGAAAAGTTGCAAAGGTATTAATAGTACAAAGAGTTCCTATATTACCTTTCACCCCGTTCTCCCCACTGTTAACATCTTATATTACCCTGGTAGATTTGTCAAAAGCAAGAAACTGGAATCACACGTCATTACTATTGACTAAACTCCAGACTTTATTCAGATTTCCCCAGGTTTTCTATTAATGTAATCTTTCTATTCCAGTGTCTGATTCAGGGTACCAAAGTGCATTCAGTTGAATTTTGCCTCCCCTCTCTTCTCTGCTCTGTGACCATTTCTCAGTTTTTCCCAATTTCCCATGATCTTGATGGTGGCTTTCCCTTATCTTAGCTACAGGGTTTCCCTATGCAGAAATTAGTAAGATTATGTCATTCTAGACAAATATCTACTATTTTGTGGACTTGTGAGTTTAAATGGATTCTCTATAAAGTACTTAAGCTGTATCTGTTCATATTATTCTATTGAAAATTCATCTTGTCCCTATGCCTTAAAATATAAACTTTCATTTTGCTTTTACACCTCTTAGGGTGAATTGAAAACTGTCCCTTTTCTGCTATAGTTCTTCAGGCCTCACATTTAGTTCAGCGGTGCCTCATTCTAATTCCAGCTGACCTACTTCCTTTAAACTATTAACAGGATAAATTTGAAAATCCTGTTACCTTTATTTGTTACCCATTTAATCAGTGACTACAATGAACTTGAAAGCTGAAATATGTATATAGTATTTAGATGCAATGAAAATGTGGGAGGACAATCTGCTGTCAGTAAAACCTATCTCATTATAAAGTTGATTCTCAGAATTCAAGGATATCTGTGTTGATATGGAACCCTTTAATGAGTACATCTTTATGGATATATGCAAAAACAGATGGGAGAGGCAATGATGAATCACTAAAGGTTTGCACCATACTTTTTCCAGAATGTCTAGACAGATTTAAGTAAAATAAATAGATGTCATGTTCTGTACTATTAGTTTACCAAAAAGTTTTGCCTTGGAACTCAGATTAATTATGTTGGTAAATTAGTTTCTAGAAGGTGAACTCCTCGAAGCTCCTCTTTGACCCTCAGTAATTCTTTACATCTTTGAACTCCTTGCGCAAACGCTTTTTCTGGGCTTTCACATACTGACGTATCTCAGTCCCTCCCTACTTCTAAGGGCAGAGGGAAGATAAAGTCTTTTGGATACTGAAAATTGTTATGAACAAAACCACAGAGAAGTGAACGTGCTTGGTAAGTCCAGAAAATGTGAGTGGCTGGGGAATAAAGCAAGGCAGCTTTTATTTTTTTCCCAGTTTTATTGAGGTATAATTAACAAATAAAATTGTGTACATTTTAAAGTGTACAGCATGTGATGATTTGTTAGACGTATACATTGTGAAATGAGATGACATGGATGAACTTGGCAGGCATTATGCCAAGTGAAATAAGCCAGACAGAGAAAAAACAAATACTGTATGATCTCACTCATATGTGGAACCTTGAAAAAACTGAATGCATAGAAACAGAGTAGAAGGGTAGTTGCCAGGGGATGTGGGTGGGAGGGGATGGGGGAAGATGTTGGTCAAAGGTATAGCAAGGGAGATTTTAACGCACAATTACTACTCTCAGCTTCTCATGGGATGTCTCAATTCAAACTGAGCAAAGACTAGGAAGCAGATTTCATTATCAGACACCTGAGCCCAGTGTTTCCTACAGAGCTGGAGCATTTATCTTTTCAAAGGTCGAGGGACAGCTTCAGGGTACTAGTGAAATGCCTTGTTTCAGGGAATCAGAGAGCAAGAAGTGGGGTAAAGTAGGGGTACAGAGGAAAGCCGTTCTATTCAGCCTCTGCTAGAGTCTCTCCAATTCAAGTCTCAACCCTTCAAGTGTTATTGATCATGCTAGCTCATACTGGAGAATAGGGAGTAGCTTTTTTGAGAATCCAATAAGAAATCCATTGTGCTTTCCAGCCTCTTCACTTGTGCTTTCTAATTTGATTCTCCATCCTTTCTATGTTAGAATATGTTTCCCTGTCTTTTCTTCAATGAGGGTAATTTTAGATTTCAGATGACAGAAGATGACTGATATGATTCACAGGAGTACAATTTATTTTATAGAATGTTACAAGATACAAGGCATTACTTAGAAGACCCAAGGGAACAATTGGAAATTGCTTCTCTACCTTGTAGGTTATTTAATGATAGCTATTATGATGCAATGAGCTGCTAAATGATTAATTCCTGCAGTTACTATGTGTACAAAAATCTAACTCCAAGATGGTTGATATGTTCCTCTTCTATGGTCTAAGGAAGCCACTTTATAGGCATGGTGTAACTGAGCTAGTGTGAGCAATTTTAAATAACATTTACCAGCCTGATTTGGAAAAAAATTTCTTTGTTGTAGATCTTGATATTATTACAGAAGTAATGTATGATTTTACTTAATTTCTCTGGTACCTACTCTCCCTCAAACAACTCTCTATCCCTTTCAATCACCGCACCCAATAATCTGATTCTTGTCTCTAAGATGGTCATGCTTTTGTTTAAGAAATTTCCAGTCCTGATATTTGTAGGGTTGCATATTAAGACCCATTTGTATCACTGGCTTGAACTTCATGTCTTTCCACAAAGAATACTTTGATCTGTTTCTAGGATACCAGAAGAGCACATCTGCCTTTGCAGAATTGAATATGGTTTGCTTATTATAAGCCCCTAGATAAAGGGAATGTCAACCTAAATGCGATGGTACCTAGAGAACAGATTCTGTTGAGTGTAACTGAACAATGAATAAAAGCCACACCTAGTCAATTTGGGTGGAATGCTTGCTGGAACAGGCAAGTTTGTTCACTCTATTAAACAGATCTGAATTGACATTTGCCAGTATAAAAGTCCATCTCTGAAAGCTTTTTTTTTTTTTTGGCTTTATTAAGGAAGTTCAGCAGGTGAAACAAAAGGTGTGACTACCTAGTATTTTTCAATGCAGTTTAAAAGAGATTGTTCCTGATGTTCCCAGCAACAAAAGTATAAGTTGAAGTATCCCCTTGCCATAATCAGGAGGCAAATACAACCACTATGGAAGAATATTAGAAAGAGTAGGAACAGTGGATTACCCTGAAGCAAAGCGAATGTTTTAAAATTTTGGTTTTACAATTAGAAATTTTAGTTATGAGGAAAGATTCTCACTACTGGATGTGGTGTATGTATTTATAAAGTGAATATGATATTACAGGCTGTTAAAATGTTTTATTTGGACATTTTGCATATCTACACCTGTCCATATCCAAACTAAAGGAATACCTGGGAAATTCCTCTATTTTCTCTCTTTGAATGTAGTGATTCACATGGAAACAGATCCTGACACACAAGTGAACTTGACTCAGTAGAGTGTATTCATTTGATTATTTATATAGAGATTGTTGATTCAGCACATTTGAGGTTGCATTGGGGTGTGCCAAGTCCTCAGGTTCTGTTGTATGCTATTCATGGCTGGCATTCCTGTGGCTAAGTTACCAAGTTCCAAACCATGAAGGCCATAAACAAGGCTTCCTCTCTAGGTTTTCCTTTATCTCAAATTGAATCATCTGATGTCTGCCTGGATCCCCCTCCACCTTTTTACATCATTATCATAATTCTATTTACCAAATATATTTCTCATAAACAGGCTTATATGTTTATCTCACATTAATGTAGTAAGGAATGAAGGTTATGTAATGCTTCAGAACCAAGAGAAAAAAATAATAGAAAGTTCAAATAGGTACGAGGAAGGGAGATATACTAATTAATGAATAATATTATTTTTAGACTCACGTTTTTAATTTTTTTCTCTTTTACTAAAGGGCTACAAGGTGTTATATTACTTAGGTATATATTACTTATAAACTTAGGACTAGAACAATTTTAAGTGACTAGAGATAAAATTGGAAAATATTTATTTACTTTTTAATATTTATTTTTTTTGAGACACGGTGTCACTCTGTGGACCAGGCTACAGTGCAGTGGCATGATCATAGCTCAATGTAGCCGCAAACTTGTGGGGTCAAGTCGTCATCCTGCCCCATCCTCCTGAGTAGCTGGGACTACAGGTGCACATCACCATGCACAGATAATGTTTTAAAAAAAATTTTTTTGAATAGAATTAGAAATATGATCTCACTGCATTGCCCAGTCTGGTACTGATTTCCCAGCCTCAAGCAGTCCTCCTGCCTTGACCTCCCACAGTGCTGGCATGCCTGGCCTACTTTTTAATTTTTGTAAGTCAGTCGTTAAATGATATAGTACTTGAAAACAAGAGGACAAATATTCATATTAGAGTTACAGTTTTTTAGTTCATATAAACTTAGTTTATTGATTGAAATATGTATGCTGTTTTAAAAAACAGTAGTTTTGTCATGGCTCTTTTATTAACAATTATTATTTTAAAAGGTGGCCCAGATATTGTGTAGGTTTAGTAGAAAAGAAAACTGTGTCCATATTCTAAATTACTAGTCTCATGGTCAGTACAGAAATTATAACATGTTTTAATGAAGGTTCCACAACAGGTTTTTCAGTTCACCTACTCATGTAATGATGAATGATGGCATTTAGTTCTTTCATCTTGATGTGGTGACATTACATGTTTTGTAAAAGGATTTTTGCAAAATTTTCAAGTCAGGAAAAGACAGACATTATGTAATCATAAGGTTAATATGCTCTTAATATAATTACAACAGTCATGATCATGTGAACTTCCCCACTGAGGTTGACCAAATCACATCACAGAAGTGCCTGGAGTGCTACCATGCCATGATCATCTGGACTTTACTACATTTTCTGAAAGATTAGACAAAATTTTACTTTTAGGTGTACCAACTGAAGCCTATTGTTATCTGTTTGTTCAACTAATATTGTTTTTAAGGTAGACTTACCTTCAAACTAACATGAGGGGTTTAGGGATGCTCATTTGCATGGTTTCCTTCCAAAACCCTGAGAGGGGTCCTAGCAACATATTTAAAATGTGTTTGTAAAATTTGCAAAATATATTTGTGTATTTCATTCTTAAGGCTTCACTTCCCCACCCAGTGATCTAAGCTTCAGACCCCACAGATCCTAGATTTGCTCCTCATTGCAATTACTGGTCCAAAGTAGAGTAGTTATTCGGGCCTTTTGCTAATAAGACCGTGTATGTCACATAGCTTAAAGCTTCTTTTACGTTAAAACAAAATAAATCCCCTAGCAGTCCCTTTGCTGCTTTGCCCCACCTCTGTTAATAGACACTGTGAAATCTGCTTTTTTCAAAAGTTGAATGAAAATGCTACACTTTTACAGTCAAACAGAGGACACTTGTACATATGATATCTTTTATAGTGCCCAGTTTCTTTGATAGTCACAAATCTCAACATTCTCCCTTTATCATCCTTTATATATTCCCATGAGATAAATTATATGTAACCTCCTCTATTTTGTGTCCTTCTCCTTTGGGGCTGGTTAGCTTGGTTAGTTGGAGCCTGCTGCTAATGAGACCATGGTGGCCTGTGAGCTTCACTGTTCGTGGTCACAGTGTAAGTTGATCACAAATGAGGTGAAGGCTGGGAGTTTGGTGGGCTCTGTGAAATATTTTTTTTTTTTTTACCTGCAGGTTGATATGGCTCAGTAATTTGTCAATGAGAGGAGACCTTATATAAAAACCTGTGGTTGCCCCACCACCTGATAATTAAAGTGGTACCCCCAAGCGTTTGTAATTTGCCTTAATATCCTGTAATCATTTGTTAAATATTAATTTACACCCTTCTTTCCATAGTCTTATCTCTTGAACCACTCTGGATACCAGTCACATTAGCAATTCATTAATCACCTGGATTGTACACGTTGTGAATTACACACTTTGTAATAAAGTTACATATTTTTATCTATAGTATCACTAAATCACTTTTTTTTAGAACTCTTAATTAGGTACCTTCTAGTATGGATTTAGCCACTCCAATTTTAAAAATACATGCATACATACATACATACACATATGGGATTCATGTATGTACATATGTATGTATAAAATACCCTGTGCTTTTCATACTGTTTGATCTAGCAATTCATATCTTTATCAAAAGACAGTTTAGGACTAGCCATCTGCCTAAAGTCTTCCTCAGCGGAGAGCAAGACTGAGGATTTATTCATTCTCTTTGCCACCATTTTTGAAACTACTTTTACTTCTTTTTGCACTCTGATTTTTAAATTGGGTTGATCTATTTAGTAAATCAAAAATTAATTAATGGTTTAGGAATCCCTTTTTATTCAATTCAGTAAGTATTTATCGAGCATATACTCTGTGACAGGTATTTAAATGAGTAAAGGGTGGATGAAAAGATGATCAAGAAACAAACTCTACCCTCTAGGAATTCATTATGTAACAAAAGTAAGATGTTGGATGAATATCTTCTGGTCCCCTTAATTTCTGATTTGTACCTGATTCTTCATATTTTTATAGCTTTGGGCCTCTCTTTTTTCCACATAGAATTATCTTTCTATTAGCCATGCAAGGGTCTGTTTTGGTTTGTGTTGTTTTGATGGTGGTGGTGGTGGTGGTTGTAATTGGTCAAACCCCTGATAATGTTAACTCTTAGCGTGCCTATTTATCTAACTTTCACTGACATCTTCATAAATAGTCTCCAGGTTTCCTGTGGGTTCCTTGCGTTGCTTATCTCTTCCTATTTGTCTCTCAAAAACCCACATTTTGTTTATACCCTTTGTTAAAACTAGATAACCACTTAATTTTTTGAACTACTTTAATGAGGTATGATTGACACACAAAAGCTGCACATGTTCAATGTATGCAAATTGATGACTTTGGAGACAAACAGAGGCTCATGATACCATTACTACAATCCATGCCACAAACTTGATTTTTTTAAAATAATCTTTGTTTCCTACTAGATTACTAAAGTTAGTTGAATTGTCATTATTATTACACGGTGGTCACCAACAAATTTTTAGGTCAATTCCTGTTCACCTCCTCAGGGACAATGTCAAAGTTACCTGCTTATGAAGTGTCAATCATTTGCTCTCTACCTAGGTGATGTGCTGATCTGTGTTTAGGTACTCCTTTATGATTCCTGGCCTGCTGTTGTATTTCTCCTCCCAGCAAATATGGGTAGCTCTGAACCATGACTTGTGTTTCTCATTTGTGTTATTCTTTTTTTTTTTTTTTTTTTTTTTTGAGACGGAGTCTCGCTCTGTCGCCCAGGCTGGAGTGCTGTGGCCGGGTCTCAGCTCACTGCAAGCTCCGCCTCCCGGGTTCCCGCCATTCTCCTGCCTCAGCCTCCCGAGTAGCTGGGACTACAGGCGCCCGCCACCTCGCCCGGCTAGTTTTTTTTTTGTATTTTTTTTTAGTAGAGACGGGGTTTCACCATGTTAGCCAGGATGGTCTCGATCTCCTGACCTCGTGATCCGCCCGTCTCGGCCTCCCAAAGTGCTGGGATGTGTTATTCTTTATACCTCTTATACTGACAATCACCTATTGATCTTTCAACTAACCTGCCTGCCTTCAATGCTTCCTCTTACTTGGAGACTTCTCTGATTAATAAGATCAGAAAATCCAGGTCTAGGTGAGGACAATGGTTCACTTTTGACCCTTGAACTTTTTTTTCCTTAGCTCTCTCTAGAGCCACGGCGACTTATTCATTAACAAGTACGATTAGTACTTAAATACCACCGCTATCAGCTTGCATCTGTTTATAAAGTTAAGTCTCAATTATTGAGAAACCAATTAACTAGTCTGGAGGTTATGTGGGTCTCCTGCAGCCTGCATTTTGGCCACTTCAGTCCCCATGGAACATTACTCAAGCAGTGTGGAAATGACCAAGCAAATACTGTGAAAGACAGATTATTCAATTGTACTCTGTGTGAAAATGAAGTCGGATGGAAACTAACATTATATATTTCAGTGCATTTTGGGATTATCTAAAGATAGAAATATGCATGATGACCATAAAAGGAGCTTCCTTTTACATTATATAAATGCTTGCAAATGAGCAATAAAATGCAGATATTATGATGCTAGTAAAATTTAAGAGTGCTATTTTTCTTGTATTAAAATTGGGTCAACAAATGGTTACCAAATGTTTACCCTTCGGTAAAAGAAAATATCTAGTCATTCAACTCCAGACAGAAACTCAGAGATGGAAGGCCCCGATTATTCTGTTGACCTTAGGCCAGGATTTTGAAATTTTTACATTCATCCAACAATAATTGTAACTGATCTTGGATATTTTTGAGGTAACTACAAATAGATCTAGGCTATTGAGGAGACACAAAGATTGATTCAGCGTAACATTTAATTTTCATTTCTTTATACTAGCTTGAGAAATAACCTGTTAAGTCATTGTTCCTAAAGTGTGTGTAAACTAGACATTTATTTGAGGCATAGTTTTGCATTGAATTGCATTGCCTCAGAATCCTTTAAGAGCAATCTGTGGTAGCTCTTAAAATTTTTACCTTTACAGGATTCCAACTGCTATTTCCTCATTCTTAGTCACTGAGTAGTGATTATTCTAGAAACAAATAGTTAAAAATCCTAACGTTAGTAACTATGTAAAAGAGCATTTTAGTGAAAACCTTAGTATTGGTTTACAAAGCCAAACATTTTCAGTTTGTGGAATCTTGCTACAAATACTAAATTCACGTCTATATATATGTATATATTTGGTGCTTTACTCCTGAAAGTGTTGGAGAATTTCATTTTTTGAAATCATTTAGAACCAAGGTCAGTGAACTTTCTTGGGGTCCTTGAACTTGCTGAGATCACAAGCAACATTTTTTGCACACATGAATTTTTCTGTGGACAGAGCCTGCAGTCTTCATCTGACTCTTGGAGAAGTCCTGGACTCAAAAAAGATTAGAAGCCACTGTTCTCTAGATATTTCATTAATTTTTAGGACACATTTCCTGAATGCCCAATAGTTCCTAAGCACTCTGCAAGTCACTGGGAACTCATGGGAATTTCTACTGTAGGAGCTAATACTGCTAGAGACATCAGGATAAATAGTTGTCAGGTGATCTTATTCATAAAGCCTGTTGTCGCCACCATTCTTGCTGGTTGACAAGACTCAGAAAGATGAAAATTTACACCTGGTTATGGGAGGGACAGCCGTCTCTTTTCAAGTATTTAGTAAATAATTTAGGTTGGAATTTAAATATCTGAAACATTTGAGTGTTCAGACCATTTCAAGCTGTAAAGATAAATCAGAGTCAGCGTATTTAAAACCTTTTCCTTTACAATAACAATTAACCCACAGATAGGTTCATGTTAGCTCAACTGACATCAAGGGCTGAGATATATGTAGAGACAGGATTAAAGTTGTTTATTAAAGCTGAGCTTGTGAGCTTGCAGGCTGCTTGACTTAACCCATGGCTGTTAGTCAATGCTAAGCCCTTGAATGTTCAAATTCATGAAATGGAGTAGTTACCCTGGGGCAGAGGTGGTGGTGAGAAAACAGAAATGTCCAACTGAAAATAAATAAGCCACTCAGGAGTTACTGCCTCTGCCCCAGTATTGACAATGGAATAGCTTGCTTCTTCTCAATAAACAGTGTTATAGAATGCATTTCATACTCAAGGAGGAAATAGTTATAAGCGCTAGGATACTAGTTTTAAGATCTAAAGATAGCATAGTTTGTGATGAAACCTTAGAAAAATCTAAATACTTGCAGCAAGCCCTTTACATTTTATATGTAGACTAATCATTAATTTATAGCTTTTTTTCCATACACTTGGAGCATATAACAAACCTAAGAAAGCTTAAAAGTAATCCAAAGAAAGCAGAATTTAGCTAGGAGAATTTCCCTGGTGAGTCACCCCAAAAAAGAAAAGAAAAAATTACGGAAGTAAAAAGCTACCATAAACAGAAAGCATTGCTTACACATACATTAGGCTTTAATATTATTAATTGATCAGCATTTATTAGTGATTAATAACTTTTTAATCTGGAAAATTCACCCACCTCCAGGTTTTTCTTTCAGTTCAAAAATTAATAGATACAATAATGGTCCTGCTCATTTTTGTAAAAGGCAAAAGCAAAAAGCATGCAGGAGAATGGGCTGGTGGCTTCAGTGAGAAATTTACCAGTAAAGTCAGAGACAACAAAAAGTCGAGTGAAGAGCACTATCATGTGCTTCAAAAATGGAGTTTTTCTCAGAGATTTCTTGGTGATCTTGAGACAACTATGAATCATTACATCGATAAAGTCTGCCTTATTGCTGAAGCATGCCTGGGTGGCTGTTTCCAGAAGATTTCCTTGCCATTATATAAGATAATGTCACATCAGCTAGTTCCTGAACTTCACATCTCATTCCATGACAGGTATCCCATATTCCTGTATTCTATTATATCATAAGACCTAGTTAGACTGGGTCAGCCCTTGGCTATTTGCCCCCAGACTTTAGAGTCCTCCTGACTATGCCATCATCTTTCCTGGCACCTGGCGTTCCCTTTCCACTTAAGGCTCTTAGCAACCATGCCTTTTCTACTCACCCTCATGAGTCTTGCCAGTTTTTTGGCGCCAGATTCTTCCTGCTCTTCCTAATGTCCCAATCAGCTAATTTGATAAACTCATCTAAGGTAGAATGCTAATGGGGGAGTGCTTCCTTCTAAGCTGAATATGGTTTATAACAGGGTCTTCTTGGAATGCTGTGCGGGTGACAATTTCAAGTCTGTGTGGGGGTGAGGCAAAGAGTATACATTGCCCCTCACTTTATATTCCACAATTTGTATTTAGACTTGTTTCTATTAATGTGACTTAGCAGGTATGGGCACAGTTTGGCAAATGCAACAGATTCGGGTGCTTTTTAACATGAAAAAATTTTATAAAGCAAAAAGGAACGCATGTAATTAGTAATACACAGTGAAATACCACCAGTTTCACAATAACTACCTTATAGAGTCATTTTTAGAAATATACTACATTTAGTCATGATTTGTTATTCATTCATTAAGCTTTTAAAATGTATCATTGAGTATATCTGTCAACCAGTCATTCACTAAGTGTTGGGTACTATAGGGGAGATGAGAACTATCAAAGGAATAAGACCACATTGACAAGAAAAGATACCCACATGTGGAACAAACTGGGAAACAGCAAAGTGATAAATAATGTGACAGATAATAAAGGAAATACACATATCAAACTTTTTGAGTCCCAGGATCTTTGAAAATAGAAAAAACAGTAATAGCTTTTTGCATTTCTGAGGCTTTTTTTATTTTTTACAAGTTACACTTAGTTTGTATACCATATAATCCTGTTATCTTATCTCTTCCTGCCTAACAGGGATTCTTGTAGCATTTCTAGTGCCTTCTTTTGAACTATGAATATCATCTGGCCCCCTAGATAAAGACAAGGCTAGGCAAGTCAGATTAGCTTGTGAAACAGGACCTCTAGGATGACTACAGTAAACAATAATTTCTTGTACACTTAAAAATAACTAAAAGAGTATAATTAGAGTGTTTGTAACAGAAAGGAATGATAAATGCTTGAGGTGATAGATACTCCATTTACCCTGATGTGATTGTTACATATAGTATGCCTGTATCAAAATATCTCAGGTACCCCATAAATATAGATACCTACTATGTACACATAAAAATTAAAAAATTAAACGAAACAGGACCTCTAATTAAAAAAAATAACAAAATATAATGGACCATAGTAAACTCATTTTAGGTAGACATTAAAGCACTCACTTTTTCTAATTTATCCCTTTCTTCTTCAACTCCTTGCTGTGTTCCATAACTGTCAGCAGGCCAGGAAGACAGAAGCACAGTCAGTATTTGGTAGTACTGGTGGGGCCTGTGGTAGGACAGACAGCCTTACAGCCAAGCAGTATTGATGGGGAAGAGGAAGGAGGAAGGAAAGGGACTGAATGCAAAGGCCATGCCTGTGTAAGGAAACAAAGAAGATTGTCCATATGTGTATTGTCATTGGTGACATGGTTTTTAGGGAAAAAAGAAAGAGTTGGAGGAAACACATTTGGAACAGACTCTAGCAATGAGATTTAATTTGGCTAATTCGTGACTGTTAAAGTCATGTGGCTTATTTTATCAGCTTACCAATAAAGTTATTACTTAAAGAGATTTGTTGGTTTAAAAGCAACTCTCCGCTATGGGAATTAGTAAGAGGCTAAAAATAAATCAGAAGAAACAATGGTAAATTTTGATGTGGCGTAAGTAATTTTGATGTTTCTGAAAGAATGCCTCTTTGTGTAATGACAGGAAGAATCTGTTTACCTCTAACATCTTTTTTTTTCTCTTTTAAACATACAGGGTTCTTTTCCTATGACTCCATCACTTCCAGCTAATCCTCCCATGGCTTTCAATCCTTACATACCACATCCTGGGATGAGCCTCGTTCCTGCAGAACTTGTACCAAATACACCTGTTCTGATTCCTGGAAACCCACCTCTTGCAATGCCAGGAGCTGTTGGCCCAAAACTGATGCGTTCAGATAAACTGGAGGTATTTGTGAAGATATATATAAATACCTGTAGAATAGATATTAACCTTACACATAAAGCAGTATTCTCAGAGCCCAATGTGTTGTGTTTTAAATAAGAGAACCCAAATTTCTTAGCTTATAGGGTATAACCTCAGAAAAATGTTAAACATTTTACTACTGCAATCATACCTTGTTATAAAGTGCAATGATTCAGCTGTATGGTGGGTCAAACAATATGTTAAGTGTACCCAGCCATAGACTGTGTGATGGCTCAGGAAGCCTCTGTGGGAATGTTCCTTTTACCTAGGCTCCAGCTTTCAGAAACAGATTATTGTATTTGTTAATGAGTCTCTACTTGCTAGAATAATCAAAGTGGGAAAAAAGTAGACAATATAACTCTCTATGATTGCAGAATGTAAAGCTATATGAATAAAGAAAGTAAATTAGTCTCATAGTGCCTCAACTTTTTTCTCCATTTTGAGAGTGATGTGCTAGGCAATAAATACCCCCGATGCCTAAGAAAAGAAAATCTGAAAGAAATTTCAGACAACTTTTTGATTTATTGAAGTCCTTCATTCTTCTCTTGTTATTCTTTGTACATTGAAATAGCTAGTCTTTTCCTTATCAAGTCAGCTCCATTTGCAGCCCCTTAAATGCCTAGTAATGTATTGTAATAGAATCTGATTGTACATATAACTCAGTTAGGGTTCACAAGTTGACTTTGGAAAACCAGTGCGTTAACGTTGTAATGAAGACTCATCTTGGACTTAAATAAACACTAATTATGCTTAGGGCTGTGTATTAATTGGAGAATTAAAACTGGTTTTCAGTAATACATTTTTTAAGCATTTTTATTTTAATGTAAGGACAACCTTCCTTTGTGGAGAATAGAATTTTTTTCTGGGAATAGAAATTCTGTCTGTTTATATGTCATAGTGAATATGGCTTTACATTATTCTTTATCTTTTTAGATTTGTTCATAAATAATATATTCAATGTATGTATAATTACTGTTACATTCACTAGCAAAATAAATAAAAGCCAGTCAGCTTCCAGTCATCAGTGTGATGCGTGTGTATGTGCATGTGTGTGTTCTAAGGTTTGCCGAGAATTTCAGCGTGGAAATTGTACCCGTGGGGAGAATGATTGCCGCTATGCTCACCCTACTGATGCTTCCATGATTGAAGCGAGTGATAATACTGTGACAATCTGCATGGATTACATCAAAGGTCGATGCTCGCGGGAGAAATGCAAGTACTTTCATCCTCCTGCACATTTGCAAGCCAAACTCAAGGCAGCTCATCACCAGATGAACCATTCAGCTGCCTCTGCCATGGTAAGAAAAGGCCTGTACTTCTGGCCTGTTTCAGAGTAAATGCTTTGTATATTCCTCAATTTGTCTAATATCCTGTAACCATAATCATGGATAGTCATGAGTAGACCTTAATATGAACAGTCAAGGTTATAAGCTGGAAAAGAAAGAACCTATTTATTCTACTTTATTTACTAAGATTTTCTAAAGATAATTATTTAAAAGCCTTACTAATGCTTTTAACCTACTGTGCTCTTTCTCCGATTTTCAGAGTAAGGGTAAAGTATATAATTTAAACAGTAAGTTATTTTTTAGTGCTTTTATAGTTTCACTACCCTCAATATCCTAGCGAGGCAGAAAGTTGCCTCTGCTCTGTGAGCCACTTTCATGGGCACTTTGCTACTAACATCCTTAATGCCTTTCAAAAACAGAGCACTTAAAAGATAGGATATTAAGTAGGCTGTAATTTCCTAAAGGTTAAGGCCACTTTTCCTCTCTAGAGGCATAGTATCAAGGACAGCAGCCTGCTTAGTCTGGGGGAGAATTTCTACATGGTTGGGAGCAGAGGCCTGACTTTGGTATTTTGTTGTTGTTGTTGTTTGGTGGGGGGGGGGGCGGTTGTGTGTTTTTTGTTGTTGTTTGTTTTGAGACAGAGTCTCACTCTGTTGCCCAGGCTAGAATGCAGTGGCGTGATCTCGGCTCACTGTAACCTCCACCTCCCAGGTTCAAGCAATTCTCTAGCCTTAGCCTCCTGAGTAGCTGGGACTAGAGGCGTGCACTACTTCTGGCTAATTTTTGTATTTTTTATAGAGACCGGGTTTCATCATGTTGGCCAGGCTGGTCTTGAACTCCTGATCTCAGGTGATCCTCCTGCCTCAGCCTCCCAACGTGCTGGGATTATAGGCATGAGCCACCATGCACAGCCCAGAGGCCTGACTTTTAAGTTGCTGTAGAAAGCCAGTTTGGGGGAATAGTAAGTGCTGCTTAGTAACACTGAAAGGTAGGAAGTAAGAAAAATATTTGTGTAACACTGTAGTGCGATCAGTGAGAACCAGGAATTCTTATGACTTAAGTTTGCCACAGCTGTCCATTGTTTTGATGTGCTGCTTGCTATGTCTTTCTTTTTCTACCTGGACCTTTCCTTGTATAATAAGGCATAATAGCTCCAATAAAGGACAAAACCCGCAGGAAACCTCATGTTCCCTGGGTGTGGAAAAAGCACTGACGTGACCCTGAAGCCCAGGAGATGCACTATAGCTAAATCTCCTCACAAACATTCATAGTTTGGACTCCCATGACACAGACTTTGCCTATTCACAACACAGAGACACTTATTTTCAAACATCCCTATTAAGAAGGTTTTCTTCATACTGGGTTGAAATTTATCTTGCTGCAACTGGAACTTCACGAAAGAAGTCAGTCCCTATTCCAAGTGAGAAGGACTCTGATGTCTCCTCTCTAAGCCAAATACTGCAGATTTCTCCCACTTTTCCTAGTAGTTTGTGGTTTCAAGGACACAGTACCATTTTCAGACTGGCTCCACTTTTTTTCAGAGCTGAACTCATTACATCCTGAAAGATCTGAGCACCAAAGAAGAAAAAACTTTCTCCCTTGATCTGAACAACATAATCTGTTAATTAATGTTAAAAAAGACTTTACCAAATTCTTTTTGTCTTAAATGCTTTTGAATGGGAGAATTATAAGCTATGAAAATAACTTCATATGCATCTGTCCATTTCTGATTATTTGAGTGTGTTTGATAGAATGCATAGGTTATAAGTCAGCCTCAAATTTCCATTTAGAGAGCTAAATATTATATCGTAGGCCTTCAATTGTTACTTGTGAATATCAGTATAAAATTCCCTTTTAAGTAACTGATCACAGCAGGGTCTTAGCAGTGAGATCAAGTTGGCCCATAGGAATTTGATAGAGGTAAGATTAAATAAAGAAGGGCTTCATGAAGAAATTCAAGCATTTTATATTTTTAAGGATTCATAGTGGACATGCTTTGTAAAAGAGACATTTTTACCTTGTTCATGTATATAGCTCAGGTTAAGTTCACAGAAAGCAGCTTGTAATTAAAAAAAAAAAAAAAAAGACATAAAGGGTTGATACTTCGTTCATCCACAGTCTCACACTTCTTCAGTAGGTTTATGAATTTAGTAGTACAATCACCACCCAATTGGAACTGGGCACTGACCCATCAGGATAAACCCCAGCCATAAACAAGCAGTACTACTTCACCAGCGTCTGCCTGTTGAATGTTCATCTAGGTTTCACCCCAATTTATAGTTTACTAGGGAACATAACTGTGGTTCTGATGATCATACCATGCTGCCAGCTTTCAAGAGAAAGGGACACCCCCCATTTATACCAAAGGGAAATCTTTTTAACAACCAGATAAGTAAGTCTTCTGTCTTAGTTAAAATGTTCAGCAAAACCATTTTCTCCCAATGGTGATAAAAGGCATTCGAAATGATAGATTTTGTTTTATGGTTTATGATTTTAGTCCTGACCTTTGCCATCTGGTCTGCTGGGATAAATTTGGAAATTTTGTATCTCTAAAGCTACTCAGTTTATTTTATCTCACTCTTCTAGCATGCTTTTCTTTATTTAGGTGAAATGAAAAGCAGCTCTGTCACAATGTGTGTACTGACAGCAGAGTTCCCAAAAGAAAATAGAGATACCTTGAGACCTTTGTTATCCACAGGAACGAGGTCATGGCATTACCCTTTTGGACACATGGTAGGATAGTTACTCAACACAAGCATTCCTGTTTCCTTAAGAATTTGGAGGATACCTAATTGTTGTTGCTGGGACATGTTTTTTAAGTAACGTGCAATTTGCTGAGAAAAAAAAAATGTAAAGTAGTGTTAAACTTCTCCAAAGAATCTGATCCAGGGGCAAGTTTGACTGAGTATTGTAAGCACAGTGGGATTTTGAAAGAACTGTAGACATGAAAGGATGGTTTAAAAATGCTAATAGGTTTTAGAATTAAACCTTACAAGAACTTAACAAAGCAAATGGTACATACCGAAATGCACAGCAAGCCTCTATAAATAAGAACTGCATATATTTTGCTAGCTATCTACATAGTACCTGGGTGAGGTAGGTGGTGGGGGAGGAAATATTCATTTGCTTTTTCCTTACCTGTTAGTTAGGAAATATATAGTTATTGGATTTGAACCTGAAGTCTTTGTATAAATTGGATTTTATTTTATGGGGTGACAGTGTCAGACTCTGATCTACCAACATCTGCTTTATCACCTATATGCCATTTATGTCCTAGATCTGTATCGGAGTTTTAACAGGCAGGAATCTCTTTCCTGCTATCTGTTGCTTCTGCTAATCTCATTTTTATAGATTCACAGATGAGTATCCCTGAGATACTAATTATAAATGATCATTTACTGTAGTAGCTTTCTGTCACATCCTGCCCAAATGAGGTCTAAATTAGTGAAGTTGAAAACCTTTTTTTTTTTTTTTTTTTTTTTTTTTTTTGCGTTTTTTTCTGTTTTGGACTACTGCTCATGTAGTGGACTACCTTTTTTCTTTTTCTTGAGACAGGCTCTTGCTCTGTCACTCAAGCTGGAGTGCAGTGGTGTGGTCTCAGCTACTGCAGTCTTGACCTCCTGGCCTCAAGCAATCCTCCCACCTCAGCCTCCCAAGTAGCTGGGACCACAGGCATGCACCACTATGCCTGGCTAATTTTTCTATTTTTTTAGAGATGGGGTTTTGCCATATTGCCCAGGCTGGTCTCAAACTCCTAAGCTCAAACAATCTGCTGGTCTCAGCCTCCCAAAGTGCTGGGATTACAGGCATGAGCCACTGCACACAGCCGTGAACCCCCTTATCTCTGCAGTTGGTTACCTTGCTGTGGGGCCACTGCTTATCCAGTGCCTTGCCCAATGGATACCCTTATGGAGGATTCCCAGGAAATACCTTATATAACTGGTACTTGCTTGGTTTGAGTACATTGGTTACTTTCTCTAGTACTAGTACCATCTCTCCCCCCACAGGCCCTGCAGCCTGGTACACTGCAACTGATACCAAAGAGATCAGCACTGGAAAAGCCCAATGGTGCCACCCCGGTCTTTAATCCCACTGTTTTCCACTGCCAACAGGCTCTGACTAACCTGCAGCTCCCACAGCCGGCATTTATCCCTGCAGGTGAGAACACAGCTCTGGGCACTGCAGCGAGTTTGGTGATGTTGTGAATGTATACAATGCAAAGCAGCTTTCAAAGAGCTTTTATAGGAGGACATGTATTTTGATTAAAAATAAAACAAGGAAGTTATGCTTATCTGCTAGTATCTAGAACTACTTGTTTTTCTATAAGTCATGAAAATTCATGGTTTGAAATCAAACTAGGAAAAGGTATCAACATTTTTCTTTTTAGCATTTCTTGGTTTTTGCTTATGATTAATTCACTTGGTTCAGTCTCAAACTAATTCCTTGACTCTCAGGTATCACTGTCACAGACAATAGAGTGTTGTCGGGAAAGAAAAAAAAAAAAGGAAAAAACTCCCAGCTTCGATATTATGGAAATGCGTTGTCAATATATCTTTGATATGCCAAAGGTAGTTAAAATAAAACTACCCTTAAATGTATAATATAGTATAATATAGATTAAACAGATAGTTTTAGCCTGTAACTCTTGAATCAGTTAATATAAAATACATAGCAGTTTATCTTTTCTGACATTTTGCAGCGTATTTTGTTATCTCCTACATTCAGCTATATTTAATAGCCTGTTTTACACCAAGTTGAATAGAAAATGTTAAGCCAAAAATTTGTTCAATTAGATATCATATACTGGGGGGAAAATAATTTTCTTCCAGTGGTTTAGTAGTTTAAGAATGAGCATATAGTTTCTTAAGAATAAATTGAAAATTCTAACCATTGAGAATACAGCATTTTTTTTTCTTTTTTCTTTTTTTTTTTTTTTGACAGAATGCTAAATGCCCAAGATTGGAAACTATTTTTAAATGAAAATAACATATGTTTAAAAAAAATTTAGAAATCCTTGTTAATACCCAGACTTGAGAAAACTTATTGGTTAATTAGTAAATTAATCAGTTAATTAATTTTGAAAGGTACCGTAAAACACCAGTCTTTAATTACTAGCCACAGTAGTCCTTCATGCCATCATTTAAATTATACAATTTGTATATATTTATATGATATTTTCTGAGAGGAAATATGGAATTCTTCAGCACTTTCTTACATCCCTTATGATAAGTAACCACTGATATCTAATAATTTAGATATTTTTCTCCCAACCTAAGAAGAAAACACATTATGTCTACAGAGTAAAAGAGAAAACCAGTATGAGTTGACATGACTTTATTCCTAGCATTTTTTTTCTTCAAAAATTGTGGTAATTTACCTACACATTAGATCACTCTACCTTGGCTACTTCCAATTTATATTATAGCTATGGAATGAATTCAGTAGCCCTGGAAGTCTAGTCAAGGTGGTTGAATATAATAAAATTTATGCTGTTCATCTTAGGTTTTCTTAATACTACAGTTACTTTGTTTCCAAGTTTAAATTTTTTGCAAGATTTGGCCAACATGAAATCTAGTTTCATAAGCAAAAATTTCAGAAAAATTCCTTTCCCCTTGATTAGTAGCAACATAAAAGCCTGTCCAGCTAAGAGGTTTCTCTTAATGGAACCTGTTTGCCATATATTCATAGTTGAGTCCTATTGACTATGAGACAGTGGAGGAGACAGTGTTAACAGATTAATACTCTAAATAGAAATACAGACACCAGATACAAGATTCTGGAGCATATTTAGAAAATGATATGTGTAATAAATTAAAATTCTCCTTCTTATTATAAAAATTATTTAGGATGTATTTGTCCACAATAAATATGTAATTTAAGTGAGTTAATTCTTTTAAAGAAAATTATAGCTCATTTTGTACCTAAGAATCCAAGAATTATTTTGATTACCTGGGTTTGTGACCTTAAAGCTAATCTGTGATTGTAAACATGAGAGATTGTTGGACTTGCATGTGCTGAGTAATTGATATTGCAAAGAAATAATCTTTCTGTTAAAATGTATTTCTATCGGTAAATCCTTAATAATCAAATATCTCTTTTCTTTACTTTCCACGCTTTTCTGCATGGTGTACAGGGCCAATACTGTGCATGGCACCCGCTTCAAATATTGGTAGGTTTTCTACAAAAATTATCAACATTTTCTAATCTGAAAAAATGTGTTTTTCTGTTGTGACTATGAAAGATGAATGACTGAAAGATGTGGCTGGAAATTTTCTGAGTGTGTTAAGGTTTAACATGGTGCTTTCTGTTTTATGTCTTTGTAGCATCAAAATAGTCCTACTTTCTCAAGTCCTAGTTGGTTGCCACTGTGGCCAAATGCTGGCCCTGTCATTTCTCTATTTCTACCCTAATAATAGCAACTTAAATATTTAAAAAGTTTCTTTTTCAATGTTTGAAACTAGCCAGACTGGGCAGTTTTGTTCCTTGCTTAACATGTATTATTTAAAAATTGTAAAATACTTAAAATGTATAACTTGTAAAGTACAATGAAACAATTCCTCCCTGAAAAAGTTATCTATACAACTTAAAGCATTCAATGTTCCCATGTTGCCAGAGGATGAGTTCAGCAAAGCCAGAGGATTCTGCAGTGTTGTGTAATAAATCCTATAGTGCTCTAGCCTGAGGCACCATTGGCATAGAAGCTAGGCACAACGGAATCATTTCAAAATGACTCTTTGGGTGTTATGTGATTTTTAACAAGCAGTTGCACACAGATCCTTTCGTTAGCCACTAACACAATATGATAGCCATCTCTAAACCATTTTATACAGCCCTAATACTGAAGATCATGAGGAAGGAGTGGGGAGTTCACAGCTCCTACAGTCCTCATGGGCACAAGGAACAGACCAGGAGAAAATAGCTCTGTTCTATGCAAGGAGAAATGATCCCACCCCGTCCCACTCTGCCATCTCACATCAATCCAGGCCATCCCATCCCTTTTGAGAGTTCGCAACAAATTGACCTTTGTCACCTTGGTGGACCAGAGTAGATGCAGAGCCCCAAAAGCACTACTAACAGGCTTCTTGAGAATAAAGTTCAAAATGACAACCGCATAGTATCAGCGCTCACTAACATAGCGAGATCTGAACCCTGGCAATGGAGGTGAGGATCCTGTTAGGGAGGGTTTGACTGTCTTCTGTAGGAATTAATAAACATTTCCATTAATACCAACAGGAGCACAATATGTATACATTGTAATCATAATGTGTACAATCAGAACAGACTTCTGCAAGTTTGAGAAATGTGTCTTTGCCTTCATATTTTGTGACAATTTTCTTGAAGATGCTCTCTTGTCCTTTCACCTTCAGAGCTTTGCTTAGGAATGCAAACTGCATTCTTTAGTGGGTCTGGTTCCTGTAAATTGCTGCACTCCCAAATGGAAAACAAGAGTGTTTTTAGAATTGGCATGTAAGACAACAGGGATGACTCTGGGTAATGGGTAACTAGAGATAAGTGGAATGGATAACTATGGAGTTTTTGTTAATCACCATTTGGGGTACATTTTCGGTTTCTATGGTATTGCACATCTTAAGTTTTCCCTGGCCATTCATTTTCTCTGTAGACTTTCAGAAAATCTGAATTCAATCGATGTAGACATGATAAATTATTACATATGTGTGCTTGCCATTCACACATTGCCATTCACACATTAATTCCCTGGTTTGGTTTCTGAAATGAGCTAGACATCGGAAAGCACCCAAAACACTTTCTAAAAGAGATAGGAACTAGAAAAGGCAAAGATAAAACGTCCTGCAAGAGATTTCACAGCTGCTAACCATTGTAGCTATAATAGTTGCTATGAAGACAAGATTTACTATGAAGTACTCCATGTATTTATTTGATAAATGGCCAAAGTTTCCCAGGAGTTTGCCAGAGGCGTACTTAAAAACCTGCATGCATAGTTCACTATATTCTTCATATCTGCCCCCCTACCACACACCAACCAGTCTACTTACCATGTCTTTGCATGCAGATCGGGTAAGTATACATATAACTGTCCATTTGCACCTGCAGATCTAGTGACGGCATTCATGTCCATAAGTCAGTGAACCTAAATTCCAATGTATGATTCCTTAATTCCATTTTGAATGCGCAATCCAGTTACTTGTCTGCTTAACTAGCTTCAGATAGATAGCTCTTGTAACATTGGATTTTTGTTTTCATATGCATTCATTATAGCCCCTTCTGAAAATTTAGCCTTTTGAGTAAACTGCAATGGGATTCTGCTCAAAACCTTACTAAATGTTGAGAATGGTTCCATTTTCCATATTGGTAAATATAATTGGCTTTCCCCTTTTCTCTTTTTAATTTTCCCCCCTTCCATGCTGTGTTGCTTTGCATTGACTGTGATTGCATGAACACCCTGATGTATTCGTCATTATGATGTCACATGGCTTGCTGCTGTGATACCTACCACACCTCATTCCATCGTAAATGTCATGGTTGCATAAATCCTCTACCCTCCTGTGTGTTGCTTCTGTGGTTTTCAACTGAAAGTGCCCATGATGCACGGTGCTACACCTACCACTGTGTCTGCAGCAACAACACCTGCCACCAGCGTTCCCTTCGCTGCACCAACTACAGGCAATCAGGTTTGGCCATTTATTTCAGCTGTTCAGATAGAGATAACTACAATGTTTTGGTAATGCACAGTATATGCTTTTTGGATTGGTGAGATTCTTATGTGTTTGTAAGCCATTGTTACATTTAGAATTTTTATTTTTGTGTATATTCTAGAGTGCTATATGTGCTTTGCTATTCATCTCAAGATGAATCAGAGGAGTTTTGCTCATTTTTAATTGGTTACCAGATGTTGCTCTTGATATTCTATCTTTAATTACTGGTAACACACCAATCCTCAAATGTATATACTTAATATTACTTAAATGCTTCCTCATTGGTCAAGAGAATTTATTTTCCTGCCATTTTTTATTATTGTGTTTAAACTTTGGCTTAGTACAGTCATCACCTTTACCTTCAGATCCACTGGAGAGAAAACAAAATATCACATTTCTTTCCAAGACATGGATATCTTTATCATTTCCCAGTGATTATATCGGAAGTTCCTTCTCATATGGACATTAGATGTGCTTGTCGTTTTGATTTTTATTTGCTTTAGGTATTTTTAGGCAGAGTTCACAAGGCAAATTACAAGTTTGGGGGGAGTCTTGAAATTATAAGGAAATGCATATGATAATTATTGTATAATATTAGGGCCATTTTGCTTTATTAAAGTGGGAATCATGCTTATAGATGAAAAGTTCCACATATATAACAACATAAACAGAATTCTCTCAAGAAACTATTTTAATCTAAAATCTTTTTTACTACTATAGATACCCCAATTATCAATAGATGAACTGAATAGCAGCATGTTTGTTTCACAGATGTAGAAGTTCCCAGTAGAACAGTAAGTTTCTTTAAGTATTAATATAAATAATATTTATAGGCTACATATTTTATTTATACAATTACACTTGCTAAAAGGCTTTGGTAAATATTTTCATTCATAGACATTGCTTGTGACGTAGAGCTTGATTTACACATTATAAATTTTCCAAATTGAAATGTGAGCGCAAATATGCAGTATGACAGCTGGTACTGTATTTTCTCAATGAGCTAACACATTCTTAAATGTTTTCCTGTTATTAAAGGAATATATGATTTGTTAGACAGAGGCACAGATTACTTTTGAATTGTAATTCTTTAACCACTTTATAGCTTCATTATTTTTGGAAATCAAACAAGAATTTTTAGAATTTGACTGATATGATTATGTTAAACACAGTAAGCACTATGCCTCTCATGTGACATTGTATTGAACTTTGAGTGACACAATTTAGTAACCGAGTCATTATTTTCATTCCAATCATGTCTCTTTTTTAAAATTTTTGTTGTTGTGGGATTTTTCTTTTTCTCCTTCACCTTCAATCTTCTCTTTGCCTGGTGCCCATCATGGCACACACTTCATTTTAGCAGTCATTCACTTAAGAACATGTGACTTCTGAAGCCATTTAAGACTCCTAGGTATTTTAATTAATTCTAGGGACTAACTGAAATAGTGTACCAACTCTGAATTGCATACCTTCATCATCGAAAGTTTGAAGTTCTCACACCTGGCATGTGTCATTTGGTGGAAGGAGGCAGCAGTTCTGTGCCCTAGTTAACTAGTCCCCCAGATCCCAGCTAGCCCTTCTTTCCTGCTGAGGACACATGGGCTTAGAACACTAAGTGTTCTGGACAGAGCAGATAGCCAACTGGACATTTAATAAATAGGTCCCCTGAATCATAAGGAAGGATTTTAAAAGGCACCTTTGAGCACATGGGATAACTGAAGGAGCTGTAAATTGTAATTGTATCCAGGGGTGTCATTTGGGATAGTGGCAACTTGGGAATAGCACTAAACATGATAATATAGGTTTTGCCAACACTTGCCCAACTTTCATGGGCTGCTTTACATCAAGGTAAACAAAAGTTGTCAAATTAACTTTCCAACAGAGCATGTTTGGGAAGAGTGATTCCTTCTTGCTTGATTTCGTTAGAAAATGTAGAGGTATTTGGCAGAACATAATCACTTCAATATGTAATAGGTGCTGAAAATTTCTCTAAAGTTCAAAAATGTAATTTTGTACAATACAATACCCAGATTTCACAGGTAGACTATTACTGCATGGCTCTAAAACATTCAGAGAAAAAGTTGAAAGTGTATTTAATATTTGCATATTTCAAAATGTTCAGTATCAAACATGTTTTCTCAGTACATGCCAGTTGAAAGGTGGACACATGAGTGTACGCTCAACAAAAAGTATTGGCATTGAGTAGATAAATAATGCCTTAAACATTGGAGTGCATCTCTGTTAGGACAGTTCTCCACATTAGCACTCAAAGGGTATCATAGACTATCATAGATACATGGTTCTTTCATGATCATTCTCAAAAGCCCCATTTCAATATGAAATTCACATTGGGGATATTTTGGCACTGGTAACAGACAGAACTGGAACAAGACCCACCACATTCTCCTGACTCTTCGTTCAATAACCTTTCAATATTTCTCACTCTTTCTTTCTTTTTTTTTTCCATTTCAGCTGAAATTCTGAACAGCAGAGTTATGGAGTATCAGAATCTTTCCACGGAAACCTCCATATGGCCTTTCTATATATTTTCTCGTATGTCTTATTCTACCAACACAACAATAAGCGTGTTGCAGTCAATGTATTAAGCAAAGCAAACCTGCCAGCCAGCAAATTCAGATAAAAAATAAAGCATTAAAAATCAATGGAGATGTTAAAACAACACGAATAGAAAACTAGTAACTACCATCCATCCTATTTGAATTATCAAGCAGAACATGACCATAAAATTTGGTAACTTGTTACATTACTCTTTGTGATTTTCTAATAACCATGCTAAGTGTATTTCCACAGTGAGCTGTTGGCTTACTATATACATTCTTGGTGGATAAATTGTTCATCTGTTTTTGAAGTGTTACCTTACTGTTTTGTTTACAAGATAGTCTATTGGTTTGATTCAGGATGTAACAAATATATTCAGTACCATTTCTTGTATTGTGTTGTGCTGTGTTAGGTTTTTACATACTGTAGTGTTTTGCCGTATATGTGTGGTGTTTGATTTCAACTAAAGTGTT
Organism: Papio anubis; assembly: GCF_008728515.1. NCBI lineage: Eukaryota > Metazoa > Chordata > Mammalia > Primates > Cercopithecidae > Papio > Papio anubis. The sequence goes on from NC_044996.1 coordinate 22,316,795, forward strand.
ATTAGTGGGGAACAGAACTATATGTGCTTAAAACCATGACAGGTTCATGCAAATATGCTCTCTTTCTTTAGAATATTTCTGTAGGTTTCTTGGGACTGACATTTAAAATGCCTCATTTTTGAATGTGCACAAAACCTGTTCATTAACATGCATGTGTATAATTTGTACCTGCAGATCTGATGTTGCATAATACAATCAAATTGCTAGATTTTTTAAAGAGAGAAATAATTACCTGCACAAAGCAGAGAACTTCATAAAACATTAACCCCTATTTCACTCTTCTTAAATAGCTTGGAAAATAAGACTTTACCTTTAAATGAATTTCTCAGCATTTATAGTAAAAATTATGTAAAGTGCCCATTAGACTTTTTGTGTGTGTGGCTTGAGAATCCTATCTCCTAGGTTGAGTGTCTAAAACTCAGCCATTTTGTCATCTTCAGCTGAGAAACTGGTACTTGGGAGCTTAAAAATATGCTAATTACAAGTTATAAATCAAACAGAGAGATGGGGGCGTGGAGATAGTTCTTACATACTCGAGGAAAGTGTGTAAAACCATGGCAATGTCACCTTTTACACAAATGCCATTTTCCAAATGCAAATGGCTCATGCTCTTTAGGCTACTCTTTGAATAACAAGTAAGAAGCAATCTAGCAAAAGTCAGTCAGGGTGAAAGAGAATTGGTTACAAATAACGACTTTCCTCCCCAAATGGACAGTCTTCTCTATTGATCACAGAGGGAGCCTGAGTACAGGCTTGGAGAAATGGCTAGGACAGGGAACAGGGAAGCACTTACAATTATTCCTTGATTTATTCAAAAGAACTGGGAAAGATGGTTGTAGTTGTCTTTAGCTTCGGTTCAACTGAATTTGGTTTTGTTAAACAGTTCAGTGAAGGAGAAAGCACCTGTGATATATGGCAAGTGTCCCCCTGCCCAAACTTTAACATCAGACCCTCTCACATCATAACCAAGCCTTTTTTTTTGCTTGTTTGGATTTGTTTGCCTTTATATATGTTTGAAAATGACAATAGAGGGGGTTTTAGCACCCTTTGAATAAGACAGAGTGGCTATACTCCACAGAGCTCAGCTGAATTCACATTACTAATACGTATGAAAGAATTTTACAACCAAATAATTCCTGGGGTGTGTGACATATCTCATCCACTCTACTCAGTTATTAATGTTATTATATAGTGGTGGAAACATGAGATTTTACATCAAGTAATAGATTTAATATTTTCTAGTAAATAGGTGTTCTTCCACCAGAAAGTATAAAACCATCATATATATACATATATATATGTGTATATATATATAATTGTTTTTCTCTTTCATGAATATGACAAAAAGCAAATCTGATTGAGGATAACTTAAGCTGGCTAGAAGTGTTCGAATCACAGAACAATGGAGTTAGCAAAATCCTTCTCATAGTTGATGGAACTGAATCCAGGGGCATATGACTTGCCCAAGGCTACCTTAGCCATTGTGGGAACTAGAAATATCTCCTGCTTCCCATTGTTCCTCCTTTTCACATTGTTTGTGCTTCAGAACATTTGATGCTCTCTCCCAAAGCAGACCCATTTGGCTCGGAATGCGAGAGAGCAAAATTAGCTTTCTGGGAATTGATGCTCTGTTGATCTTAATTATCCATCCAAATCCTGATCAACAGTGCTTTCTAAACAGTATTGCTTGTATTGAGCCATTGTCAGCTGTTGACAGTGTTGCGTGGAATTAGAGATCAAGAGTTGTCCTGACTTTTACCTATGGACTCTTTGAACCAGTTAATTTCTGTTTCTTAAATCTTAACATTGCTATAGAAGAAAGTAGTGTATGCCTTTTTGAAATTCCTTCTGTATGGAACTGAGTTTTGTATGATCTGTGCCAGTGCCTCTCCAGAAGGGCGGATCTGACTACATGAATCCAGAAGGGATGCACCTGAGCTAGTCTGGATATATTTCTTAAAGGAGACAAGAACTTTTTTGTGCAAAATGAACTTTTGTATAGTTTGACATCTGCATGCAGTGATCTCACTTAACTTTTTCAACTTTGGGCAAAGACGTACATAAACCATGGATAATAGACCTAGAGTACAGCTGTTTTCATGTTGCGTTAAGCACTGGAAGACATTAACAATGACTTACTTTAAAGTAAAAGGTTCAGTGAGGAATATTTAGGGCCATTGTATTTTTGGTGCCACAATTTTCTACATCGTTGGCATTTTAAAAGTTGTTTTGTAAATGAATTCAAAGAAAGAAAGCTCAAAGCCCTAAAGTTTTGATCAAATTCAATAGAGTTTTGAGGAAAAAAATACAATTTTAAGATAGCACTCTTTGAACTAGATGTGCAATGACTTATTCAAATTATCTTTATTCAAGAAAAGAAAAGAAAGATAAGTCATTAGACTATAAATTTCCATTTAAAAAGACAAGTCACAAAACTAATCAGTGACTCTAAACAAAAATTTACTGGATGAATTGTATATATAAAATTCTAATCACTTATGATTCTTAGTTAACATTTTATAAGCTTTGTATTTTACAGGGGCCTCTATTTATCCAAATTTATTGTTTTTTTCCATTTTTCTCAGCCTTTTGCAAAACATATGCAAGAATGCTGAAACTTGGATAAAACGGGTCATGTATACAGAGAAAATAATCTAAAAGTTATCTTTAAGAGGGATTTAGTAGCGTCAACTTTTTAAAAAAGTATTACGTGACCATAACATACGTATATTTTAAAGAGGGATTAAGATTAAATTAAAGTAAATGGATTCATAAAATTGCTATTTAAATACAGTATTTACTTTTTTAATTGGAGCATGATTCCACAACCAGCAGTGGCATTTCATTTCACTTATCTAGATCAGAGGCTTTAATTTGTAGTTAATCATGATGTGGAAAGTCATCTTCTCTCTACCCCATCAATTTTCTTCATCCATTTTTGAACATGCTGAAGCACTTTGATCTTGCCATAAGTGTTGTCCTATACCACTAGGCGGTGTTCACTAATGGGAGGGCCTCAGCTCACCTGCTCTCCAATTTGGGAAAAAGCAAGTACCTCCTCCCTACCATCAGCAGAAACCGAATGAAATTAATCTTTGCAACTTGAATCTGTTTTAAGTAGCATTACCAATAAGCATAGTGATGTCTGAATAAGGAATGACATTTACATTACATTTTCTTAAATAAGAGAGAACGTTAATGTGCTACTTGAAATGTTATTTGGTTCTTTGTCCCCCTCTTTGAAGAGTATAGATAAGGATGCTCTTAGGTAAAATGCAGCCACAAGTTTTCTGAGTTCCTTTAGTCTGTAGGGTAGGCTATGAGGTACAGAATGATTGGAAACTGAAATCCTCATTATTTTTCTCTCAAATACATTTCACACACATTGAAACAGAAATAGGCAAAATTTATGAGGGAAATCTGATTTCCCATTTCTGATGAATAGATATACTAAGATAGTAGCCTTGTTTAACCAGTGCCTGTAGAAGGCACTAGAATAAATAGCATGTCCAAGTGTATAACAACTACTTCTGTAAATTTAGTTGCTAACCTAATCAAACTGTAAATATAACTCACTAATTGGTACCATATTTTCATTTTTCTTATTTTTCATCTTTAAGGCTTTATTTTATTGCTTTTCTGTAGCTCTAAGTAACTAATGAATTTAATTTCGAAGTAAAGTTAAAGAAAATTTAAGCTTTTACTGCGTGGATTCTGCCCGCCTAGCTAGGTTCTAAACTGACACTGAAGTATGACAAGATACAGATTATAGTCCAAAACTATCCTTTACAGTTCACAATTTAAGAACAAATTTAACTTTATATACAAATAATAATTGTTATCTAATTATATTTAGTTGTTGCTTTGGCAACAAAATTACAACATGGCTACCTTTAGACATTTGTGCATGTGAACATTTTACTTGTAAACTATAGGTGATTTGTGACAGTATGAGCATGTAGAAAATACAGCTCAAAACTATGAAAACAGACATGGTTGAGTTATTTTTTAAACCCAAAGGCCCATATATAAAAGCTGAATTTGTGTCCTTGTGTGACTTTTTGTGAAAAAGTTTGTAACACATGGATTCGAGAATCAGGCTTTATAGTTTATAGAATTTGTTGTGTGGATAGGGTTATTCCACAGTATTTAGACTTAAAAACACAATCATTGCATTTTTAACACATTACCTAACTTTTTTGTAACTTTATTCAAAATTACCCTATTCAAGTGGCATAGCTGTAGCTGCAAAAATTCTGTTTTCTGGAATTACATAAGCAAATATAGCTATATGAGGATTAAAGCATGACTAAAGCCTCTTTTGAAATTAATTCATATATTTAAAACTATACGTAAAGATACTGTGGAATGACCCCTTAACAGTGTTTAAGAAACATATGCTGCAGTTAATTGACTGTCTCAGTTAGGGTGCGGATGTGTGAGACACACCTTTTTTGCACTTAATGTACATAGTCCATGAAAGCAATCCTTGGAGCTTTTTTTAAATGTGAGAAGTCTGTGATAATAGTGGAAAAGTTAGTAAGAGAGAGTTATTTCTAAGGCTTTGAAAAGGACGGTGTTTTGCTCTAAGACTTAACTAAAGCATAATGTTGCTTTGCTGTTATGGAGGCTTTCTAGTTTGCTACAGGTCACCAAAAGAGAAGGCTAGTAACAGGTAACAGGTCAGCCTCAGCTAACAGCATTGAACAAGAGTAGAATAATTTCATCTTTTAACAAGATCATTAGCAAAGATTGTTTACTTTTTAAATTAATCCCCACTATAAACACACACACACACACACACACACACACACACACACACACACACACCAGGCAGTTTCTAGAACAAGTTTTCCCTTTTCAGTGGTTGCAAGCAGTGAAATACCTCATATATTACACGATAGATATTACCTTTATGATAGAATCAGATTTCGTCTTTCACAGAAAGTGATCAGCTGATATATGTGTCAGTTAAAACGTTTATCAATTAATAGTTATTTAAGTGACAAATTGTTAATGTTGACCACTGTTCCTCCTTTAAGATCCAGTAACCAAAACCAAATCGGTAACCATTGAAAGATGATATTTAACAGTTAAGGATGGCCAGCGTAGGGCAGTTTATTCCCTTCAATAAAGGAAAAAAAAAAAATGCTGCTGGCACAACTTTATAACTGACTTTATTTACATTATACCTGTTCAGTGGAAGCTGTTTTCTGACCTACCTTTACCAGATTACAAAGTACTTAACTGTGCCACTTCAGCCTCCCACTGTTTTGTTTTAACTAAACAGAAGAGAACCAGCCAAAATCTTACATAACACAGGAGCTGGAAGAGAATGTTTCAATCTGACCATCTCTGCCAGTTTTAGCTCCCACACCACCTACAGATAGCCAGTTAACTTTCTTTTTGCCCCAGGCAATGAGGCCCTTGAAGAGGTCAAGGTTAGAAAGGTTAAGCATTTGATCACCACAGGTACTTTGAGTACTTAGAGAAGGAGCCCATCCTGGGGTTGGTGGAGTTGGTATTGCTACTCGTTTTGATAGTTGTCACTTACAGAGAAAGAAAAATAAGCCAAAGCCAGAAAGCAATCCAAGCCTTACAGTTGTCCAATACCTCAGGGCCAGTTGGCTAGAATTTTCTTTTCCCTCAGCCCATAATCACTCAGAGTTAGCCATACAACAAACAGCCTGACAATCTGACCAGCATTTCCATTGATATAAAATGTAAGCATTCCTTCATTCTGTAGTTAGGAATTCCAACCTCAGCCCTATCTTCAACATAATTTCCCAATTTAACCTATGTACTGATATGGACATTTCTTTGTGAATCTGCCAGATTCAAGAATGTATTTTTCTAAGGTCAATAGAGATATGACATTTTAAGTCAGGAAAAATCACCTGTAAATTAGTAGGAATAACCGTAGAAGCATCACAAAAGATACCCCATGTATAGATGGCATGGTGTGCATGCTGTCAGCCACAGGGTCATACTCTGGAGTTTCAACATAGAGGCTGTGTTTCAATAAGTAAGACAAATTAGGGAATTAAGTATAACAAATGGATGTAACTGAGGCCAAGAAAAAAAAAAAAAAGCCCTCTATTACTAACCTCAAGAAAGTATTTAGTTTGACTAATTTGTGCAGTTTCCAGCCCTTCTACTTGTTCTTGCCTATGAGAGAATCACTAATACTCAAAAGCTGGATTACCGAAGAGAAATTTTATCTTTAAATATAATCCATCCACAATTATGGTATATGTAAAAACAAAAATGTATCACTATGAAATAAGTCGCAGCTCTTTGCAGATATTGCAAAATCCTTGCTAGGCATCTACATCATATTAGTTTTTTAAAAAATACCTCTGTAAGAAGACCTAAAAGTAACCCAACTATTAAGCAGTGCTTTTTTTTCGCCGAAAACACACAACCTAAAGATTTATCTGTCATAAAACTGCATGGTTCCAGAGCTTTATTTCTGTGTAGAGTTGCTATTTGTTAGTGATGGAAACAAATTATTTTGTTGCTATGTCTTTTGTGTCTAGCAGTTGAGAGAATGATATGACCATCATATCACTGGATTATGGGAATGAATGCCCTTTTCAAAATAAGTTTCTTTTTATTATTGTTGCTGCTTTAACAGAAAATGAGCCATTTGTCCCCATGCTCCGAAATTACAAGCATTTAAATTTAAAAACTTTTGAAGGATTTTCCTAAATATATTCTTTTTTAAAGGACTAACTTTGTGCATTCATATAACAAGAATTTGGAATAATGTGAAAAATGGAGGCACATAATTTGGGTGGAAAATCGCAATTAAAAATACATATAAGAAAATTATTAGCCCTGTGTAACATATTTAAATAATGACCAGAATATTTCATGAGTACCAACTCTTCCCATAGTATTTTTACTCCAAAATGCAATAGCTCATTCCCTCAACTGCAGACACTTTGATTTTTTTTCAAGTTATAGTGCTGTAGTGCTTGTTTATGTTTAAAAGTGCACATTATGCAGCTCATTTTAGTATGCTACTTCCATGTTTATTTTTTGTTCTTTTAATAAAATGCGTAAACTTCTTGGTTATGTCTTTTTTTATGAATCCATATTCACACATTAGGAGTTCACTTGAAGGCTATTCATGTTCTAGTATATTAATGCTAATATTTAGTAATTCTAAAATGAAATTTAAATTTCTGACTTGGCTCAATGTTATATTTCATACATAAAGTAAATTTATTTCCAAATATACCATCAGTATTTTGAATTATGTAGATAATATATCCATTTTGTTAGGCCTATTACTCCTATAAGATTGAAGTTACTAACACAAGAAAGACACTTCTATTTTAATAAAAGAAAACTTAAAATTTTGAGAGAATGCTTACCAGTTTCTCTTGTGCCTCAGAAATCCTAAGGCATATTCTGAGATACATTATTAGAAGTTTCTCTTTCCCAGTTATTCATGTCTATCCTGCATCCCCAGTGTAACATATGAAACCAGTGTTGTTTATTTCCTACTTTCCAGATGGGTATCAATCATTTAATAACAATGAGATGCATGCATTTTTCCATTAAAATGTTTTCTCTCACTTAAAATTGGTTATCTTCAACAAATGGCACAGTAATAAAAGGATGATCATTTTTGTTCTTTAAGAAAGTAAATGTAATTTGGTAATTTATTCTGCCTTATTTCAAAATGCTTCAAAAATGTGAATCTGGAACTTCTCTGCATTGACCACTGTCCTGGAGTCGGGCTGATAGAAAACTGGGGTGAACAGAGTTTAGGTCAGAGGCTGTGGCAGAGCAAAGTATTACTGATGTGTCATTTAACAGTGAAGAGGGTCAGGGAGGAGGTTGGGTTTTACTATTTCTAAGGTGGTTCCCACGATGGCATTTCTTGATAAGCCAACTTTGAGCCGTTTAATGTTTTGTAGGTGTTTCTGTGAGTCTGATAATACCAGCACTAAATCCAGTTCAGTATATAGACATTTACAAGAGGTCTTAGGCCTCTTCAGAATTCAGTTAATGTCTTTCTCTTTGGGGCTGCTGAATGTTAGGTAAGAATTCAGGGCAAGCATTCCCGACCATCATCAAAGTGGAGACTTGGAGTTTCTATTGGCTGGAAGAAAGTTGACCCACAGGCAAAACCAGATGTAAACCAAGTTTGTCTTGGGTACTTTTCAAATTCTTTTCACAGCATCCTTTTCTCATCCCTCATGGTGGCCTCTGGCCCAGGAAAATCCTCAAGATAGCAACTTATCAGGCCTGCTTCCTCTGATAGATCTGGACTTTTCCCCTTAAGTACTTTCCTGTTGGGCTTCTCAGACTATGGAGAGCTGCTCATAGTTGAGATCTAAGCGACAAATTACCCTATGGTGTTCAAGAATGGCCATACTTAATGTGCTGCCTGTCCTGAAAGTGTTCACATTTAAAAAGGCATGACTTTCCAATGGGCAAATATCAGACACCTACATGCATAGATAAGGGAAATATGTTTTACTTAAGCAAACTTCTAGGCATTGAAGCTCAGTGTTTAGGCGCAGAGATGGAATTCCTATAAGCAATGCAGTCATTCACCACCCCAGGAAGGCCAAAAAATGAAGACTCTTGTAACTTTGTTATTATCAGGAAAGTTATGATATGATAATAAACCTAAAATACTGACTAGATAGTGAACGTCCTAAAATTCCACTGACCAGAATCCACTCCCATGGTCATCATCTGTAGAGGGCATGATACAGTGACAGGCCTGAGGTATGATTATAATTCTGGAGTAATTTAAAGCCTATATTTGTTAAACTTTAACAGATGGACACGCACTCTCTGATTTTCTACTTGGCTCTTTCCTGTACTGGAAATGCACATTTAACTAAACCTTCCTGGCTTTTCTGTTCAGTGCCTGACTTACACTACTCCCTTAGGCAGGAGGACAGTGGGTGTCTGTGGAGTAAAAACCAAGAGCTCCAAACAGAGATTTTGGATACAAAGGACAGCCACCAGGAAATAGGGTGAGCTTTGTGAGAGGGACAGACTATCTGATTCCCATCTGTACAAACATGTCCAAAGCAAAAGCACAGCATTCTGAAGGGGATGCAGAAATTCATATACAATGGCAGTTCTGGTCAGTGTAGCCCAGCATTTTTCTGTTGTGTATGGAAAGAACACAGTGAAAAGGCAGGCAGGGCATCCGGTGCAAAGTACAACAGACATAGACACACAAATCCAGTTTTCCTGATGAGAGAGGGAGCTATCTCTTCATAAGTGATGCAATGCAATGCAGGCATGTACAAGTACAAGGAAAGATTGATTTTTAAAAAGTCATAGTGTAACTGGATGAATACCAGCAACAGCACCTGCTAAAGCAGACAGCCTGTTCATTAAAAACTGGACTTGAGGGAATGGAGAAAGAATCTGAGGAGCCTGCAGTCAGCATGCTTGTAGAGATGTTATGGCTACAGAAGATGATGATCAACTCATAGAGGTTCAATGTAGTTCTCAAGAAGAGGGTGGGAAAGCATAAGATGGGGACTAAGACTTTGCCTTTAACCTTCATGACATGAATTGAATGACTCTTTTTTGGAAAAAAATGGCAGTTATAATTGTATCCGTGTTAATTATATATATTTCTATATATATAGTAAGTGGTTATTGATGTGCCTTTGTTAACCATTTAACTATTTAATAAATGTGTGTGTAGTTTGTTCAAAGTGTTTCAGTTCTTCTCAATCTCTATGAACAAAGACCCAAGTTAAAGTCACTTACGGGTAGTTACACTAGGAAAACTTGCACCCATAAGAATCCATGCAAACAATGGTCATAATTTGGGGCTCACAGAAGGGGCTGCCAATGAAAGCCAAGCGGCATTTGTTCTAACAATCACACCCCATTTTCACAATTCATATACAAAACCTCAGTGATAAGCAAGTGTTTACCATAAATTGAGCTACAAGCCAGTGGTAGAGAACACTCTAATAAGCAACTCTTTCTTCTGATGGACACCATCAGAAATACTAAAGATGCCTGGAATCTCAGTGTCACTGGGATGAAATTCTGGAGCCAGAGGAACACCCAAACCACACAGGAACAATATCCAAGGAGTGTCAGACATCCCGACATGTCGTCCTCTACTCTCCACATTCTGGAGAAATGTTCCTGTGGGGGGAAAAAAAATACAGCTCTAGATATTGTTAGGGTGGCTTAGGGAAAAGTCAGTCCAAGAATAACTTTTTTGGTAATAACAAACTAAAAAATAATTGGAAATTTATGATTGTGAATGCATTCAGTGCTGTGCCATTTGACCCTTCTCCTTTCTGCTCTATCCTCCACATTACTGCCAGAGTCATTTGCCTAAAGTCAAGTGGTGGATTATTTCGATTCCTGATTAAAATCTTCACAGGTCCTCAATGTCTATGGAATAGTCTACACTCTGACATAGCACTCTTTTGTGCTCTGGCCTTGGGCGTGCCCTTTACCTTTCCCCTCTGCCTCCTGTAATGTGTTACAAAAGCAAGCCAGAGGTGAACAGTGGTTCAAACAGTAAAAACAGATTTTATTCAGGACTATTGCCATATGGGAAAAGAGACCTCAGTATTGAACGGGGTTCAATTTTAAATACAACAAGGAAAAATGGGAATTTATAGCCAAGGAGTAAGGGTAGGGGACAGTGGATGGAAGATTACTAAGAGGAAGCATCAGAGATAAGGGGCAGGGTAGGGACGCGGGGGTTGGGGGGGATGGATTCCGGCTAACCTGACCTAACAGGATTCTTGCTGAAGACAGGTCATGGTGAAAAGACATCACCTGGGAGTCGGTAGAGGATGAGAAACCTGATCAGATATCAAGGGTGGGCTTTTGGCTAAACCAACTTGGCAAGATTCTTGCTAAAATTGAGCAATGCGAAGACAAACATGGAAGTGTAAACATTGAGGCCAAGTTGGGAAGAGGACTCGGAAGAATCTGACTAAAGTTTGATCAAGGAATAACTTCATCACTGTACATTCCAGGCAAGTTAAAGCACTGTTGGGGAAATGTAATAAAACAAGAGATCTTCTCCCAATCCAGAAATCTTCTCCAGAAAGGTAGTAAAGAAAGAAAACACTCTTATTATTGAATAAACATTAAACCAGAGTGTGATGTACATCGCAGGTAACTCACTAAGAGAATGCAAAGACAGAAAGGAATCTCACTCCCTAATATAGCCAAGCAGATACAACCCATTACATGTATGTTCCCAATATAAGTAATGACTAGTCCTTGACCAAGAGGATTTTAGAGCAGCTTTTGTCACACAAAATTTTGTCCTAACTTTACGGTGATAATTGAAGAAGTCACTTGTGTTGGCTTTATCTGAAGAAGAAACAAATTTTCTCATATATTTTAAGCAGGAGGTAGTTTTGCAAACTGGAGCAAGGCCCATGAAAGTTAGGCTCTTACCCTCCTATGGGAACTGGGAGATAGGGATGCTACCTCCCTTGATGTTTGCATTTCAAAAAGATAGCTCCTAGGAGTTGTAAGACTGGGAGAAAGGCTTACTTATTTAGCCATTTAAAAGATTTGCATAAAAAAGACTTGCAAAGGACAGAGAAATAAATTTTAAAAGAAAAGGGAAGGGGGTAGTGTAGAAAGAAATCTCTTCCCTTATGTTCAACAGGGAGAATTAAGCTTCTTATTTTTAACTTGTGTCTGCCCTTACACCACTCTCTGTTTCCCAGATACACACCATGGGTTCCCATGTCTCTGTCTTTTCATCTCAACTTGAAACACCTTTTCTTCTTCTTCTTCCTCTTCTTTGCAAACCCATTCTATGTTGACATGGTTTGACTGTGTCCCCACCCAAATCTCATCTTGAATTGTAGCTCCCATAATCCCCACATGTCCTGGGAGGGACCCAGTGGGAGGTAATTGAATCACTGGGGGTGGGTTTTTCCTGTGCTATTCTTGTGATAGTGAATAAATCTCACGAGATATGATGGTTTTATAAAGAGCACTTCCCCTGCACATGCTCTCTTGCTTGCTGCCATGTAAGATGTACTTTGCTCCTCCTCCACCGTCTGTCATGATTGTGAGACCTCCCCAGCCATGTGGAACTGTGAGTTCATTAAACCTTCCTTTTACAAATTACCCTGTCTCAGGTATGTCTTTATTAGCAGCATGAGGATGGACTAGTACATACGTATGTATCAACTAGCACTCCCTTGAGGTCTTCTCTGGTCTCACCTGCTACACTGAGATGCAGCTAATATTTCTTTAGTGCTTACCAGGTGATCTCAAAGCTCAATTACCACATCCTCTATAGTGCTTCTAACATTGTCTCTGTGCCTCCTTCATTAAATCTGGCTTCTCAAGAGCAAGAACCGGGTCTCGTTGATTTTAGTATCCTCTATGATACTTGGAACAGTAGCCATACAGTACAACTGCAATAAAAACTTGGGGGAGAAATAACTAACAAGTCAGGGCACTTTTATTGTAAAGAAGAAAGAAAATCCATTCAAATAAAAGGGATTCATGTAATGATAAAGAAAAATTCCAGTTTCCAGCTGCAGGAAGAACAACTGGGCCTCATGAAATTGAAAAGTTATCAGATGGCTTGTTTCTCACTTCTCTTTCTCCCTGTCTTGATCTCTCTGTGTCTGTCTGTCTGTATCTCTCTGCTCCATTCTCCTGCTTCTGTGTGCAAACCAGCTTTCTCTGCTTACTTATAAGCACTGATAATAACTTATCAGTAATTGATCAGGACTACTCCCAGAATGGTAGGCTTGTACCAAGAGTCTTCACGAATGATACCCAACCTGAGAAGCACCTGCAAGGTTTATGAAACAAAGATTGCTGGAGACCCACCCCACAATTTCTGATTAGGCAGCTATTGTATGAGGTATGAGAATTTGCATTTCTAACATGTTCTCAGATAGTTGATTCCAATGATCTGGGAACTACACTTTGAAAATCATTGATTGATGTGAACTTCAAGCTTGACTCCCCACAGAGAACTGACTCAGTCACTGGGCTCCAATGCCTGAGTCTCATGAGAGAGAATCTGATTGGTCCAATTTGAGTCAGATGCTATCTCTGTTGCACTCAGTTGTGGCCAAGAGGTTGGAGTCACATGGTACATATGACATGTTGTCTCTTTGAGGCTGTGGGTTGGGAAACTTTCCCAAGAAGTTAGATCTCTAGTACAGTCACTGCCACAGCTGTATTTAAAGCCATTAGATTTTCTATACTGAATTAGTTCCTTGGTTCATGTGGCTCAATTCTCCATAGCCAATAGAGCTGATAGGAAAATAATAACCATCTATTGGGCATCACCAGCCAGTCATCTCAAATTGAATCAAAACTTTATGTTCAGCCCCAAAATAATCTTCCTGGGCCTGGCACAGTAGCTCACACCTGTAATCCCAGCACTTTGGGAGGCCGAGGCGGGCAGATCATGAGGTCAGGAGATCAACACCATCCTGGCTAACACGGTGAAACCCCGTCTCTACTAAAAATACAAAAAAAAATATAGCCGGGTGTGGTGGCGGGTGCCTGTAGTCCCAGCTACTCTGGAAGCTGAAGCAGGAGAATGGCTTGAACCTGGGAGGCGGAGCTTGCGGTGAGCCGAAATCAGGCCTCTGCACTCCAGCCTGGGCGACAGAGTGAGACTCCGTCTCAAAAACAAAACAAAACAAAACAAAACAAAATCATAATCTTCCCTCTCAAATATGCTGCCTCTCCAGCCAGTAGTGCAAGTCAGAAACTTCTTTGACTCTTCCTCGTTTACCCCAATCTATAAACTTTTGTCAATTCTATTTCCTAATTATTTTCTCTATCCCTACTATGCCTGGTTAGTTTAACTTGACACCCTACCTCCAGTGATTTTTTTTTTTTTTCTAAATCTGTTCTTCACATGACTTTCAGAGTGATCTAGCTAAAGCAGCTTCCCAACCTTAGCTCTCAGGACAGTTGTGTTGGGCACAGGGCAGATGGAGCCTGGGCCTGTTGTCTTCAGCAGCGTGCAGCTGCAAGTCTACCTCACCCAGAGTGCCACACAAAAATTATCATGCTGCATATACTAAGATGTGATATGAAAAGAGATTGGGAAGCTTGGATCTAAAGCACAACTTCGACTAGGCAACTCCTCTGCTTAAAAACTTTCAATGACACCCCATGGGTCTTGGGATAAAACTTAAATAAACCTTACAATAGCCTATAACATCTGGCATGATCCAGTCCCTGTCTAACTTTCCAGCCTCATCTCTTGCCATTTCTTGCCTTGGACTTGCTTCAACAGCAGGTAAATGCTTATGCTGGTAGTTTCCAGCACACACTCTGCTGTTTCATGCCTGCAAGTCTTTGCTTGTGATTTTCTTTCTGCGTGGAATGTCCACGCTTCCCCTTTTTGCCTGGCTACCATCATTCGAGGATCTGTTTAAGTACCATATCCCCCAAGAAAACGTCCACATCTGCTCCACACCTCCATTAATGTACTCCTTTTTGAAACTCCCATTATACCTTGAGCACACATCACTGGATTTACCATATTGTATTAAAATATTTTTTCTGCTTCTCCCACTATCCTGTGAGTTTTTTTTGAGGAAAAGGTGTGTGTCTTATCTGTTGCTCTATTTCCAGCAACTAGTGTAGCGATTAAAAAGCTCTTCAACTAATATAACGTAATTATATCATATACAGATGAAAGTGTACTTGTGCCCTCTACATAGACACAACCTAAGTACATATAACCTAAGGGTATCCTTTTATTTTTTTATTTTTTTAGACAGAGTCTTGCTCTGTCACCCAGGGTGGAGTGCAGTGGCACAATCTCGGCTCACTGCAGCCTCTGCCTCCCGGGTTCCAGCGAATCTCCTGCCTCAGCCTCCTGGGTAGCTGGGATTACAGGTGGATGCCACAACGCCTGGCTAATTTTTGTAGTTTTAGTAGAGACAGAGTTTCACCATGTTGGCCAGGCTAGTCTCGAACTCCTGATCTCAGGTAATCTGCCCGTCTCAGCCTCCCAAAGTGGTGGGATTATAGGCATGAGCCACCGCCCATGGCCAGGGTATCCAATTTTAAGTGCAAGATCTTTTAGTGATTTACAGGCATCTTGGACATGTCTTGATATAGCTCCCCATGGTCTCACATTTATGGGTACAAGATATTTGACTCCATCTAAAATATCCAAAGTCCAATATTAGAGGGAAAACAGGATGAACTAAATAAAACCTCCAATTTGGAAATGGAAGAAATAGAAACAATATACAGAGATTATTGACCAATATTATAACAATTTATGTACCATATATATGAATAGCAAGAACTCCCAGACCTGGCAACAGAGTGAGTTCTTGGTCAGCCAGCTGAATGTCCCAGATTCTGCTGAGAGCATCTCCCTTGTCTGTTTTCCTACTGGCTACTCCCAAAGGGGGCATTGCAAAAATGTTCCCTGGGGGTGCCACCATTTCAGCAACCCACTTCCTGTATGTGTGAATACAGTGGCTTGGAGATTGCCTTAGGAGTTGAAAAATCACAGTCCTTTTTTTGTGGCCAGACTTGTGGTTTATCTGGCAATACATCTTTCTTAACTATTTAATAGGCATATCGCTTAGTATTAAATTTAGTTTCCTATAGGAAAAAAAAATAGCAGTGGCCTACTCAGGATTGAAATTTCTTCCTTTCTTTCATAAAAGAAGTGTGTAAGTAAATATTTACAGTTGATATGAAGTAGACAACTTCCTTCTAGTTCTATGCTTTACCATCCCTAGGGTATGGTCTTCATCCTTATGGCCTAAGATGGCTGATAGAACTCCAGCTAACACATCTACATTACACACAGCAGGATGGGGAAAAATGAAGAAGGGCCTGTATTCTAGTTTTTTATGCCAAATGGCAATATGCCCAGATACAAATTGGGCATCTGTTACTACAGAAGGAGAAAATAGATGTTGGTGTAGGCAACTAGAATTCTACCACAAAAGTAAACTTGATTTATATTCTATTTTATGGGATGGCGGTCAGAGGAAAAGGTACTGTATATACATGTTCTTGAATCTTTACCTTAGCCTAAGAAACAACAGGCCTTAGAACCCTGCCCAGCTTCCTAGTCCCTCAATTAAATGACTCTCTCTTGACTTTTGCATTGGGGTCATTAAAAATCACTTTAGGGTGGGGAAACACAAGTGATCTGAGGTATTGGCTCTCCTTTCGTAGGATTAGCTATTTCAGGGATGCCTGGGAGATCAGGCTTTTCCCAGGTCCTATTCTTATGTTCAATGGTGTTTCCTTCTTCTTAACTTTCCAAACACCATCTTTATATTTTGGATAAAGTAACTCAGGCTTTGTGACACTCCGAGTTTCATAATGATTCTCATTCATCTTGGATTGCTGATAGCAGGCATAAAGGGCCACTTGGCAAAAATGTACTGTCTTTCCCCTCTGCTTTCAGATGCACCAGTGTCAGCCACAGCTTTTCCCCTGTTTTTGCAGGCTATTAGTGAAGGCCACAAGAAGTCCCCATATACTCCAACATACTGACATTTTTGAAAGGTACCTAAAGCTCTGCTATTCTTAATATGCAGACCTTTCGTCCTGCATTTTATGATCACAAGATGGCTGCTGTACCTCTGGCATTTTGAGCATGTTTTAGGCAGAAAGAGAAAGGAAGAAACAAAAAGATTCGAAGACATGCCAACTGAATATATCCATTAAAAACAAAAACAAAAACAAAAAACCACTTTCTCAGAAATTCCAACCAATGAATGCTGCCTTATTGGCTAATACTGGGTTATGTGGCCATCTCCATCCTCAATAGTAGAGGAAGTCAAGGGAGAATAATGTTATATAAGGCTGTGGGGAAGCCAATCTGTAGTGCCTGTTTACCACTTTGGGTAGCCAATGTTTATACACATCTATTTGCCCTTTAATGGAAAAGCTAGGACAGGCCAAAAGTCTAACCTGATTACAGCTTCCACCTTGAAGCTAGAATCTCTAGGTATTGCACATCCTCTCCATAATGTCTGGTCTGGTGACCTACAAATCAAGACACAAGTAGGCTTCTCCTCACATAACTGGTATGAAATGTTGTAGTTGGAACAGAATATCTAAAATAAAAACTCCATTCAGAAAATTCATATAAGCACATGAATTGAATGACATATAGCAGTCATTCATCCAAAACTTATATCAAATCCTGCTAGACAGGAATTACGAGGGTTTCTTGCCCTTACAGTACAGTAAGTTCCTTAGTGAGCCAACTTAGCAGTTCTTTGTCCTGCCCTCTAGGAAGCTCTCCCTTACTCATTTTCCTTCATTAAAAAAAATCTGTCCTCTGAGAGGCTGCTTCTTTTTCATTCAGGGCCATATGTGAGGCAGGCACTAGGGAGAATATCCTGGAGACTATAATTTCATAGCATTTCCTATTGGACACCTGGGGTTTGCTAAGGGGTTGAACCCCACAGTATGTTGTTGGCTTTGGGAACTGAATTCTCTCAAAAACTGAAGTATATTTCCAATCAATTCCATGTGCAAGTAGCCACAGACAAATGTTTTGACAAGACATATTCTTTGTAAGACTGAAGTGTCTCTTTTGTATCTACTCATCTTTGCACTCTATCCATGCCCCTAATCCTAAAATAACTTTGGTTAATGAGATACCACTCATAATCAGATATTTTTCAATGGGCTTGCCCCTTGTTCTGGCAGATAATTATTAATAGAGCCTGCTTTATAAAGGCCTAGACCACCAACTGCATCTTCTGCTATGGCTGCCAATTCTTTGCCACTGATTGTACCAGCTTTAGTTTTGAGATACAGAAACAGTTGGTCCTTTCGATCCCATAAGTCTCCAAATTATGGGATAACTGTCAATGTAGACTGTAAATCAGAGGCAGAAAGCACTTATCTTGGCAATGTTGTTTTTTTCCATATCTACATTCAGACATTCTCAGTTCTAGTTTGAGTTAATTTCTCTCTTGCAGAACTTTGATAAAAGCAACAAATAGCAAATGTTACCATCCTGATATTTCCCCTGTAATTTCTCCTAACTCTATAGTCATTTTTCTTTGCACATCTGATTCATTCTCCTGTGTTCAGAATGGGTATTTGTTTCTTGGAGCTTTCGGCTGACCCCACCAATGCTTGGATTAACATATCTTCAGTTTAACCAAAAGCACCACAAGTCACAAGAATCCATGGGTCCCAAATTCAAATTTCCTAGGGAGAGAATCTTACTAACTCATTTTAGTCAGCTTTTCATTTATCAAATTAGCTGTGGTCAGAGGGCGAAGGTAATGTTCTATGAATACATCAGACAGAGTTCTCTCCTATAGTTTTGTGGTGTTATTCCCGTGGTAAAGATAAATACCACGAGAAATATAAGGATTACATGCCATAGCAGTATAAAAGAAGAACAGATTTCTTACATTGAAGAAACTTCATGGAAGGAATAGTTGCCTAGACTTTTGAGAGAGTTTCAGGGTTGGCTTCCTTTCAGCTCATATAATTCATGCTCCTACCAAAGGACCCCAATTGGCAGCCGTTGGATCAGATTCAGATTGTCCAAATGTTTTTCTTTAATTGCTTGCCAACATTGAAAAATCAAGATATTTTATATAATGATGCAGCTATGGGAGTTCTCTTAAAGAAACCAGAAGATCTGGCAATGCTGGGGCAATCTACCGCATCTGAAGTGCAGCTGCTCTCTTTAAGTGAGGTATATGTTCTCCAGGTCACCAGTTTCCGGTTAGCCAATGCTGCTTATTGGCATTACTTGTTTGTCTTTCGTAGCATCCCCTACCCTAGCAGCCTTCTGCAGAAAGAACAATAAAAGGCTACTGGTCTCAGATTGGCCAGATAGGAATGGTAAATTAAGAAAATCATGTATACCTCTGCAAGGTATTCTGTTGTCCACCATGTGTAAAATACCTTTTCTTCTGCATATATCCTCACTAGAATACTCCAACTATCATGCTGCCAACCAGTATTACATCTACCCTCTTTCCGATGGAGTAGCAATCTACAAGTCATGCCTTGCTGTTACATCCCAGGCAATAACTTGGGGATACTTTAAAAGTTGTTTGTGATGACGTTGTACATCTTAAATATAAATAAATTTTATTTTTCAATCATACCTCGACAAAACAGGAAAGAAAAGAAACTGCCATGTTGTTTTGTGTTTTTAAAGAATGTTCCTGGCTGGGCACAGTAGCTCACACCTATAATCCCAGCATTTTGGGAGGCTGAGGTGGGTGGATCACTTGAGCCCAGGAGTTTGACACCAGCCTGCGCAACACAGTGAGACCTCATCTCTACTAAAAAAAAAACCAAAAACAAAAAAAACATAGTAGCTAGGCTTGGTGGTGCACACCTGTAGTCCCAGCTCCTCCGGAAGCTGAGGTGGTAGGGAGGATCATCTGAATCCAGGAAGTTGAGGCTATGGTGAGCTGCGATCTCACCACTGCGCTCCAGCCTGGGCGACAAAGTGAGACCCTGTCTCAAAAAAAAAGGAATGTTCCTGGAAGGCCTTCATAAGGATTTTCATTATTGGAGACACCTTGATTTTGGATTTGAAAGCTTCAGAACTGTAAGAGAATACATTTTTGTTGTTTTAAGCCACTTGGTTTGTGGCATTTTACTATAGCAGCCCTAGGAAACTAGTGCATGCTCTAAGTGACAGATGTCATGCACCCAAAGACTTTACCTAACCTCTAAAACATACCTTAATTAATGATTTCACAAGAACCGCAGAGGGAGATCCTCACTGCTCCCTACTCCACCCCTCCAGCCTCTCATTCCCTCTAATGATCTTTTCCTTACTTTTTATCACCAATTTACATATAGTCTTTCTAATGTTACAAAGAAGAAACTCTACAATATCACTTTTGGTAATAATAGTTTATTGCATAATTGTATGGGTGGTACCCCATACACTGGAGTATGCAAGAACTGTCACATTTCTTCATTTTCTTTATATCCAAGTCATTCCAATTCCACTTTTCTGTGCTGTCAGAAATCGCAATAAATTAAATTACCATCACTTTCTGGAGCTCCCTACCCTCTGCAGAATCACAAATACTCAGTAGGTTTTTGTGGTAACTGTCACATAGGGACGATATCTCTAATTCTCAGGCTCTCATGCTTTCTAGTCCAAGCCTTCATGGCACTGTGAAAGCAAGCAGTCACACTTCTCTCATGCCTGGGTGAAAGCTGCAACATCTAAAATCTAGCTAGGCTTCCAAGGTCAACCACAGATATATTACTCCCAGGGGTTCTGTGAGCGACTGGCCTCAGAGTTTTACTACTTCCAAACTGGCAACTGTATGTCATTCCTAAGGCTTGGAGAAATCACTCTTCTTCTGCCTGCTCTAAAGGCAACTACTTCCATCTCTTTCTTTGAGTGTAGTCCCTATAATGTGCTTAGGATTCCAGATAGATAAAAGCTAGGAAGACAGACTTTGGGCCCTGCAACACATTCCACCCTTTCCCTAGGAAAGAAAGCGCAAGGGCCTGGATTCCTCTTTGGAATACAAGAAAGAAAAAATAGAGGAAGAATAAACAATATCTCAACAAATTTCCCTGCTTCACTTAGTGCCAGGCTAAAATAATACTAAGACCTTGTATTTGTTGAGCACATATTACATGCCAGCCATAGTTATAAGTGCTTGATCTGTATTAACTAATTTCAGCCTCACAATTTGATCTGGTAGGCACCATTATTATCCTTATTTTACAGACAGAGAAACTAAGGCACAGAAAGGTTATATCACTGGCATGAGGTCATATAGGTATTAAACAATGAAAGCAATATTCAAACATAGGCAATTTGGTTCCAGAGACAACCAGTTTGGTTCCAACCTTAATGCTCTACTGTCTCTCGGTGAAACATACTGTCTTCTTATCTACATAGATAGTTTAGATCTCGGTAATTCCTAAACATGGATGATTATCAAGGAAAATGGTAATAATAGCCAAGATCATTTAGGAGTAAACATTCAGAACATCAGAGACACCTTCTCCTTCCTTACTGCCTCTACATTTATAGGAGCTGGGTTTCTCAATAAGCCACCTGACATGGTTTGGATTTGTGTCCCTGCCCAAATCTCATGTCAAATTGTAATCCCCATTGTTGGAGGAGTTGCCTGGTGGCAGGTGATTCGATCATGGGGGTGGACTTACTCCTTGCTGTTCTTGTGAGTTCTCATGAGATCTGGTTGTTTAAAAGTGTGTAGCACTTCCCCTTGCTCTCTTCCTCCTTCTCCAGTCATGTAAGATGTGCCTGCTTCTCCTTCACCTTCTACCATAATTGTAAGTTTCCTGAGGCCTCCTCAACCATGCTTCCTGTACAGCCTGTGCAATTGTTAGTCAATTTAACCCCTTTTCTTTATAGATTGCCCAGTCTTAGGTAGTTCATTATAGCAATGCGAGAACAGATTAACACAGTACCACAAGGACAGATAGCCTCCTTTATGCCCATTCTATAGGTATTTGCTCTTGGCACCAGTACCTTCTAACACAGAGCACCATTATAAGGCAGTGTTTTAAGGCAAACAGGCTTAGATAATAATTGGTCTTGATTGTGTGCAGATCTCTGGTTCAACCTGTCATGGCTGGGGTTAGTTTTATTTCAAGGGTTAGTTGTTTTCAATGCATATGGCATAGGCTCTAACAACTCTATGCGGAAAGAAACTTGGGGGCTGATTTCTTCAGAAACGGACTGTGGGAGTGGCAATCACTAAGTGTTATAGGCTACAGCCCAGGCCCATACAAAAGAATGAAGACTTAATAGCTTTGGCTGGAGCTATGCAAGTGTGTTAGCATCACAGGTCAGACCCTCCTTTCCAGTTTCAGTAAGAGATAAGCCAAAGGCAGGTGCCAACTTCATGCAAGATGAGCACATGACCTAGAAGGTAGAAACTAAATTTAAAACCAAAGCCACAAAGGATGACACTTCACCCACTCTGATGTTTTCTTTCCAATAGAATTTATAGTCTCAAGTCCCTGCCAGCTTAAAAAAAAAAAACTTTCTCTCAACTCCCTCATGACCTTCAATTTATCACTCTTTTCTCTTCATGTATTACCCAACTTCCTGGACAGGCTGTCTGCACCTGTTATTTCCATGTAGTTACTCTTCATTCACTTCTCAACCCACTTGTTCATATTCTGCCTTCATCTCTCCATAAAACTTCCCTCATCAAGGACATCAGTGACTTTGTTGACCACTTTTTGTTTTAAAATTCTTCCTTTGCTTTAAACAAAAAGTTTTTAAATACAAGACCAAAAGCACAATGAATGAAAGGAAAACTTGATAAGTTGGACTTCACTAAAATTAAAAACTTCTATTCTGTGAAAGACATTTTTAAGGGAATGAAAAGACAAGCTAGAGACTAGGAGAAAATATTTCCAAATCACATACCTGACAAAGGACTTGTACCCAAAATGTACAAAGAACCCTTAAAACTCACAATAAGACAACAAACAACCAGATTTTATTTATTTATTTATGTATTTATTTATTGATTGATTGATTTTTGAGACGGAGTTTCCTTCTTTTGCCCAAGCTGGAGTGAAGTGGCATGATCTCTGCTTACTGCAACATCCGCCTCCTGGGTTCAAGCGATTCTGCTGCCTCAGCTCTCCAAGTAGCTGGGATTATAGGTGCTCGCCACCATGCCTGGCTAATTTTTTTGTATTTTTAATAGAGACAGGATTTCACCATGTTGGCCAGGCAGGTCTTGAACTCCTGACCTCAGGTGATCTACCCACCTCAGCCTCCCAAAGTGCTAGGATTACCGGCATGAGCCACCATGCCTGGCCAACAACCAGATTTTGAAATGGGCAAAATATATAAATATACTTCACCAAAGAAGACATATAGATGGCAAGTAAACATAAGAAAATAGGTTCAAAATCATTAGCCATTATGAAAATGCAAATTAAAACTACAGTGAGATACTACCACACGTGCCTATTAGAATGGAGTAAAAAAAGTGACAATACCAAATGCTGGTGAGACTATGAAGCAAATAGAACTTTCTTTTTCTTTCTTTTTTTTTTTTTTTTGAGACGGAGTCTCGCTCTGTCCCCCAGGCTGGAGTGCAGTGGCAGGATCTCAGCTCACTGCAAGCTCCACCTCCTGGGTTTACGCTATTCTCCTGCCTCAGCCTCCCGAGTAGCTGGGACTACAGGTGTCCGCCACCTCGCCCGGCTAGTTTTTTGTATTTTTTAGTAGAGACGGGTTTCACCGGGTTAGCCAGGATGGTCTCAATCTCCTGACCTCGTGATCCACCCCTCTCGGCCTCCCAAAGTGCTGGGATTACAGGCTTGAGCCACCGCACCTGGCCAAATAGAACTTTCATACATTACTGGTGTGAATATAAAAAGGTATCACCACTTTGGAAAACAGTCTATCAGTTTCTTATAAAGTTAAACATATCACTTACCACATCACCCAGCCTTTCTACTCTTAGGTATTTATCCCAGAGAAATGAAAAGTTACATTCACACAAAAATCTATAGATGAATGTTTATGGCAATTTTATGCATAATCTCTACAAACTGGAAAGAACACAAATGTCTTTCAACTGGTGAATGGAAAAGTGGTGGCACAGTCATACAATGCAACACTACTCATCAGCAAAGAGGAACAAATTACTGATATACATAACAACGTGGATGAATCTCAAAAGCATTATGCGAAATGAAAGCAGCCAGATTCAAAAGGCTGCATATGGTATGATTCCATTTATACATCATTCCGGAAAAAAGAAAACCACGCAGTGGAAATCAGATCAGTGGTTGTCATGGGTAGGTGCAGGGGTTGACTAAAAAGGGGCAACATGAGCAAATTTTGGGGGGGTGACAAAGCTGTTCTATTTCTTAAATCTGGTGTTTGTGGTTATATGAGTATGCATTTGCCAAAACACATAGAACAACACACCACAAAGAATAAAATGTATTACATAAACCCAAATAAATCAATAAAAACTTCTTCCTTTGGCTTTTGTGACATTTCTCATTTTCCTCCTTACTTTTATCACATCCTCCTCTACTCAGAGAATATATGAAGATCTTCAAGGTTTAGCCCAAGGCCACTATATATATGTTATAAATTCTACACTATACTCAAAGACAATCTCACCCATTCCCACGATACAGATCTCTAGCCAGGACACTTCTGACCTTCAGACCTTCTGATACACTTCATTGTCTTACAAGCATGTCAAACCCCACATGTCTAAAACAGAACTTAATATTATATCTTCACCCTTAGCCATGCTTCTATTCCAATCTTCTTTATCTTAATAAATGATACCATTATCCACTTATTTGCTTAAGGCAGAAAACTGGGAGTCATACTTGGTGCTCCCCTTTTCTTAACTTCCCACATCCAATCCTACCTCTTAAATTTATGTTAATTCTTACTCTAGTCCAAGCAGTTATTTATACAATCCAGTTTCAACACCTTCCCTTTTTCTGTATTCTAACATCATTCTAAGCACTCCGGATTTCCTTCAATTCACAGAAAGCACTATGCCTTTGGGTCTTTGCTCATACTGTTCTTTCTTCCTGTAATACTTTTCTCTACCTCATTCCCCTCAGACTTAGCTAGATCTTAGCCTTCAGGTCTCAGTGTAAGTTTCACTCTCTTAGGAGATCTTCTTTGATTTCCTAAACTAGGTTAGGTACACTTGCTATCTACTTCCATATTGCTTTTATCATAACAGTGAATCCACAATCACTTCTTTTATATTTTACTCCTCTGCTACAGTCTAAGCTTCAAGAGAGCAGGACTATGTCTGTGTCATTTTCTCTCATCGTCAGTACCCAACACTTGACAAGCAATGCTTGCTAAAGATGGAGACAGATAAGTGAAGTTAGAAATTTATACTACAGATCCAGAGGCATGTGTGGACACTAAATGCATACTTGGACCTCTTTTGGAGGTATGTGAGTCCACTCCTCTGCGCTTTCTTCAGTTTCTTTTCCACCATCCTTAGGATGCTCATCTGACACTAACTCTCCCCACTCTGAGTTAGGGAGGGAGAAGTTTTCAAAAGTGATGGAAGGCTGCCACCCTGGGTTAGAGGGAAACGTATAGAGGTGTGGTAGGTTCTCTTGTCTTTTTGTTGGGCTTGTACACACTCCAACCACCTAGATGATCAGCTGTTACTGATGCCTGGGAGAGATCAATATGATCCAAATTTTTCCTCAAAATTACTTAGAAAAAATATAATGCATGGGACACAATTTTGAGAGTAGCTGACTAGTCCTGGCCTTCAGTGCCCTCTTCTTATCTTGTGACAGAAGTGCAAGATTAGGAACAGAGTTTTGCCTGAAAACATGAAGAGGCATAACCAACACATTCATAGCTTTTCCAGGGCATCAACGTGGTCCCAGACAGTCTGTAAATACTTTGATGCCACAGATAAGGTTTTACACTTCGTTAATCCTCACATTGCTAGTAACTCAACAAATTGAATCAGCCTAAGAGCTATGTACAGATCTGATTTGCAACAGACATCTGAAATTTTAACATTACACAGTATAGAATACACTAATCTGGTAAATCTTAATAATTATTCATAATTATAATGAAATGTTTATGGATCTATTTGCTCATTTTATTGTAAACACAATTATTAGTCTTAATTTTTTGGTAGATGCAACATTTACTGAGTACAATGATGTCTTGAGAGGAAAACATTTTTGTGAGTAAATACAAATTAATTTTTATCTTGGTACCTACTGATGTGAATGCTGTTGCTGAACTGTACTCCTGTGTATATTCTTTATTTTTCTTTTTGTTTTTCATGTATCCTGTATTCTTGGAGTAGATATTAGACATCTTTCCATAGGGACATCATTTAGTGTGTGTGTGTGTGTATGCATTATATTTAACTTTTGTCCCCAACACCTTGTATTTTATGGCTCACAGTGGAACACATATTGTCCACATTATACCCTTATGAGTTGATTATTGCTTATTGATTGTCCATACATAACACTTCTATTTTATTGTCCTATTTTTCAAATTCTTAGTCTCATATCTAAGTCTTCCTTTTCCTTTACCTTTTCTTCATCCATTTTCATCATCATTGCTTCATTTTCATTTTGTAGTTTATTTCCCCTCACATCAGGGTTTTTTGTTGTTGTTGCTGTTGTTGTTTTTGAGATAGAGTCGCGCTCTGTTGCCCAGCCTGGAGTGCAGTGGCATGATCTCGGCTAACTGCAACCTCTGCCTCTGGGGTTCCAGCGATTCTTCTGCCTCAGCCTCCGGAGTAGCTGGCTAATTTTTTGTATTTTTAGTTGAGATGGGGTTTTGCCATGTTGGCCAGGCTAGTCTCAAACTCCTGGCCTCAACTGATCCACCCACGTCGGCCTCCCAAAGTGCTGGGATTACAGGTGTGAGCCACTGTGCCTGTCCTTACATCAGTATTTTTTATATGGTCACAGTTCTATCATACAAATCAGTCATGTTGAAGCTCTAAAAACACTGAACTCATTTTTAAGTTGTAAATATAATAGAACACACAAACGTAAAATTTACCATCATGCCCATTTTAAATGTACAGCTCACTAAGTATATTCACATATTTTGTGCAACCAATCTCCAGCACTTTTTCATCTTACAAAACTAAAACCATCCCCATTAAACAACTTCCCATTTACCAACTCCCCCCAGTCCCCGGTAGCCACCATTCTATTTTCTTTTTCTGTGAATTTGACTACTGTTAATAATGCATATAAATAAAATCATACAATATTTGTCTTTTTGTGATTGGCTTATTTAACTTTAAGTCCTCAGGGTTCATTCACATTGCAGCATGTGCCAGAATTTCCTTCCTTTTTAAGGCTGAATAATATCCTGTTGCATGTATATCCACATTTTGTTTATCCATTCTTCCACTTGATGGACATGTGGGTTGCTTCTACCTTTTGACGTTTATGAATAATGCTGCTATGAAAACAGAAATACAAACATTAAACCTTTTAATAAATACTTAAGAAGATAAACACTCACTAATGGATAAAATTTCTTAGAAACAATGTTATATAATGTATTTGATTTGAAATTAAAGTACTTAAGGTTACGTATTGTAGAAATTCTAAGCTTAATTGCAGAAAATGATTGGGAAAATAAATGCTAAGGAATGCCTATAATTATCACCTGTGTGTATCAAAATTTACAAATTAATAGATATCATTTTTCACATATCACCAGATACTCATATGTTCATTAGCTGCTTTGATTACATGAAAATTATGCCCATTTGAACCCTGATGAAATATGCCTAGGCTTTATGAACACACAGACACACAGACACACACACACACAGACACACACACACACACACAAACACACACACATGCTTGCACAGAATCAAGTGGAAAACGGGAGGGACTAATCCCAGTTTGGGAGCTCTGATTTATTAGAACAGGCAAGCTTCAGCAATTGAAGGAGATTTCCTTAGAAAACTTATGAAGGAGAGCTTGAAACTAATGGTCAGGTTCCGGAAAAACTAAGATTAGAATCATAAAAAAAAAACCTAGGCCTTTATTCTCAAACAAAGAAATAAGGAAATCAATGGATCTGGTAAAAAAAAAAATGAGATTCCCAGACCAAAAGTAGAGGGGAATGAAGGTTGGGACACCAATAATATAATTGAATGAGTAAAATGATGAAGTAGTTCAACAAATAATTATTTAAACATTAAATGGTTATTTTACAACTGCAAGATGCAATATTTAAAATTAAGAATTCATTGGATAGTTTGTTTTTTTTTTTCAACAGCAAAATTTTAATCCAGGCAAATCTAATACCTTAAACATTGCACTGTAGGATTTTTGTAATTATGTTGTTTGACAACAACCTAACTGCCAAAAACTGTGTTTGTAATCAAACTATTGTGCATCTGTAAAATGAAGGATTGTGCACCTATTAAAAACAGTGATGCACCTACATGTTTATCAAATAAGAATGGATCTATGATAGGTTAAGTAAAAATGCAGGGATTTTTTTGTACAACACAATGCGTATACATTTACATTAAAAGTAATAGATTGTAATCTTTTTTTTTATATACTTTAAGTACTAGGGTACATGTGCATAACGTGCAGGTTTGTTACATATGTATACTTGTGCCATGTTGGTGTGCTGCACCCATCAACTCGTCAGCACCCATCAACTCGTCATTTACATCAGGTATAACTCCCAATGC